>NC_081280.1:3612917-3912917 GCF_030490865.1 Poecile atricapillus | reverse complement strand
AGGCAGTTCTATTACAGTAAAATAAAGAACTAAACAGAGATCTGGGCCTGCCTGGGCTGAAGAGAAAAAAAGTCACTCTCTACTTCCCATCTGATGTTTGGACATTTTCTGAAAAGCACACATAATGGTTCTTCCAGAAGGCAAACACTGAAAACTCACAAATGCTCCCACCTTTCCTCCTCTCTCCTTGAGCTTAGCTCTCTGAGCTGTTGTCATGAGGTATGGAATATCCCTTTGGCTAACTTGGGTCAGTTGGCTTGGTTGTGTCCTCTCCCAGGATCTTGCCCCCTCCCATGCCCTTTGATGGGGGAACAAATGTCAGAGGGACAGCACTGCCAGGCAGTAGCCAAAACACTGGTCTGTTCTCAACACCTGCCTAGGTACTGAAATAAATTGGGCAGGACTAGAGTTCCTCTTTTAATGCTTTTAATACAAGAATCAGCTTGGGTGGGGGCCCAAGGGGTCGCACACACCGCCACTGCTCCCAGATTCCACGCAGTGAAGGAGGAAGTTGACTTTGCCACACGGCAGAGTCGGAGCTTCCGTACTCACAGGAGTCCGCAGGAATGCTCGTCTTCTTCGGCTCGGAGTCTAGGATGTCACCCTGGTCGAGTTCCCCCTTGGTGCTGTCAGCTTTTGGGAGGAAGTCAGGGGCCTCCTCTGAGTCTTCCTCGTTTGGTGGTGCTGTCTTGATTTCTTCTTTTCAGTGCAGCTCGCTGTTTCCGGGTTCTTATCGCTCTGTGTGTGTCCTGTGTGTCTCTGGTCTCTCTCATTTACGTACAGGCCCTTATGTCATCCTCCTCCTCAGGGCCGGGGACGCCATTTTGGGGAGCAGTGGCGGTGATCTCCCGACGGGACAGGGACATGACAGCAAAGGGTAAGTACAGCTAATACATAACAAGAGAAGAGCTAATAACCTGAACTTGGGATAAACAACGAAACAATTGAACTGGTTTACAACAAAGCACTAACCAAGGTTTAACACTTGCATCCGGGTTCTCGAAATTGTTTCTTACAGCCCAGTGCAGGTTGGGATGATGATCCACCCTCACAGCTGGCCCAGGGCAGGTCTGGAGTGCTTTTGGTGGCACCTTGGGCTGGCACACACTTGAGGAGTGGGTCTGTTTTCAACAATGAAACTTGGGAGTTTTAGATTGCGTAAAAAAAAAAAAAAGAAAAAAAAGAAAAGAGAAAGGAAAATCCCCTCTTTCCTGAGTGCAGGCAGCTCTCCAAGCAAAGCAGGTCCCAGCTGAGGGAGGACACAGAGGATGGGGTTGGGGAATGTGGAGCAAGGTTGTCCACACTGGCTCACACCTCAAGGCACATCTTCTCTGAGCAGGCCAGACCTCCTGAGGAGAGACCCTGGGTCAATATCAATCACAGAATGCTGCAATCACCTCTGCTCCAAAGAGAGCAGCAATAAAATACATCCTTTATAACAGGAATGTGCATTTCTTAGAAGCTCTTTTTAACATTTCTCCATAACTTTAGTGGGAAAACTTCCAAATGAGCTGCACTGGAGCAGAGGGAAATGAAGGCACAGCCATGGTTTGTCAGATTTGCACAAGGCTGCTCTGAGTCCCAGGGGCTGGATGGGGGAAATGGTGGGGTGGGGGTAGGGACAAAGTCTGATTGATCATCAGCCAGAAGGGGTGTTTATTTTCAGATCTATTCAGACTGCCTGAGGGGGTGCTGGGGATTAATATCAACTGGGGATTAGAAACAGAAAAAGAAAACTAAACAGGACCAAACAATTATATCTCAATTGTTTTCACTACAGTAGATTTACTTTGAATACGCTTCTGAAATTTGTCTAATTAACCATGGAAGAACTGATGACTTGAATTTTTCCCCTGGGCTTATCTTGTTTGGGAGATTTGAACAAATGTTAATGAGCCTTTGTCACTGAATTCCCCAGCTGAAGAGCTCAAGAAAGAAGAGGCCTGTGGAAAAGTAAAATTCATCAGCAACCTCCAAGTGGCTGAGGATCCATCCTTGTGAGAGCAGGAATGACCAGCAATGGGCACAGCTTTGTGGCTGCCCCAGCTTTGGGATGGGCCCTGGGCCTGGAGCAGGAGCAGCTCTTGAGGGCCCCAAGGCCGGGGCTGTGGTGCTGGCCTGGGCAGATGGGATGGCAGGAGGGGCTGCAGAGCTGCCAGGATCTCCTGGAGAGGGGAGCAGGGCACCCAGGGAGCCTCCTTTTCCTTTGGCCAGGCACTTTCCCCCATGGCTGGGGCTGAGGCCTCTCTGAGCTGCAGCTGCTGCTGTGCCCTGCAGAGGGGCTGAGGCCGTGGGGCAGTGCCCAGAGCAGCCTGCCCTGAGCAGAGCTGTGGGGCCAGAGCCGGCTGGGCTGTGCTGGGGAGAGGCCCTGGCTGCTGCCGAGAGCTCAGGGCAGCTGGGACAGCTTGGAGGGAGCTGGGCTGGGCTCAGAGAGCCTGCCAGAGAAACCAGCAGTGTCCATCTCAGCCTGGGTGAGCATGCAGGGACAGGACTCAGCCCAGGCCTTGTGGGGCAGGGCCAGCGCCTACAGGGCAAGGGATTGAAAACAGGCAAGTGGCCGAGAGAGGAGGCTGCTCTGTGCCCTTGGTGGCATGAGCAGGGCAGGGAGGGGGCCCAGGACATTTGTCACTGCCAGGCTCTGTCCCCAGGTGCTGCCAGCCCTGGCTGCTGAGCCCAGGTTTGGCCTGGGCTGAGTTTGGCTGTGGCCCAGCTCCATCCTCCTGCAGGGCTCAGGGCCTGTTGCTGGCCATGGCCAGCCCTGCCCGGCCTCTGTGCTGGCCCAGAGCCCGGCAGAGCCCGGGGCAGGGCTGTGTGTGCAGGCCCACAGGTGCCACGGGCTCTGCAGGAGCTGGGAGAGGCTGCCCAGCAGGGAGGCCATGGGGCACAGAGCCCCAGGGCTGCTGTGGGCACCACGGCACAGGGGCCGTGCCCACCCGCAATGCTCCTGCCCTGGGCTGGGCCTGCCCAGGGGCTGGGGCACCATGGCTGGGCCAGCGGGGCACAAAGGGGCCACGGAGCCGCTGCTGGGGCTGGCAGCAAGGCCAGGCACAGACAAGGAATTGCTGAGCATGGCCTGTGCTGGCCAGGGCTGGCTGTGGCAAGGGCAGAGCTCAGCTGCCCTTGGTGGCTGCAGGAAAATTCCAGAGCCCAAAGAGCCTCCATGGCTGTGCTGGAGACCAAGGCTGCAGGAGGGAAAGGCAGGGCTGCTGTGGGATGGGGAGGGCATTGAATTCCAGCAGACACCACAGATGGGAGGCTTAGCAAGGCTTGAAGAGAAGAGAAGCTTCACAAGCCTCCAAAGGGGGATGTTACCAGATGAAAAACCATCTCCAGCTGGTGAGCACACAGTTCTTGTTCTTCAAAACCCCTTGGCCCATGGAACTGCACCATGCCCATTGTGTAAGAAGAATTGGAAAGCGACCAGCTCCAGTTGTGCCAACTTTTACCAGTTCACCGGGCAGTCAGGTCTGACTCTGGCATCACCGAGCACCAGGGACCACCAAAGAGACCCCCAGGACAGAAGAACACAGCTTTTAAGGTAAGAGGAAATATGTTAGTGATTTCAGAGAAATGATTGTCATATGTATGTTTATTCTGTGACAGTCAGTGGATATGGATGTAAAATACAGTCCACAAGCAGGAACTTTCCTGTACCCAGCAGGCACACCTTTGGGAAGAGCTATTCCGCCTTGTGCATCTGGCTGAATAAAGAATGCTGCTTCTCACTGTTCCCTTGCTGTGAAGCAGTTTCTTTTATTTTTTCCCATTTTTGGTAGCAGAGTCACAATGGACCCTTGGTTCCATGATGCCCCATAGTGTCACCATGGTCTCCTTGGTTCTGCAGTGTCACCATGGGCCCTTTGTTCCATGAGGTTCTGCAGTAGAACATGGTCACCTTGGTTCTGTGCGGTTCCATGGTGTCACCATGGGCCAGGGTTCCACAAGGCCTTGCTGTGTCAGAAGGGCCCCTTGGTTCCAAGAGGTTCCTCAGTGTCACCATGGACCATTGGTTCAATGTGGCCCCAATGTGCCAAAATGGATTTTGGTTCCGTGGGGTTCTGCTGTGTCAAAATGGACCCTTTGTTCCATGAGTTTGCCCAGTGTCACAGCTGACTCCTTGGTTCTGTGAGGCCCCGCCATCAGCAAGTCTCTGAAACATCGGAGTAAGTCTCCTTAACACTAATTTGGTGTTTAAGAGGGCATCAGTTATTCAGGCCTGAGGTCCAACATGGGATAACTCCTAACCTGACACGGACATGTGATTCTCCCAGTGTGTTGCTTTTATACAGTGGCTAAATGCATATTACAATTTACCCACTTCCATAAAACCAAACCTCGAGTTCCCAGATTCAGTCCTTGTTTTTCCCATCACTGCACCCTTGAGCCAGATGTCTTCTCGTCTCCCAACCATCCTTGCTGGGAAGGCAGGCCCTGCATGCCTTGTTCCTGTGCTAGAATTTCACAGGCACGGTAAAAATTGAATGAACCCTTTTGGTATCAAGGCCAAGGCTTTGTGTTGCCAGGCAGAGGCAGGCAGGACACAGAGCTGTCAGCAAAGGAAGGGCCCAGCGAGCTGGGGCAGCCGGGGGATGACGACAGCCTGCAGGGCCAGAGGCGCAGGGCATGGACACCGTAGGGCAGCCTGGGCTGGAGAGGGCACAGGGATGGGCAGCAGCTGCAAGGCCCTGCCAGAGGCAACTTGTGCAGCCCTTTGGCCATGGCTGCTGGCCCTGGGCCTGAGCCATGAGGAGGAGACAAGTGACCCTTGCAGCACTGGGGCCTCATTGCCTCCTTGTCCCTGCTCAGCAGCCTGGCAGGGGCCGCCCCATGGTGCTGCCCTTGGCATTGCACATCCCCACATGCCAGTGGCCCGGGAAGAGCCCTGAGCAATGAGGGAGGGACAGCATCTGCCTTGCCAGGGGCTGGGGCTCAGCCCTTGGCCCTTGGCACTCCTGAAACACATCCAGCTTTGCTCAGCACCACAGACACCTTTCCCTTGCTTGTCCCCACCTGTCATCAGTGCCTGCGGTGTTCTGCTCTCCCTGGAACCTGGGGACACTTTCCCAGTCATGTTCCTCAGTGGGACCCATTAAAACTTCAAGAAACTTTGAATTGAAACTTTAAATTGGAGTGCCAATTTAACTTGTAGTTCTTGAGAAGTTTTTTGAATACTCTCTCAGGGACTGAGTCTGGTGGAAACAACACCAAAGCCCTGAGAGGGTCATTAAAATCCTGGTGCTGTTGCTGAGCTGGGCCGAGCTCCTGGCACAGAGGCAGCTCCTGGCAACCAAGAAGAGCTTCAAAAAGACATTTCTCCTGATGAGCAGCTTTTCTCCCAGCCCAGCAGAGCTGAGGGCACTGCCTGCAGCCACCTGGGTGCCTTAAAGCAACTGGAAGGACAAGTCTGAGCTTCTTCATGGAGAAATGCTCCCAACTGCTGGCACAGTAAGTCTCTGGCTGCGGGGATCTCCTAAAGCTGCCCCATGACAGCACTGACATGACTGTAGGGATGGCTCTGCTGCCGTTTGTGGTTTGGGGAGGATGTGCTGCAGAGCGGGGCTGCCCTGGGCACCCTCAGAGGGACAGGGCAGGACAGCTCCTGCTGCCAGGGACGGCTGCAGGGGCTGAAGCTGGGGCTGCAGCCAGGGCTGCCCAGGGCTGTCCTGCAGAGCAGCTCCTGCAGCCCTGAGGGCTCTTTGCCAGCCCAGGGCATCAGCCACCTGTCAGGGGCAGCTCTCAGCCTGCCTGGGAGCTCCCCGTGGGCGGTGGGGAGAAGTTGGAGGGGGAAGGAGCGACCCCCATCAGGGCAGATTCCTCCTGCTGTGGAGATGGTGCTGCATGGCCAGGGCTGCTCTCGGCTTTCTCCTAAAGGAAAGGGCAAGGGGCTGTCAGCTTTGTCTGTGTCACTGAGACTCCTGCACTGTCACCCTGGGCATCAGCAGAGCTGCCTCAGCTCTCCCTCCCAAAGTGCCTCCTCAGCCTCCTCTAGCCACAGCCAGCAGCAGCAGCACCTTGGCTTGCAGCATCTCTGTTTGTCTGAGCTGCCCTTAAGGCCCTGCTGGCAGGGAGATGGCCCTGGGCAGTGCCTGTGCTGGGAGGGGTGTGCAGGGCAGAGCTGAGCCCCCAGGGCTGGGCTGGGCTCAGGAGCACTGGCAGGGACAAGGCTTGGATAGAGAGAAACAGCTCCCAATAGGCACAACTCCAGGCAGAGAGCCAGCCCAGCCCTGGGTATCCCTCCCTGTCCAGCTGCACAGAGACAAAAAGATGTCTCAGGAAAATTATTTTGAAATTGGAGCCTTTAAAAAGGCTGCTTTATTTTTCAAGCATGTTTTATGTTTAGCCACCCTGAAACAGAGGGAGGTGTAATGAACAAAAGGCACCTGTGTGGGACCAGCAGGTCTGAGTGCCCTGGGGCACAGGGAGCCCTGATTTCCCTCTGGGCTCCCCAGTGCTCAGGCTGAGAGCAATGCTGAAAGAGGATTTCTGCCCCTTCACAGAAAGGAACAGTAACTTAGCAGCAAAACTCAAGCTCAAAAATATCAAAAAGAACTGAAAGAAATTACCCCAGAGAAAGAGAAGTAATTTTGAGTAAATTTGTAAGAAAATAGCATAGAATTGACTCAAGGAAATCTCTCCAAGCTTTTCAATGTCTTCTTTCAACAGTCCACCATATCCAGAGTGAAGAAATGCCCAACAGCAGCTCCTTCAGCCACTTCCTCCTGCTGGCACTGGCAGACACGCGGCAGCTGCAGCTCCTGCACTTCTGCCTCTTCCTGGGCATCTCCCTGGCTGCCCTCCTGGCCAACACCCTCATCATCAGTGCCATAGCCTGCGGCCACCACCTGCACAGCCCCATGTTCTTCTTCCTGCTCAACCTGGCCCTCACTGACCTGGGCTGCATCTGCACCACTGTGCCCAAAGCCATGCACAATTCCCTCTGGGACACCAGAGAAATCTCCTACTCAGGATGTGCTGCACAGCTGTTTCTGTTTGCCTTTTTCATCTCAGCAGAGTATTTCCTCCTGACCATCATGTGCTACGACCGCTACGTGTCCATCTGCAAACCCCTGCACTACGGGACCCTCCTGGGCAGCAGAGCTTGTGCCCACATGGCAGCAGCTGCCTGGGCCAGTGGCTTTCTCTACTCTCTGCTGCACACAGCCAATACATTTTCCCTGCCCCTGTGCCAGGGCAATGCCCTGGGCCAGTTCTTCTGTGAAATCCCACACATCCTCAAGCTCTCCTGCTCCAAATCCTACCTCAGGGAACTTGGGCTCATTGTTCTAAGTGCTTTTCTATATTTTGGCTGTTTTGTGTTCATTGTTTTCTCCTATGTGCAGATCTTCAGGGCTGTGCTGAGGATCCCCTCTGAGCAGGGACGGCACAAAGCCTTTTCCACCTGCCTCCCTCACCTGGCCGTGCTCTCCCTGTTCCTCAGCACTGCAGTCTTTGCCCATCTGAAGCCCCCCTCCATCTCCTCCCCATCCCTGGATCTGGCAGTGTCAGTTCTGTACTCGGTGGTGTCTCCAGCCCTGAACCCCCTCATCTACAGCCTGAGGAACCAGGAGCTCAAGGCTGCCCTGAGAAAATTGATGACTCTGTATTTTCAGAAGTATTAAACTCTCTCATTTGTGCTGCAGAGCCTTTTGAATGTAACTCTTTGGAATCTCAGCCTTAGTTTTCCCTATTTGTGCATTTATTCATCGGTAACTTTTGCTACTGTTGTTGTGTGTTTTACAAATACTGTAGTATTACTTTTTGTATTTCTACATGAATATCTACCTTTCTTTTGAAACACAAAGACCTGCAAGAGGTCTGTTCCCTATGTATTTAAATAAAAATAAGTGTTTGCCCTGACCTGTGTTTCCAGGGTCATTCCTCAGCGCTTCTCTGGCTCTGCAGTGAATGATTTTGGGTACCTTAACACCTCAAGGGTTAAAGGTTTCCAGGTTAAATGGGCTAACTTAATGCAGTTACTGCTGTGGAAAGTGTTTTATGTTCAACTGGATGTTGTATTAAATGCTTTGCCAAAGTTCCTTGGTTCTCTGTACTTTGCCAGTAAAATTCTGTGTGGTTTTCACCTCTGAGCTCCGTTGGTCAGAGCATGGTGCTGATATCAGCGAGGCTGTGGCTTCAATCCCTGTGTGGGCCATTCACTTGACAGCTGGAATTGCTGGTCCTTGGGGGTCCCTTGCAACTAAGAATATTCTTTGCCTCTGTGTCCCTTGAGAATATCTGCTGGGGGTTTGTCCCGTGCACCAAAGGCAAGTCAAGGAGCCTTTGGTTGCCGCCATCATTGGAGTGTTGTGGCTGTTGCAGCCCCGCAGGCTCCCAGTGGCCTCTTGTTTCCGTCAGGCCCTGCTGGCTCCCGCTGGCCCTTGGTTCCATGAGGATCTGCAGGGTCCCACAGGTTGATGGCATTTGTCCTTGCTGCCCCTCACATCCCCCTGCCCCACAAACAGCCCCGAGCCCCCCGTGAGGGACAGGCCCTGCTGTGCCAGGCCTGGGCTCAGGGCTTGGCCTTTCTGCTGCCTCCAGCCAGCCAGGGCTTGCTCAGCATTGCAGTTCCTGCTCACAGCCTTTGGCTCCCTGCAGTCCTGGCCTCCAGGATCTGCTCTCCCCACTCCCTGGGGAGCCTTTGCCACTCCCTGCCCTCACTGGGGCCACTGATGCTCCAAGGGACTTGGACTTTGCCTTTGGACTCCTGGAGCAGCTTCTTCACCCTTCTCTCAGTGCCTGAGGCTCCTGGGCTCAGCCCCAAATCCAGCCTGGGGCTGATTCAAGTTATAATTATGTCCTCACTTTCATTAACATCAGTTAATGACAAGCTCCTGGTTTCATTACTCCCTGTTCTGGCCCCAAATTCCCTTTTTTTATATCCAGACTTCCCCTTTTGGCTCCAAAATCCCCCTTTTGGTACCAAACTGTCTTTTTAGTTTCTGCCAAACTCCCCTTTTAGGCATGCGACTCCCAACTTTTTTAATCCAAACTCTCACTTTAAGGTTCGAATTGTCACTTTTTGTTGCTAAAACCCCCAGTTTTGGGCCAAACTGTCCATTTTAGGAGGCAAATTCCCACTTCTGGCTCCATATTTCCAATCTGGGCACACACATTCCTCTATATTGGGACTGAAGTCCCCATTTTTGGCCCCAAATTATTCTTTTTCAGTCCAAATACCCTACCTGAGTGCCCAAATTCCCCATTTTTAGGCCCAAATTCTCTCTTCCTGGGCCAAATGTCCCCATTTCAGGTACAAACTTTCCACCTGACGACCCAAGTTCCTATTTTTGGGCCCCAAAATTCCCACTTTTGGACACAAACGCCCCTTTATTCTGGCCCCAAATCCCCTTTTTCATCCCAAATCTCCTTGTCTTGCCCCAGATTTTCCCCCTGGCTGCCGTTGGCTCACCTGGGACCTTTTAACATCAGATTCCTGTTTGTTTTTAATCCAAACTCCCATTTTTACATCTAAACTGCCCCTTTTTGTTGCTCAAACCCTCAGTTTTGGGCCAAACTTTTCCTTTTAGGAGCCAATTTTTCCCTTTTGGGTCCACATTTCCTATCTGGGCACCCAAATTCACCTTTTGTTGTGATAAAATTGTTAGAATGTTGTTAAGTTAGTTTCTGTTAGTAGTTGATAGCTTGAAATGTATCTTTTCCCCTATTTTAGTTGTGATTCCCCCCCACACTTCTCTTTCTGCTATTGCTTACCTGAAGTCAGGTTCCCATGGTCACTGAAGTTTTTCTCCTCAGCTCCAGGGCGAGAGGCCGGATAGAGTAAAGAGAAGACCCTGCTGGCATTTCCAGCTGCTGGAAGTTTCGCTAGGCCGGGAAAGCGCGGGGGTGACAGCAGAAAGACCCTTCTTTCCAACCCAGGAGTTTGTAACTCTGTTTTTCCTGTCCCAGAATGCCTCTGAGCTGTGGAAGCTGAGAGGGCATTCTTACCTTCCCTTTCTTTCCCCCCTGTGCTGCCAGGAAACCAAGCCCCCCTCTCTCCCCCTCTGCCCCTCTCTGGAGAATACTCCTACACCTTGGTGGGCATTTGAAGAAGTTGCTGTCTGTTATTTCTTATCTTGGTGTGTGTAACCTTGATTTGTAGAAAGTTTCTAAGATGTACCAGCTGAGAAAAAGAATTGTTTCTCTCTCTGATGTTCCCTCCCTCCAAGAAACCCTGTTAAAAGAGACCCCCAGTGTTGGGGAAGGTGAAACAGGGAAACCTTATGAATGTGATGGTTTAACAAAAGATTCTGAAAATATGAAGGGTAGAATCAAAGTAGAAATGAAAGCCTGCTTTGAGTCATAGGATACTGAGTACTGGTTAACCAAAGAACAATAGCTTAGCCAGCTAGAGGAGAATCCCTGTTGATAAAACAATGTCCTTCTGCTGATAAAGAATGCAAAGGTCAAGAAGCAAGGAAAGAACTTGTAAGGTTTTGTAGAATCTAAAATGCAACACTGTATGTTAATATAGGGAAGCGCATAGGCTGGATGTAAATTTTTTAGTGGGTGTGTCTCATGGTGAATGGTTACTAAGAATTAGAATATTCACTATAGGAAAGCATATAATCGATTGTAACAAGAACTTCGCTCTCCTTTCTCTTCTCCCTTACCCCTGACCCCTTACCTCCTACCCCTTAGCCTTTCCCTCTTACCCCTTGTCGTGGTTTTAAACCAGTAATTAACAAAAAGGGGAAAAAAGGAATTATTTATTTTTTGCTGTGAGATATGGATTAAAATAAGAGCAACTCAGGCATAAAACTTAAAAGGAATAAAGAAGAGTTTATTGACAAACTACAAGAATAAGAACACCAGAATAAACTTTTAGAAAAACCTTTTCATTTCTCACTGCTCACTATTCTTTTGTTTACATGACAACAGAGACAAAAACTGTATAATTTTGATGGTTTAAACAGTTCTAATTCTTTCTATAGTCCTTTCCTCAGTTTCTGTAGAGAAACAGAAGTTCCTTTCTGTTAATTTATGGAGTTTGTCACAAGAAAACTATTTTTGTTATAGTTTCTCGTTTCTCTGATATCAGCTGCTCAGAGCTACTGTTATTAAAGCCCACCCCTCCCATTCCACATCACTCTGAAATGTGTTATGGGTCATGAGTTTGAAGATAGCATTTTTAAGGATAAGTTAGTCAAAGGTAAAAAAGTATTCTTCATCTGCTTCTGTGAGCTTCACTAAGAAACAGTTTTTCTCATTGCCTCTCAAGGCTTCAAATTTCTCAGCACTTCACTATACCACAATTACTTCACTTATTACTTAAATTTACACTTTGAACACCTTATTCCTCTCCATACTCTATTATGAATTAAAGGGGTTTTTCTCAAGACTTCATTGTCCATTTCCATAGTTTTAACAGAAAGATATTTCAGCTTAATTAAAGCATCTCCTTAATTCTCTACCTTTCTTGAAGTCTCTTTTCTTTCTTGCTACTAGTAGTTTATAAAGTCTCTTTTCATGTTGATTCCTTTCCTTTTCTCTCTCTGAATAAAAAGATTAATCCGCAAGTCTCATCTGGATAAGAAAGAGTTAAAATCTTGCCCAAGCTTTTGTAGATGGTTCGGTGATCTCTGCTGAACAGGAGCTAGAGCCGTCTGCGCTGGAAAGTTCTTCATAGCTGCTTTTAGAGAGCGTGGTCTCTGTCTTTGCTTGCTGCAGGCTCAGAGTTTCTTTCCTCTTTCACTCAGCAGTTTTCTAGTGAATGTAGTTACAGCAAAACTTCCAGCTGAACCAGAGATCGGGCCGAGCCCGGCCCAGCCCGACCTAGCTCGGGGCAAGCCTCATCTCCCGGCCGGGAGACGAGAGACGCGGCGGGCCCGGCTCGGCCCCGGCCCGGCCCCTGCCCGGCCACATGGCTTGGGCAGGGAACCGGAGGCCAGCCGGAGCTCCGCCACGCTTCACCGTCAGGAAACAAAGAAGCACTACAGACTTCTGGGTGTACACTTTAAGGTGGGGTTCACGAGTTGATTCTACTTTTCAATGGCTAAAACTGCTGTCAATTCTCAGCAATGACCGATAATTGGTCAAGAGAAAAGACTCCCAGGAGACCCCAGCAACTTTAACTTTCTTAAAGGTAAAGGAACTTTATGACACCCCTCTACCCCTCTCCCCCATTCCTAACTCTCAGACCCCTCTCCCTGCTCCTACTCCTCTCGTCTTCCCTGCTCTCTCCCTCTGCTTTTTCCCTCTTTCCCTCTGCTCTCTTACTCCCTCCCTCCCTCATCCAACCTCTCCTCCCCTGCTCTACCTGTTCTCTCTCCCCTCCCCCGGACCACATGGACGCCAAGGCTGGTGGCGGACACGGGTCTCCCCGCCTTTTACCCTTATAATAAATTGCTTATACTTGAACAGCTTGACCCTGGAGAAGTCTCTCACCGCGAGCGAGAATTATTACACTGCAATACCTGGCGCCCATCATCTGAGACCCTTCCCACGCCATCTCCATTGGTGAGACACTTCTCCATCATTGGTAACTAAAAAGACTGTTTTTTCACCCTTTAAGGCCATCTACAGTGCAGTTTATGCGGCTGATCACCGTAACACTGTAACTCTCTTTCCCCTGTTCCGCGGCATCCTCGGGCACGGGCCAGCTGTTGCTTAGCAGCGTCAGCTCCGGAGCTTTAGAGGTATCGGCCGCGTGGTTTATTCGGGGTGCAGGTTGCCAGGCGACCTCGGCACCCCTGGTTTCCGCAGGGTCCTGTGACACGAGAGAGGGTGGCAAAGCCACACCTCTTCTGTGCTACACGGGACTCCCCCCCTGCGTGGTTTATTCGGGGTGAAGGTTGCCAAGCAGCGTCTGAACCCCTGGTTTCCGTGGAGCCCCCGTGGAGCTCAGGGGGGCGTTGCAAGGCGACGTCTCACCTGGGCTAGGTGGGGAAAGCCTCTACGTGGTTGAGCGAGGGGCAAACGCTGCCACAGCATCTGCACCCCGATCTCTCTAAAAGTTTTTCCGCTGCAGTGTCCAAACCGTAGCTTTTAGACGACTCTGCAGCGTGGTTATATGCGAGTATTACTAAGTGACACCCAAGAACGGACTGGAGGTGCCTGGCCAGCACCCATCGCCCGAGCTCTGAGAGACGAGCCAACATCATTTAAATAAGAGGTGAGTCACAAACCAGTCTATCATGGGTCAAAGCTATTCTACCCCAGACAAAAAGCTGTATAAGCAACTAAAATTCTTACTGAAAGCCAGCCAAAGTAATTTGCCTAAACGAGAACTAAAAACCCTTCTAACCTGGACTCTAGTTAATTTCCCAAACGCAAAACACTCAGAATTTTTTACTAGAGATTTCTGGGACACAGTTGGTAATAAGCTGTTTAATAACATTTCCCGCCGAGATATGGCGGCCGCAAAGTTGGTCCCAGCCTGTAGGGCACTCGTAGAAATGTGTGCTGCGAATACACAACGCGCGACAAGCCCCCCGGACCCCGCAACCCCCGTGTCTCCTACCCCTCCCCCCGACCACGCGTCCCCCGTACCCTCGGTCCCCGCCGTCCCCCCTCCCTTCCTGCCCGCTCAGACCGGTGTGTCCCCTCCCCCCGACCATGTGGCCCCCGTACCCTCTGTCCCCGCCGTCCCCCCTCCCTTCCTGCCCGCTCAGACCGCTGTGTCCCCTCCCCCCGAGCACACGGCCCCCGCTCCCCCTACCCCAGTCCCGGCACGCTCCATTCCCACCCCTCCCCCCACCTTCCCCGTCCCACCGCCCCGCTTTTGCCCCCCTCCTGCCGTCCCAGCTTCCCCCGATGTTGCGGTCCCGCCCCGTTCCACCGTCCCCGTGGCTATGGGCCCCGCCGCCGCTGCGGCTCCGCTGACCCCCGGCGGCGCGGTCCCCGCGGTCCCGCCTGCCCCCGCCGACACCGTGGTTCCCGGCTCCGCCACCCCGCCCGCCCTCGGCATCGCGGTTCCCGCAGCTCAGCTCCCCTACACCCCCTCCGTGCCGCCCGCGCCGCCTTGGTGCCCCGCGGGCTCCGCTTTCCCGGCGCCCGTGGTGCCGCCGGCCCCGCCGCCGCCGCCGTGCAGCGACACCGATCTGTGCGGTGCGGCGCGGGCCGATCCGAAATGCCCGCTGCCGTACACCACTCCCCCATGCTGCCCTGCGGCGCTGACGCCATCCACGCATGCGCAGTCACAGCTTCTAGCGCCGGCGCTCCTGCCTCCGCCGTCCCCGGGCCCCCCGTGCCACCCCCCCGTGCCAGCCTCTCAAACCGCGGAGGGGGAGAGTAAGGACGGGAACGGGACCCCGGCTCTACAGCTGCTGACACCCGCGTCGCCTCTGCCACCGCCCAGCCCAGCCACTGTCCAGTCCCCGCCATGCGTCTTCACGTCCCCGCGTCCACCACCGAAGCCGCCCGACACCGGCACACGGCCCCCGCCTGTCTCTGCCCCGCTGCTGACACCGGCACAGATCCCGTCTGTATCCGCTAGGTCAGCAACTCTCCCCGACAGCGCGGAACAGCGACAGCCGCGGCCGCCGCGCACCGATGTACTGCCACTCCCGGGCTCACCTACGCGACTCCTGAACTGCCCTGCACCACCACCAGCAGCCACGAAAGACGGGGGAGAACGGGAGTGAGAAATAGAGGGAAATATAGGAAGAGATTATTCAAAAGCAGATACCGTACCACCAACAGTGGCAATTCAAGCAAAGGAACTTAGAAAGACTTTGAGAGAAAGTGATCTACCAGAGACACTTCAACAAAAAACAATCAAATTCCCGTTATTTGCATGAATGCATGTTGTTTTTACCCTTTTGCATCAATCTTTGTAGTAAAACTTTACCTGTAAATCAGCCCAAGATAAATGCCTGGGTTGCCTTAGCCAAAGACTGCAAGCTTTGATACCATCTGCTTGTCAGATCATACTGTTCCCATTCATAAACAGCAAAATTTGAAAAATTTAGCCAACCAAACTCATATTGATAATTCTAAAGTGAATCAATCTGACCTTCAAAAGTTAGAGAAGCTGGACAATTTGTTTAAAGTTTTAAGCTTTGCACCTTGGCTAAGAGAAATCTGTAAAATAAGCTTAATTGTTTTAATAAGTGTTAATTGTAGTTTTAGCAGCAGTACCTGTTATACTTCAGTGTGTGCAAAAACTAACAAATAAGACAGTTTCTATTATCTTAAATAGTTCATCGAGACAGGGGAGATGTTGGGGAAGTTGGAACAGGGAAACCTTATGAATGTGATGGTTTAACAAAAGATTCTGGAAATATGAAGGCTAGAATCAAAGTAGCAATGAAAGCCTGCTTTGAGTCACAGGATACTGAGTACTGGTTAACCAAAGAACAATAGCTTAGCCAGCTAGAGGAGAATCCCTGTTGATAAAACAATGTCCTTCTGCTGATAAAGAATGCAAAGGTCAAGAAGCAAGGAAAGAACTTGTAAGGTTTTGTAGAATCTAAAATGCAACACTGTATGTTAATATAGGGAAGCGCATAGGCTGGATGTAAATTCTTTAGTGGGTGTGTCTCATGGTGATTGGTTGCTAAGAATTAGAATATTCACGATAGAAAAAGATATATTGAATTGTAACAAGAATTTCGCTCTCTTTACTCTGACCTCTTCACTCTTTTCTCTTAACTCTTACCCCTCTCCCCCTCTCCCCCATTCCTAACTCTCAGACCCCTCTCCCTGCTCCTACCCCTCTCGTCTTCCCTGCTCTCTCCCTCTGCCTTTTCCCTCTTTCCCCCTGCTGCTCTCTTACTCCCTCTCTCCCCCATCCAACCTCTCCTCCCCTGCTCTACCTGTTCTCTCTCCCCTCCCCCGGACCACGTGGACGCCGAGGCTGGTGGCGGACACGGGTCTCCCCTCCTTTTACCCTTATAATAAATTGCTTATACTTGAACAGCTTGACCCTGGAGAAGTCTCTCACCGCAAGCGAGAATTTATATACTCCAATAGACCATGCTGGCTAGGACTTGATAATGTCTCACTTCAGTACAGCAAACCTTTTGGAGAACTGTGTTCAGCTAGTCTTATAATGGATGTCGCTTTCCTGGGGAAAATACAGAATGGTTCACTTTAGCCAAGATAAGACCTGTAGTGCCCCTGTGCTCTGCTCTGAAACTAGCTGGCAGCATCACCCAGAGCTTTCTTGGCTTTGGCATTTTTGATTAAGTTGTTCAGAGATGGTCCAGTAAATTGTTTAATGATTCATTTTCAGGTGAAAGAACAGTGTGATTTGCATGTGGAACCAAAAACCTCTTCCTTTGTTTACCCGCCCAAAGACATTGATAATACAGTAGTTTTATAGTTAAAAAAGGGCACTAAATGTTCCATGGAGTCTCAGTGTATTCAGTATTTATGACTCTATGATGTGCTGGATCCCCTGGACCCCACTTATTCTAGATGTGCTCAATTTGAGCTGATTTCAGCAGTCTTCATCATGAGTGGCTTGATGCTCTTTGCTTCCCAAGATTCTCTTGAAATAAGAGTTAGAACATCCCATATTCTGGATCTCGCAGCACCTTCTCAATGTGGTGAAGACTTGGCCATACTTATCCTGTTCCTGCAGAAGTGCTGTGCTGACACTGGGAAGTGTCTGTGTCCTCATGGCTTCTTAAGGAAAGAAGAGATCCTAACCTTGCAAGTGGGTATTAGAACATGTTGGCTGGGACCCAAGTTTCTGAAAATATTTGGGCACTCTGAGCTCACTTTAGTGCATGTTGAGCACCTCAGTGGCTTTATGGAGCACACCTGCCCTGACTGGGCAAGGGCTGTGGAGGATGTGCTTGGTGGTCTCCTCACTCCATGCTCAGAGCTGTAACTACTGGAGGACACTGCCTTGTTTCTGCTGGGGAAATGAATCGCCACAAGTGTAAAATACAAATGATGGGGGTTGCCTTAACTTCACCTTGGATAAGATGGATTTTTGTATTTTGCACTGTCACAGTGCTGCCATATGCTCAGGTCCTGGTCTGAGCTGAATTGGTGCCCAAAGGCAGCTGTGCTGCCCTGCCCCAGGTGACAGGGAACACCTGAGCTCCTTGCTCAGTGGCTCAAGGGCAGCAAAGCAGCATTGGAAGACACTGGAAAATTCAGAGCTGAGCTTTGGGCTGGTGGAGGGTCTGGATTGGAAACCACAGGAGAAGCAGCTAAGAGCACTTGGTTTGCTCAGCTGGAGAAGGGAAGACTCCCTGGGGGCTGCAGCTCCTCCTGAGGGGCAGCTCTGATCTCTGCTCCCTGGCACAGGGACGGCACCCAGGGAACAACTGGAGCTGGCCAGGGGAGGTCAGCTTCTACGGTATTTAAACTCAGATGATTAAATTCCAAGTTAAGATGGCTAAATGTATTGGGATCCTTTAGCACTAAATCACAGTGGTATTGTTTAGATGCTGAATAGATAAACCGAAAACCAGTCATTTAGTAAAATTTTAGAAATTTTTTTAGGTGTCTGACTTTTAATACCTTTTGACAAATGCTTATAAAGTGATTTTTCCAGTGATTTATAAATTTCTCTTTTGCTTTAAATAAAGCAGAACTAGGTATTTGATGTATAGAATCCTCATAATTGTTATTGGAATTTTTCTTTGAATGAGGATTTTGGCATGGATGATACTTTACAAAACAGTCCCAGGTCTGGATCTCATTCATCACAGATCTTGAAAATAAATATTCCTTGGCTTTCAGATAGGGCTGTAGAATTTTTCAAAGGATGAATTAGAGCTATAAAGTGTATATACATTTAAATATAGGGTGTTGTCTTTGCCTGACACTGTCATAAATTGCATTTATTAATGGCAGATTATATGAACTGTAGCCAAGTCTCTATCAGCACTTAGGCCACATACCAGATGAACAATTGGCTGCAAGTCTGTGCTCTAATAAAATTGCACATGAGCCTTGAACTCCACGTTGTGGTTTAAACACTAAGAAATTAGCTGATTCCTCAGTGGTGTAAAATGGGCACTCATTGAAGCCCAAGCAAGGCTGCTGTGGGACATCTGCTGAGAATCCCACCCTTGGCTCTCCATGGCACTGTCCTGGCTCCTGCCCCAGCTCCCAATATCCCTCCAGGATGAGGATGAGCAGAGCTGGGGCTGCCCAGAGCAGTGCATGTGCCTCACACTTTGTTCCTTGGGATGAGTTTCTCTTTGCATCTGGCCCTTTGCCGCCAGTTGCACTCCAGGACATTGCCTGCTGCTGGGAAGAGATTCCCTGCTCAGGACATGCCGGAGTTCCCAGGGACTGTGCTCCTAAATTGAAGCAAAGTGACAACACATGTCTGTCATGTTTGCTAGTGGGGCTGGAGCAGCTGACTTGGCCACCAAAGTCAGGGAGAGCAATGCAGTTTTTCGTAAGGTTTTTTTTTACCAAGTCTTTGAAATCTTTTTTGGCATCTGCTCTTTATTACACAACAATATAGCTGTCCTTTTAGGAAAAGAGACACTTTTCATTACTCATTTCTAAGTTACCAGATACATTCCAAGTACCTACAATAACTGTGAGGGCTTTGCTTTCAGGTGATTTAGCAGTACAGCTCAGTCCAACTTCAACACTGTTTCCTGTTCCATGTCTGCCTTTACCTTGGTCACAACTGAAACCAGATTTTTGTCAGAGGGTCAGGGTTTGGTTTTTATGAAAGAAATAGTTTGTCTGAATGAGTGACATGAAACTCTGGGAGGAAATCTGAACCTCACAGTCCCTCACATCCCACCTTCATCAGCAGAAGCAAGTTCTTTGTTCTTTGTAGGGACAACATATTTGCTTTTCCTTTTCCCATCCCAGGGATCACACTGAACTTTCTTCTTTTACATCCAAGTCAAAAGCTCTGTGAACTTTGTGGGATTTTAAATCAAAAGTAATATGTTAAGGCAGAGGGATGGAGCATTGCAAAGTTGACTTCTTTTTCCCCTTTCATGTCAAATTGCATTCTCCCTGTATTTTTGTTTCTGGAACAGCAGTGCAGAGCTGGGGCTGCTCTCCGGGAGCAGAATGCTGTGAAGGGCAATAGCTGTAAGGGCAGTAGGCACCTGTCCTGCCCTGAGTCTCCAGTAATTACTGCAACACCATCAGTATGTCCACACCAGGGAAAACTAACCAGGCACCTATTTTTGATTTTTGCTGTGCTTAACTCCAAAGTTATGTCTGCATTAAAATGATTTTAAAGACTGTGACACATCTGCAGTTTGAAGGGACAGTAAAGCCACTGTTGCACTCTGAGAAATAAATCCACAGTCAGAGTTGTTGATGTCATTTAACTAATTTTCAGCTCATTGTGATGATGATATCATAGAACATTTACTTTTTTTTTCCTCCCCAAAAGAAAATGGTGCCATTCAGCTTCTGGAGAAAAGAACTGTCAAAGGTTCTGTTTGGCAGTCATGGAGGGAGAGGTGGGGGAAAGAAAGGTATGTCCTGGAGAGATGCTCTGGTGAGTTCTAGCATTTAAACAAGCTTCTTTTGGTACACAGACTGGGATATTTTCAATACGGAATGGCTCCATGAAATGGTTTTCCAGGCCTTATGCTGGCCAGAAAGCTGTGAAGTCCATCACAGTTCAGCCTCCATAAGAAAGCGGCATCAGTGCCTGTGTCAGGTGAAACATATAATTCAAAAAGTAAACCTGTGTTTAGAGAAGCCAAAAGCCTAATGTAAACAAGGCCATAAAGCTTCTCCAGTCCTTCTGAGCGAGTGTGGCAGAGCTGTTTTGTTTACAGCAGTGCCATGGCACAGCAACAGCTGCAGGAGAAGGCTCAGGACAGCCTTGGAGTGGAGCAGGGCTGCAGGAAGCTGAGAGAAGCCCCTGCTCCAGAACGGAGGGACTTGTTCCAAAAGTAAAGATGGTGACTTTAAAAGCTTCCCACTGTGCTCCAAGTTTGCCTCTGAAGACTAAGAGGTGACCTCAGAAATCATGGGAAATATTTGGGAAAAGGTTTTAAGCAATTTGGTTGTGAATAGGCCCAAATCTCCAGTGGGAAAAGAGCCTCCCCAATAAGCTGGGTGTCTTGGGCTTAGTTCTTCATAGAATAAAGACTACTAATTAAGTGCAATTTTATTTATTCTAAAAGAGTAAAAACAGTCAATATTTTCCAGACTCCTAAAACTACTTTGAAAAATATAGAACTACTCTGGAAAAAGAGAAGAAATATTTTAGGATTTCTTTCTATAAAAAAAATACTCCTAACACTAGCAAAATGAAAAATAAACATAGTGGCTGCTGGTCTTGGGAGCCCTGTGACTGACTGCTGCCTGCCCAACCCTGGCTGTGTCCAGACAAGGAGCTTTGTCAGTGCTGGTGGTACCAGCCAGACACCAGAGCTGAAGCCCAAAGGTGTTGTTTAAGCCCTTCCGTGGCAGGAGGGGCCCACCTTCAGGCATGGCCGGACACCAGGGCCAGCAGCTGCAGGGACAGGAGGTCCTGTTCTGGATGGTGGTTGCCCCTCCACAGCAATGAGCTGGTAATGAAGCCGGGGCAGGGACGTTCGGTACTGGCTTGTGGATGGCCGATAACAAGTACAGCTCTTTCCAGCTGAAGTCTTTGGCTGGATTTGTGAAGCTGCAGAGGCACTCCTGTTGAGAGAAGAGGTGTCAGAGGCCCCCAGCTGCTGCTGGCACACAGGGACCCTCCTGCACAGTAGGGCCCAGAGCTGCCAAGGCTCCCCAGCACGGCTGCAGCTGCTGGCACAGCTTGGCCCAGCTGGAGAGCTGCCCCTCAAGGCCTCAGTGAGCAGGGGATGGCTCTGGGCAGGGTCCCAGGTCAGCAGCAGGCCCCAGAGCGCCTCTGCCTTTCAAGGCCAATCTCTTCCCCTTTCTTCTTCCTCCCTACCTTGCTTTGCCTCTGCCTGCTGCTCCTGGGGCTGCTCTTGGCCAGGCAGCCTCAGTGGCAGCCAGCACTGGCTGCAGCACAAGTGTGTTCCCCAGGACAAGGCCCCGCAGTGAAGAGGCCAAAGAATGCCCTGGGCAGCAGCAGAAATCTCGGCAGAGTTATTTGGGAAACCACTGACTACCCACAAGTCCACAGTAGCCTCACTGAGAAGGCTTCCTGTCTACAAAAGACTTTCAAAAGAAGCTGTTTGAGGGAAAGAGGAACAAAGCACTCACCATTTTCTCTTCCAGGTATACCATATTCCAAAACAGCATGAAATGAAGACAAGCTCCAAACAAAGCACGCCTGCTGTTATCGCTGGCCAACAGCGTGTTCCCTGACAGAAAGTCCTTCCACTGCCCTTCTGGGAATCAGGAACACGTGTTGTGGTGCCGGCTGCATCTGTGGGAGCAATGGGCAGTGAGAGCCCGTGCTGTGCTCCGCTGCTGAGCTGGCAGCATGCTGGGTATGGCCTGGACGTTCTCTGTTTGCCCCAGAGCTGGGGCCTGCAGGCACCTTGCTGCCCCTCGGCACAGGCTGTGCCACCCAACAAAGCCCAGAAGGCCGGGAGCAGAGCCCGGGGGCAGCACAGCTGCTTGGGCAGTGGCTCCTTCCAGGGACTCAGGCCAAAGCCATCCCTGAGCAGCCACTGCCACCCCTGACCCTCCCTGCCCTGTGACAGCTCCCCCAGCCCAAGGGGACAGAGCCAGGCCCTGTCAGGAGCCTGTGCAGGCCCTGCCCAGTTGGCAGCCAGGGCTGGCTGTGGCCCTGGGCTCGCGGCAGGGCTCCCACTCGGAGCTGCTCCTGTGCCTTGGGCCTCTGGGCGCTCAGGGCCAGCTCTGGGAGCAGCTGCAGCAGGAGGGATGTTGGTGCAGAATTCCCAGTTCCCAGGGGCTTTGAATGAGCTCCAGAGTCCTTGGAGCTGAGGTGCCTCAAGCTTTGGCTCCTTCTGGGTCATGCAAGTGCCGGCCCTGGGGGGAGAGCTGCTGCCACACGGCCCCGCCGAGGGCTGAGCCCAGCACAGCAATTACCTCCTGTGTCTGGGCCTCTGCCTGCGATTGCCTCTCTTCCTGAATCAGGAGTTGCCTGGGAGCCACTGCTTCCTCCAGGAAGTGCTTCCTTGTGCACAGCCTTTTGCTTCATCCCTTGAAAAAAGGAAGAGGCACAGGTAGATCAGATGGAAGAATACTACATTCAGTACGGTGGCATTTCCAGAAGGCTGAGCTTGTCAAAGTCATAGATAAAGTTCAGGAGAACACCTCTGATTTTGGGGTAGGACCAGGCCCCTCCTTCCTCCAAAGAGCCACAAAGTCATGAGCGGATCGCGCAGGCCGAGGGCACACACGTGCACGGCTCTGTCCTGGCACCTGCAGCGATGCCGCCCTGGACGAGCTCTGGCCTCTGAGCTGGCAGCTCTCCCAGGGGGAAAGGCCTTGACCTACCCTCACCATCTCCCACAGCCTCAGTCCTGGATTTGGGATGGGAAGCCGGATCACCTTCACCAAGAGGTTTGGCTGCAGGGAAAGGTAAGACAGAAGAGCTCCCGTGGCTCTGTAGGAGATCCTCAGGCTCCCTGGGGCAACCAAAGGAGCTGTGCCAGGCAAAGCCCCGGGGCACAGCCCTGGGCCTGGCCCCTTCCCTCACTGCTCTTCTCTGTGGCTGCACAGAGCACATGGAAGGAGACACTGGCATTGCACACAGGTAGAAGATTGACAACTAAATGCTCCTTCCTCCCACTGACAGCAATGCCGTGGGATCCCTCAGGGCTTTGGAAGGGAGCAGGGCAAGGTTTCCAGAATCCATCAACCCTCAGATTATGTTAAGGGGAATGGCACATGGGTGACCTCTTGCCACCTCGATGCTGATTATTCTGTTCAAAAAGGCGCATTAAGAGCTTGCCTCCAGCATTCTCTAAGGATTCCAAACCATCACGTGCCAAGGCTTCCAGAAAAGCCGTGTCCTGATCCCACTCTAGAACAGAGCACAGATCAGAACCATGGCCATGGTGTGCTGGGATCACCTTCTGCTTTAGGAAATTGGGCACTGCAAGGGGGTCATGTAATGCCGTGGGAGCCAGATGTCAATGGACATGTCCAAAGCTGCTGAGGGACCTAAGGAACTCTGGGCTGGCTCTGGTCACTCTCCACCCTCTTTGCAGGCCCTGTGCAACATCTCTGGAGGTTTGGCTGGACCAGCCCAGGGCCCCTGAGAGTTCTCTCACTCCCACAGAAGAAGCCCTCCCTAAAGCCCTTGGGAAAACTGCAGCACGCAGTGCCACAACTATCCCTCCTTGCCTCTCTCTCTTGGGACAGCTCAGTCAGCCCAAGGAACAGTCAACCCCTCTCAGACAGGGCAGATCCTGTGGGAAGAGCTGCTGGCACACAGCCCCACTGAGGGCTGAGCCCAGGACAGCAATTACCTCCTGTGCCTGGGCCGGTGCCTGCAATTGCCTCCCTTGCCTCAGGAAATGCCGCCTTCCATAGAGCCTCTCTGTCCACCCCTTGAGAAAGGAAGAGGCACAGCTGGGTCAGATGGAACCATTACATAGCAGGGAAGTGGCCTCTTCAGGAGTCAGTGCTTGTCAAAGACATGGAAGAGGATCAGGAAAAGGCCCAGGCTCTCTCTCTTGTCCAAACAGCCAAAAGCCTTATCTGCTCAGGGACCAGGAAATTACAGGGGGTCCCAGGGTGTACATGGCCCATGGTGCAGTTTGGGCAGCCTGCCTGCTGATGCCAAATGCCTTCCTGCAGAGGCTGGGGAGAAACTGCAGCCAGGCCAGGCTGGGAAACAGCCCTGCAGGCTGTGAAAGGAGCAGTGGGGTAGCGAGGCTGCCATGGATTCTTTCCTGCTGTGTTGGGTACAGCGTGTCCAGATGTACAGAGAAAGCTCCTGGCTGCTGAGTCTCAAGAGAAGGCTGAGGGAAATGCACCCACCATGGCCTGTGTGCAGTTCCTTCATGATTTCTTTCAGGGTGTCATGTGACTCAAGTGATCCCTTCTTTCCTGTGGCTTTGTTCTTCTGTCTCGGAGGACCTTAACAGAAGATAGATCCATTTCCCAGGAATGGATCCCACAAAACCAGTGTTCAGACTGTGAGGTCAGCAGGGACACAACACTCACCCCTGCGATGGGAGCTGGGCTTGCGGGCAGTAACCGACCCAGGAGCTGGGAAAGTCCTCCCTGCAGACACACCTGTAACTGAACAGCCACAGAAGCTTCTCTCATCCCTGCTGATCTCCACAGGCAGCACTGAGCTGCAGGAGCCATGAGCGGTTTGCACAGGCCGAGGGCACACACGTGCACGGCTCTGTCCTGGCACCTGCAGCGATGCCGCCCTGGCCGAGCTCTGGCCTCTGAGCTGGCAGCTCTCCCAGGGGGAAAGGCCTTGACCTACCCTCACCATCTCCCACAGCCTCAGTCCTGGATTTGGGATGGGAAGCCGGATCACCTTCACCAAGAGGTTTGGCTGCAGGGAAAGGTAAGACAGAAGAGCTCCCGTGGCTCTGTAGGAGATCCTCAGGCTCCCTGGGGCCACCAAAGGAGCCGTGCCAGGCAAAGCCCCGGGGCACAGCCCTGGGCCCGGCCCCTTCCCTCTCTGCTCTTCTCTATGGTTGCACAGAGCACATGGAAGGAGACACTGGATTGCACATGGGAGGAAGACTGACAGCTAAATGCTCCTTCCTCCCACTGACAGCAATGCTGTGGGATCACTCAGAGCTTTGGAAGGGAGCAGGGCAAGGTTTTCAGAATCCTTCAATCTTCCGACACTTATGGAAAGTGGCAAATGAATGACCTCTACCACCCTGACACTTATTATTCTGACAATAAAGACGGACATTCTAAACTTGCCTCCAGCATGTCCCAAGATCTTCAAACCATCATTCACCAACAATTCTAAATACTCCATGTCATGTTCCCAATCTAGAAGAGAGCAGATATCAGAACAATGTCTATGGTGTGCTGGGATTGCCTTCTGCTTTAGGGAACTGGGAACTACAAGGGGTTTGGGTAAGGCTGTGGGAGCCAGATGTCAATGGAGATGTCCAAAGCTGCAGAGGGGCATGGGGAACTTAGGGCTGCCTCCTGGTCACTCTTTCCATGCTCTGTGCAACATCCCTGAAGGGCAGACACTGCCATGCAGCAGAGATGGCAGCTCAAGCCTCAGCAGGGCTCAGGCCCAGAGGGACAGCAATTACCTCCTGGGACTGTGCCTGGCATGGCCTCCCTTCCTGCAGCAGAGGCTGCCCATGGGCCACTGCTTCCTTCGGGTAACGCTGCCTTCAGCACAGCCTCTTCATCAACTTCTGCAGAAAGGGACAGCTGGATCAGATGGCACCATTCCCCATTAGGGAGATGGTATATTCAACAGGTAATGCTTATCAAAAACTTGGATAAGGACCAGGAAAATGCTGAGGCTCTCCAGGGTGGGCCAGGGATCTCCCTCTTACTAACAGCTGCCATTTCTGATCTGCCTAGAGACCAGGAATTCGTTGGAGATCTCAGGGTGTGTATGGCCTGTGGTGCAGTTTGGGCAGCCTGCCTGCTGATGCCAAATGCCTTCCTGCAGAGGCTGGGGAGAAACTGCAGCCAGGCCAGGCTGGGAAACAGCCCTGCAGGCCATGAAAGCAGCAGCAGGGCAGCGAGGCTTCCATGGATCCCTTCCTGTTGTGTTGGGCACGGCGTGTCCAGATGTGCAGGGAAAGCCCCTGGCTACTGAGTCTCAGGAGCAGGCTGAGGGACACGGACCCACCTTGTGCTCCCTGCAGCATTTCCTTCAGCATTTGCTGCATGGTCTTGGAGTGGTACTGGGGTTTCTTGGGTCCTGTGGCTTTGGTATTTCCTCTTGGAGGACCTTAGAACAAAATAGTTCCATTTCCCAGGAATGGATCCCACAAAACCAGGGGTCAGCCTGTGGGGTCAGGAGGGACACACCACTCACCCCTGCGATGGTAGCCAGGCTTGCGGGCAGTAACCATCCCGGGAGCTGGGAAAGTTCTCCCTGCAGACACACCTGTAACTAAACAGCCACAGAAGCTTCTCTCATCTCTGCACATCTGCACGGGCAGCACTGAGCTGCAGGAGACGTGAGGGGATCAGCCAGGCCGAGGGCACACACGTGCACGGCTCTGTCCTGGCACCTGCAGTGATGCCGCCCTGGCCGAGCTTTGGCCTCTGAGCTGGCAGCTCTCCCAGGGAGAAAGGCCTTGACCTACCCTCACGATCTCCCAGAGCCTCTATTCTGGCTCTGGTCACTCTCCACCCTCTTTGCAGGCCCTGTGCAACATCTCTGGAGGTTTGGCTGGACCAGCCCAGGGCCCCTGAGAGTTCTCTCACTCCCACAGAAGAAGCCCTCCCTAAAGCCCTTGGGAAAACTGCAGCACGCAGTGCCACAACTATCCCTCCTTGCCTCTCTCTCTTGGGACAGCTCAGTCAGCCCAAGGAACAGTCAACCCCTCTCAGACAGGGCAGATCCTGTGGGAAGAGCTGCTGGCACACAGCCCCACCGAGGGCTGAGCCCAGGACAGCAATTACCTCCTGTGCCTGGGCCGGTGCCTGCAATTGCCTCCCTTGCCTCAGGAAATGCCGCCTTCCATAGAGCCTCTCTGTCCACTCCTTGAGAAAGGAAGAGGCACAGCTGGGTCAGATGGAACCATTACATAGCAGGGAAGTGGCCTCTTCAGGAGTCAGTGCTTGTCAAAGACATGGAAGAGGATCAGGAAAAGGCCCAGGCTCTCTCTCTTGTCCAAACAGCCAAAAGCCTTATCTGCTCAGGGACCAGGAAATTACAGGGGGTCCCAGGGTGTACATGGCCCATGGTGCAGTTTGGGCAGCCTGCCTGCTGATGCCAAATGCCTTCCTGCAGAGGCTGGGGAGAAGCTGCAGCCAGGCCAGGCTGGGAAACAGCCCTGCAGGCCGTGAAAGCAGCAGTGGGGCAGCGAGGCTGCCATGGATCCTTTCCTGCTGTGTTGGGCACGGCGTGTCCAGATGTACAGAGAAAGATCCTGGCTGCTTTGTCTCAAGAGAAGGCTGAGGGAAATGCACCCACCATGGCCTGTGTGCAGTTCCTTCATGATTTCTTTCAGGGTGTCATGTGACTCAAGTGATCCCTTCTTTCCTGTGGCTTTGTTCTTCTGTCTCGGAGGACCTTAACAGAAGATATTTCCATTTCCCAGGAATGGATCCCACAAAACCAGGGGTCAGATTGTGGGGTCGGCAGGGACACACCACTCACCCCTGCGATGGGAGCTGGGCTTGCGGGCAGTAACCGACCCAGGAGCTGGGAAAGTTCTCCCTGCAGACACACCTGTAACTAAACAGCCACAGAAGCTTCTCTCATCTCTGCACATCTGCACGGGCAGCACTGAGCTGCAGGAGACGTGAGGGGATCAGCCAGGCCGAGGGCACACACGTGCACGGCTCTGTCCTGGCACCTGCAGTGATGCCGCCCTGGCCGAGCTTTGGCCTCTGAGCTGGCAGCTCTCCCAGGGAGAAAGGCCTTGACCTACCCTCACGATCTCCCAGAGCCTCTATTCTGGCTCTGGTCACTCTCCACCCTCTTTGCAGGCCCTGTGCAACATCTCTGGAGGTTTGGCTGGACCAGCCCAGGGCCCCTGAGAGTTCTCTCACTCCCACAGAAGAAGCCCTCCCTAAAGCCCTTGGGAAAACTGCAGCACGCAGTGCCACAACTATCCCTCCTTGCCTCTCTCTCTTGGGACAGCTCAGTCAGCCCAAGGAACAGTCAACCCCTCTCAGACAGGGCAGATCCTGTGGGAAGAGCTGCTGGCACACAGCCCCACCGAGGGCTGAGCCCAGGACAGCAATTACCTCCTGTGCCTGGGCCGGTGCCTGCAATTGCCTCCCTTGCCTCAGGAAATGCCGCCTTCCATAGAGCCTCTCTGTCCACTCCTTGAGAAAGGAAGAGGCACAGCTGGGTCAGATGGAACCATTACATAGCAGGGAAGTGGCCTCTTCAGGAGTCAGTGCTTGTCAAAGACATGGAAGAGGATCAGGAAAAGGCCCAGGCTCTCTCTCTTGTCCAAACAGCCAAAAGCCTTATCTGCTCAGGGACCAGGAAATTACAGGGGGTCCCAGGGTGTACATGGCCCATGGTGCAGTTTGGGCAGCCTGCCTGCTGATGCCAAATGCCTTCCTGCAGAGGCTGGGGAGAAGCTGCAGCCAGGCCAGGCTGGGAAACAGCCCTGCAGGCCGTGAAAGCAGCAGTGGGGCAGCGAGGCTGCCATGGATCCTTTCCTGCTGTGTTGGGCACGGCGTGTCCAGATGTACAGAGAAAGATCCTGGCTGCTTTGTCTCAAGAGAAGGCTGAGGGAAATGCACCCACCATGGCCTGTGTGCAGTTCCTTCATGATTTCTTTCAGGGTGTCATGTGACTCAAGTGATCCCTTCTTTCCTGTGGCTTTGTTCTTCTGTCTCGGAGGACCTTAACAGAAGATATTTCCATTTCCCAGGAATGGATCCCACAAAACCAGGGGTCAGATTGTGGGGTCGGCAGGGACACACCACTCACCCCTGCGATGGGAGCTGGGCTTGCGGGCAGTAACCGACCCAGGAGCTGGGAAAGTCCTCCCTGCAGACACACCTGTAACTAAACAGCCACAGAAGCTTCTCTCATCTCTGCTGATCTCCACAGGCAGCACTGAGCTGCAGGAGCCATGAGGGGTTTGCACAGGCCGAGGGCACACACGTGCACGGCTCTGTCCTGGCACCTGCAGCGATGCTGCCCTGGCCGAGCTCTGGCCTCTGAGCTGGCAGCTCTCCCAGGGGGAAAGGCCTTGACCTACCCTCACCATCTCCCAGAGCCTCAGTCATGGATTTGGGATGGGAAGCCGGATCACCTTCACCAAGAGGTTTGGCTGCAAGGAAAGGTAAGACAGAAGAGCTCCTGTGGCTCTGTAGGAGATCCTCAGGCTCCCTGGGGCCACCAAAGGAGCTGTGCCAGGCAAAGCCCTGGGGCACAGCCCTGGGCCCAGCCCCTTCCCTCTATGCCCTTCTCTGTGGCTGCACAGAGCACATGGAAGGAGACACAGGCACTGTTCACAGGAAGAAGATTGACAGCTAAATGCTCCTTCCTCCCACTGACAGCGATGCTGTGGGATCCCTCAGGGCTTTGGAAGGAAGGAGGGAAAAATTTCCTGAATCCATCAATTTGCAGACTCTTCAGGAAAATGGCACGTGACTGTGCTCCTGACACATTAACACTGATTATTCTGTTTGGAAAAGGTACATTGAGAACTTGCCTCCAGCATCTTGCAAAGTCTTCAAACCACCATTTATCATCATTTCCAAATAATCCAAGTCATGATCCCATTCTAGAACAGAGCATAGATCAAAACCATGTGCATGGTGCACTGGAATCCCCTTTTGCCTTAGGGATCTGGGCATTGCACGGGGGTTGGGTACGGCTGTGGGAGCCAGATGTCAATGGACATGGCCAAAGGTGCAGAGGGGCCTGGGGAGCTCTGGCCTGGCTCCTGGTCACTCTCCACCCTCTTTGCAGGCCCTGTGTCCCATCCCTGGAAGTGTGACAGAACCAGCCCAGGGCCCCTGGGGACTCTCTCCCTCCCACAGAGGAAACCCTCCCTTAAGCCCCTGGGAAAACCATCCCCAACGCTTCCCAGGGAGAAGGGAGCGCTGTCCCGGGAAAGGGAAGCCAGGCCGCGTGCTCACCTGCTCCCTGTGCTCGCTGTGGAGAAGCCTGGGCAGCCCTGTCAGGCAGGGCCACTGCCAGGAGGAGCAGGAGGAAGAGGCGCAGAGCAAAGGCCATGCTGCCTTGCCCACTGCCAGTCCTGCAGCTCTTGCTGCCACCACTGTCCTGACACCGCTGTCCCAATGTCAGCACCGCTGCTGCCGCCGCCGCTGCTGCCGCAACAGTCGTGGTCAAGGACTGACTGCTCGGTCCTCGTGGTGCTGTGCAACCACGGGGCTCTGGGACCTCTGTGACCTCAGAGCCTGCTGTCACCTCAGCCTGCTATCATCCCAGAGGCTGCTGTGACCTCATGGCTTTGGCTGTAGCCCCCAAGTGTACTCCCATCTGTACTGGTGGACTGCCCTGACTGTAAATCTTTGACTTCATCAAAGTGTCATTGCTAAACAAAACCTTGGTTTTGCCTGCTGACATTGCTGGTCAGGCAATGCATCCCAGGAGATGCTCTTGATGGTTGCCTCTTTTCCTGGGCATGGCACTGGAGGAGGTCCAGGCCCAGGTGATGCCACTGAAAGAAATGTGCCCTCAGCCCAGGGACACTCAACACGGCCCTTCACACCAGCCCCTCCTTGCCCCGCCGCTGGTCACAGCAGCCCCTGCCTCGCTCCTGCCTGTCCACACCGTGGTCAGCCCCACCTGCTCCTGGACATGGAGCTCAGCCAGGGCTGGTGCTGTGTGGGCTTTGCTGGTGGTACCAGCCGGACACTGGGGTGAGAGCTCCATCTCTTTATTGGAACAGAAGAGCTGTGCCGGGCCCTGCCCTGGCAGGAGGGACCCACCTTCAGTCCAGGCCACAGAGCAGGGCGGGTCCCTTCAGGGACACAGGGCCTTGCTTTGGGTGGTGGCAGCATCTGCACAGCAGCAAGCTGGTAATGCAGCTGTGACAGGGACATCACGTATGGGCATGGAGATGTGAAATGTGTGGTGCAGGTGTCCCTGAGGGAGGTGTTTGGCTGGACTTGTGAAGCTGCAAAGGGGCACCTGTTGAGAGAAGAGGCAGCTGTGGACCCCCAGCTGCCGCTGGCACACAGGGACCCTCCTGCACAGCAACGCTCAGAGCTGCCACGGCTTCCCATCAGCTGGAGGTCTGGCACACCCTGGCCCAGCTGGACAGCTGTTCCTTGTTATAGCTGATAAAACAATATTTTCCTTCACAGATTAAGTTTTTGCATCACAAGTATTTTGATATAGTACAACTTATACTTACTTTTAAAAGTTTTTTTCTAATCTCTCAGTTTATGTATTCACTGTATAGTTCATATGAATAGTAGTGTGAAAATATATTTTAGGCCTTAGCAAAATATTAAAATGGAGACTAAAATAAGTAGTTCTTTGTAACTACCTCAGAGAATGGTGTAAAGCAATTATTCTGTTTCTTACATCTGCAGACTGGCCTCTCCAAGTGATATCAGTGACAAGAAACAGAACATAAGCATCTAGGAAGAATTTATTATCTCTATTGTCACTATGAGGCAGTGTGATCCAATAGGATAAAACTACAGGAAGAAATAAAATATATGGACCTAATTAACAGAATGTCCTGTAGACAAGTCAGAGCTTTAAACCAAACAAGAGAGTTCCTAGAACATCAAAAACTTCAAGGAATATTTGAAAAATGCGTAAGATAATGAATATGCATGTAACCACAGCAATTTAACCATATGTAGGGAATAAGATTTTAAGCTACCTCAGTGCTCTTTGTTTGCCAAAAGTACCCCAGCTCTGGATTAATTCTTTGTCCCTCTTTTATCCTTTAATAAACTTAAAACTTGTAAAGTGTGGACTCTGGTTTTCACACCCTCAAGGCCCCGGCGAGCAGGGGATGGCTCTGGGCAGGGTCCCAGGCCAGGAGCAGGCCCCAGAGCAGGTCTGCCTTTCAAGGCCAATTGCGTCTCCCACTCTTTCTCCTGTCCACCTTGCTTTGCCTCTGCCCACTGCAGCAAGCACACCTGGGCCTCATTCAGGTCTCTGTGTGGGCTGGCAGTCAGCTTCTGGTGGGAATTTAAAGCTTTTCCTCTACTTTCCACAGCAAATAAGGGACCTCACCCAGCTGCACCAAACCCCAAATTTCACTCTAAAAATAACCATTTGCATTTTCCTCCATTCAAGGCATGAAGAAAACAAACTTCACTTGCGGGAGCTGGCGGCACGGTGTCCTCCAAGACCGTTGATGAGCAGGACAATATTCCAGGGGAAGAGCGGCAAAGCCAAAGTTCACTGATGCTTAGGAAGCTTTGCAAAACCTTCCCACCTGTGGTGGTGTTGCACCCTCCTGAGCTCCTGGAGCCCTCCCTCAGCTCAGGCGCAGTTTGGACAGGAAGGGGATGGTTCAGTTTGTGCCATGTGGGGACAGGAGGAGGGAAGACTTTGCACACACTGTCACCAGGGCAGGGCTGTTTTCCTTTATGGTGCCACGCGGTAGCACGTAATCTTTGATTTCATGGGAGTGAGGGAGGTGCTGAAGGGCAACAATTCCCTGTGCTAAGGACATCTTCCACTCAGCAAGGCAAGGGAAGGGGAAAGTGCAATCTCTCTTTCCTGGAAGGTGTTCAGCTTTTAACAAACTCGTTTTGCTGAAGATGAGCCTAGGCAGTGGTGAGTTAGAGCATTTGATCAAACTCCCAGAGTATCCTCACATCTGTTTGGACACAATTTCTCTTTTTTTTTTTCATTGTGAATGCTTTCTCCTGCCCTGCTGCCTCCTGCTTGGAGTTGTACGCGCAGCAGAGTGCCAGAGTTTTCTCAGCAGGCCTGTGCAGCGAGTTCTGAGCCAACGTGTGGCTCTGCTGCCATCCCAAATCTGCGCTTTCCTTGCCCAGCCTGAGCACAAGTGGGGCATGTGCTGGGCGTGGCTGGAGATTTTCATCACCAAAATCCTCCAGCGTCATGGCATTTCCATCTGCCCATTGCTTTGGAGAGCACAAATCACAAACCACCCATCTCAGCTGATAAATGTCATTGTTTGAAGATTGCTGCAGCCGCACAGCTGAGCTACAAATACACATGAATCAATTTCAGTTGAAAAATGGCATTTATTACAAATTGCTACACCTGCACTGACAATACACAACTATCAAAATCTCAATTAAGTTTAAAAAAAATCATTTATTATATTAGCTCAACAATGCCACATAAAAATATACAAATACCAACTTCAGTTAGCAAAAACTTAATTTATTGCGAACCTCTACAAGTCACTATTGACAAAAATCAATGAGGTGTTTAACAACTTAATTTATTACAGATTACTACAGTTTACAGCCCATATAGAAATAAAAAAATATCAGTGTCTCTCTCTAAATAACCCTGTACTAAGAATTCCATAGATACAATTATACAACTCTACCACTTAATACATGTTTAAATAGAACTAAATACCTCTATCTAAACATATATAACAATCTACAGATGGAAATACAGATTAAATATTACATATTTCATAGAATATATATACAGATATATATATAAAACAAAACTATTTGAATATATAAAAATGTCGCTGTCCCAATCTAAATATCCATAGAACTACATAAGAATAAATCAGCCGCCCGATCTTCAAAGCCTCTCCCTCAGTGTTTTCCTCCCATGCAGAGCAGCTCTCCTGGACAGGGACAGCAGATGGGACATCTGGGAGGCAAAGGGAACAGCGAGTCAGTCCTGGGACCTTTCCCTTGGCAGCAGCTGCACTTCCAGCAGGGAAGCGAAAATCTCCGAGGCTCCCCAGGAGGGTTGGGAAGAACAAGCAGGCCGAGCGGGCCAGCGTGTGGCGAGCGCAGGCGCGGCGGGACTGTCCCGCATCTCCCGGCAGCCCGGCACAGCTCCCGGGCCCTGCCGGCACAGCTGCCTTGCCCAAGGACAGCCCCTGTGCCGGCCAGGGCAGCAGCGCTGAGCAGCCCCAGCACGGCCAGTGGCCGCTCCTGCCCGGCCGGGCAGCGCCCACGGACAAAGCCCACGCCACCCTCAGCCCTGCCCGGCCTCACCAGCCCTGGGGCCTCACCCAGGCTCTCGCGTGGCCCCTGCACATCCCTGCTCACTGCTCTTGCTCCAGGCCTTCAGCTTCTCCCTGCTGCCTCCTGGCAGTGTCTGGATGTCTTCAAGCTCTTCAGCACAGCTGTGGTGGCAAAAGTGGAGGCTCTGGAATTGGTTGCAAGGCCTGGCAGAGCTGCAGTCCCTGAGCTCTGTGTGCTCCCTCCTGGCCCCCTCCATCCCCTCAGCCCCGCCGTCCTCTCGGCAAACCCCCAGCCCCCTCTTCAGTTTCTTCGGCCTCTCCCAGGCCTCTCACCCCGCTCAGTCCCTTCTGAGCCGTTGTGTCCCCTCAGAGCCGGCACAGCCCTCAGCCCATGCCTCTGTCACCTCAGTGCCACCATCGCCCTCTGCTCCCCCACAGCCCTCAGTGCCCCCAACACCTCAAGGTTTCCATCGTCCCTTCAGCATCAGCGCCTCCTCAGCCCCCTCAGTCTCACCGTCCTTCAGCAGCTCCTCACAGGACAGTGCCTGGGGCCACCGGCAGCTCCCACCGCTCCAGGGACAGCCAGGGCTGCAACTGCTGCTCCGCCTGGCCCGGCCCCAGCTCGGACCCAGCACAGGGGGACACAAGGGGCACAGCGGGAAAAACAAGAGATGAAAAAGGCAGCCAAGGGGGAAAGAGGCAAAAATGCAGCCTAGGCCTACACACTTCAATCTATGCACCTATATATCTATATAGCTCTAACTAAAGAACTATGCACATATAGAAATGAAACTTTGTGTGCATAGAAATGTTACTCTCTACATATAGAAATGTAAATTTGAAAATCTATAAATCTAACTGTATAAATAGAAAAAAAATCCTATTGCATCAGTAACTAACTGTACATACAAACTATACAGATGTAGAAATAGATACACGTAGGAATACAACTTTATCAATCTATACTTGTAAACTATATGGATAAATAAATAAAGATAAAAATCTCTAAATATATCTATAAACAGAGGGATGCCACCTGCCTGATGGTCACAGGCTCTCCCTCTGATTCTTCTTCCCACGCAGGGCAGCCCTTCGGGCAAGGTAGATCAGATGGATATCTGGGAAGGAAAGGCAACTCTCAGTCAATGCTGGCCTCTGTGTAGCTTTCCCTTTGCAAGTAAACTGTCCTGCTAGCAAAGGCTGTAAAAGATGGCCTGAAAGGCACAATCTCACTTGAGAATATGAAGCCTGCTCCATAAAGAACAGGGATCCTTCCAAGTTTTCCAGTCTTGTGAAGTTTTGAAGTACGCCAATCAATTCACAACACTCCCAGTGCAAATGGCACCCAGGAGAGCTTGAAACACAGACAGTCCCAGCTCCCACAAAGAAGCCCAGCCTTGTTCTTTCTCTGGGCTGACGCAGAGACGTCAGTCCTCACTGCAGTGGCTGAGGCTGAAGGCTGCTGTGAGCTGTGAACCAACTGGGACATGCAGCTTGGTGACACAACTGCCACCAGCTCAGCTTTATTCCCGGCTCTCTTGCCACAGCAGAGGACTCGGTGTCAGAGCCTCTGGAAAAGCATGGAGGGGCAGGGCTCGGGAAGCTTGTGCCAGTGCAGGATTTGAACTAAGGGCACCAGGAAGCACCAACCCTGCTTGAGACAAGAACTCAACTCTTCCCATCTCCCTTCCTGTCAGAGGCAGGCTCAGAGCAGCTGTCTCCCATCTCTCTAAAGCAGGCTGGGCTCACTCCTTACCAAGCTCCTCGGGCTCCTGGCAAACATTCACACAGCTCCTGCAAGCAGGCAAAGCTCCCTCTGCTGCAGCCTTGTTCACAGCCTCCCCTCCTGAAGAGCCACGGGCAACACTAGGATTGACCTGAAAAGAAAAACACAAAGAAGGAAACACAAAGATCAACCAATAGATTCTGCAGGGATACAATCAGAGCCTGCCAGATTTCCTTCTGTGCACCAAAAAATTGCTTTTGAAAACTGGTATATACGCGGGAGTTTGCAGAAGACAAAGGCTCATCGCGCTTGGCAATAAGATATGGGCAGTTCCAAAAAATCCCCCTCCCCACCTCCACTCTGCCCTTCCTCAAGAATAAATCTACCCATGCAATGGGCCTGCATATTAAATGAAAGAAGAGAAATTCTTTGGCAAAGTTGTAGAAGAAGATGCAAAAAGGCCTGTGCCAATGCAGAAACTGAACACTCCAGGCCAGTCTGGGAAGAGACAAGACTTAAGAAAAAAGGGATTCCAAAGTCCAAGAGGGAATCTGTCAAACACAAGGACTAATGGGCCCTGATTGAACTGCACTTCAACACAGGAGGAGCCCCTGGGCTTCAAGGAGTCCTTAACCATTTCATGTCCAGCACCAACCTTGTCCTTCTCACCAATCACACAAGTCATGGGGCCTAAAAACCAAGACATCTGCCCCCTGAAGACTCCACAGCTCACACACTTCATCCCTTCTTCCTAACAAGGAGCTCTGGGCCCCAGAGGCCTCCAAGAGTCCAAAACACTGACTTCTCCAACACGCTCCAAGAGCTGTCAAGGCTGACAAGGCTGTTGAGCGTGGGGATGACACTCAAGCCATGGAGTGGGCGCTAAGGATGGAGTCCTGCTAGCTCCTGGCACAGGGATGTGCTCTTCCCACCACAGCCCTAAGCACAACAGTCTCCTGCAGGCTGCAGCTTTGCAGGGACTGTCTGGCAACACACATCTCTTCTTTCCACAAGGTGACTGTGCTCAGCCCCTCTCATCCCTGTCCAATGGAGTTACCTGAGCAGAGGGAGACCTTTCAGGCACAGATGGTGAAAGCATCTCCTCCAGTGTCTCCAGAACAAGGTCCAGATCCAGTGGTGGCAATTCCTCTTCCCCAGGAGTACTCCATACCCAGCTTGGGGCTCTCCATGCTGCATAACCAGCACTGCCAGCTGGAGCACTGGGGACTGAAGTGCCCGGGGCGGCTGCAAGAATCCAAAAACATCGGTGAGACTCCAAAATGAAGCTTTGGGACGCAGAGCTTTATTGCTGCCATGGATCAAACATCACAGGAAGCGCACAGCAACCTCAACTTCAGAAATGTATTAAAAACTTCCCAGGGAATTGGAAGAGTGAGCTCTTCCCCTTCAAAAGTATTATCCTAATCGATGTGTACATAGATTAAATTATGGCTCGTGAAACTGATATAGACATGTACACAGACATAATCACCTTTAATCACAGCCTTTTGCATCTTCCCAGCAGCTTTGGGATTTGGCTGCTTGAGTTTCTCATCACAAGAGACTACAGAAAGTGCATTCACCCAGGAAGAGGCCAGAGGTGCAGACAGTCACGCTAAACTTAAACTGCGAGTTTATTCTAAGGAGCAACCATGGAGGTGAGGCCATGGTCTGCAGCTGCAACTGTTCTGGGGACTCCCAGCATGCACTGAAATTTCATAGCATTATTTGTGGGAGAGACTGTTGGAAATGGAAAATCTGCAGCCTTAGAAAAAGCCTGGATTGATGGAGTGATGAAAGTACACAGACATTAGGTAGAGTAATTCTAAACCTATGTTCTTACAATTGCAAGTAAGAATATGCCTAGAGTAAGTAAGAAATTATATTAAGTAAAATAGTTGGAGGTATCAAGTGTAATAGTGTGATGTATAAAGTAAGTTAGAGATCTAGAAACTATAACAGAAGTGTGTGTTAATACGTGACCTGTTAGCTTGTTGGTTAAAAGACAGACGCAGTGTGGCAAAATCAAGTAAAGGTGATAAGAGCTTAATAAGTGAAAACAAACTTTGTGTCAACTGTCTACTGGACTAAAAAGTTATATATTGCCATGTGGAGAAGAAACTCGTAACTTCCTCAAGCTGTGGTTGACTTGTTGCCTGTAAATCTCACACCTCGGGACTGATATCTTATTGGGCTACTTCAGCAATAAATCATCTCAAAGCACGGTGGTCCCATCCCTTGTATTTCATCTCAACAAAAGACAATCTGTAAACTCTGCAATATCCTATCAGAGTCCTAGTTTGGCTTCATCCAAAGAAAAATGGGAGTTCACCTGACACCGACCAGTTGTGGAGAAATGTTCTTTGCCTTGCCCTTTGACCTCTACACAGAGGCTGCCTGGAAAATGGCCAGAACATCCTCCAAATCTGCAGCAAGGATGGGAAAAGCAGACAGAGATTCTTTTGATATTCATGATCCTGCTTCCTAGTACCCTTGACACCTGATTCTGACAATCAAATGTACACATGACAGAGCACCATGGCAAAATACTTCAGTCACTTTTTGTGATCTTTCTGAAAAGCCAGGGGAGAAACACATTGCGTACCTGATGGGATGTTGGCTGGCAAGTGCTGCTCTGGAGAAGTGCAGCTGCTGCTCTTTGGAGAGGCCACAGAAGTGCTTTGATGGTGCGCAGGAAATGCTGGAGTGATGAGCTGTGGCTGGAATTGAAATTTGTGTGTGCCTGGCTTGCCTGATGAAACCCCAAGTGCAGATGGAGCAAACACTTTCTTGGCACGTGCTGGGGAAGCTTCACGCCCTGGAGGATCTGGACTTGTCCTGGAAGGGCCTGCAGGTAGCTCTGAATCCTCAGGGGAGGCAGCACTGCGCTTCCGGCATGAAGGAGCTGTGCAGCAGTGAGGGAAGAAGAAAGGAAGCAAAGGGAAGGCTGGGTCACTACTGCTCCTCAGGTGTGTTTCCCTTGGCAGCAACTGTACTTGTCCCAAGGGAGACAGAAGCTCCCATCCTCCCAAGCAGGGTGAGAAGGAGAAAATTCCCTTCTCATGTTCTGAAGCTTTGCAACAACCAATTCCTTGTCTACTGAGCTCTCCCGTACTTATTCATCTGTCTGAGAAAAGTGTCCCGCTGCCATTCCTCGACAGGAGGCAACTGCCAGGAACTCAGCTGCCAGCTCTTCTCCCTTCTGCTCCAAAGGCACACAAAAACTTGATAATCACAGCCTTCCCTATCTCCCCAGCAGCTTTTAGATTTGGCTGCTTGAGTTTCTCAACACAGAAGGCCACAGTATGTGCATTCACCCAAGCAGAGCCCAGATCTTCAGGCACACACTGAGAAATTCAACTATGAGTTTATTCTAAAAGCAACCTTGTAGGTGAGGCCATGTTCTGCAGCTGCAGCTGTTCTGAGGCACACAGAGTTCATTTCAATGGCACGGCCCGATTTGCAGGCCAGTCAGTCTGAAACATCTGCAATATCCTATCACCGTCCTAGTTGGACTTCATTCCAAGAAACAGGGGAGTTCACCTAACACTGACCACTTGTCTGTCGGGCAATATTTTTCACCCAGCCCTTGCACCTCAGCAGACAGGCTGTCTGGAAAATGCCCGCAACAACCTCCACATCTGCAGGAAGGACAGGAAGAGCAGAGAATACTTTGGCATTCACAGTCTCACTTCCTAGTACACATAACACTGTTTTCTACGTGATTCTCACTTGAGATCTAGCCATGACAGAGGACTCAGGGAAAACACTTGAAAGGCTCAGTTGCCAGGACCTATTGGAAAAGGAAGGGTAGAAACTCTTTCCCTACCTGATGGCTCACAGGCTGGGCTGTGCTGCTGAGAAGATGAGCAGCTGTTGCTGTCTCCCAGGGCCCTGCAAGCAGCTTCAGGGTGGATTGGAGTGAGGTGAACCATGAGCTCAGGATGGCGTTTCAGGTCCAGGCGAACCAGTGGAACCGTGAGCTTGCGGAGATTAAATCTCTGGATGAGCTCTCTTGATGGTTCCACTGGTGAAGCCCCAACAAGTCCAGAGGTGGCACAGACTTTCTTGGCAGCTGCTGGGGAAGCCTCACTCTCCTGAGCACCTGCACTTCTCTTGGAAGGGCCTGGAGGCAGCTCTGAATCCTCAGGTGAGGCAGCATCGTGCTTCTGGCGCAAGGGAGCTGTGCAGCAGGGAGGGAAGAAGAAAGGAAGCAAAGGGAAGGCTGGGTCACTACTGGTCCTCAGGTGTGTTTCCCTTGGCAGCAACTGTGCTTTTGTCAGGGAAGACAAAAGCTCACCTCCTCCCAAAACAGGGTGAGAAAGAAAAATATCACCACATGTCTTGGGGGGTTTGATGCCTATAGAACTTCAGTCAAACTTACAAGCTGCTTCTATAGGTTGAGTTATAAGATATCAATATAACCTAATATATCCGTATCAACAGATATCAAAGGAACCTGAATCATAACTTAATGTATCTATTTAACTTGATATAGACGTCTTTCTATGCATTGTAGTGTCTAGTATATGGTTAACTAGTTGCTCAGAGCTGGAGACCCGCGAAAAAAAAAAGAAAATCTCACCAGGTGGTCAGTTTCAGAGATAGGGAAGTATAGTACTAATGAAAAATTAGCAAACATCAAGCCAATTAGCCACAAGATAAAGAAATTAGACCAGTTAGGACCAGACAGACCAAGGAACACCGTAGCTGTGCATGCTCTGAAGACAAAGTCGAAAAGTTCAGATGCAAAGACGACTTTGGAAGCCTTTGTCAAAGACCCGCAACAACCCCCAAACTGGGGAGGCGCAAGCACAGTGAAAAAGAACTATCTATAGCCATGAGATTATACTATGTAAATTCGTTCCAGAGTGTATAATATACTGTGCATATTAGTTCCATATGTTATAATGACATAGGAACACCAAGCAATAACTAAATATACTACAGCAATTGACAAAGGTGGATGAATTAGGAGGAGAAATCCTCCTCACCTCCAGCACTGAAATAAACAACTCTACACACACGGCTCTATGGGATTTTATTCACTTTGCAACAACCAGCTCCCTGTCTACTGAGCTCTCCCCTATCCCTTCAACCCTTGGCAGGAGGCAGCTGCCAGAAACCCAAATGCAGCCCGGCACAGCTCCCGGGCCCAGGAGCTCGGGGCGGTCGCGGTGAAATCTGCTGTTTCTATAGTGCAGCCAGCCCCCAGCATCGCCCGGCACAGCCGCCACAGCCCGGGCCGGCACTTGGTGGAAGCCGCAGCGGCCGAAGTGGCACAGGAAGCTGCAGAACTTCAGAGCTGCGTGGCTCTGAAAGTGTGTGGGGCTGGCCCCTGGTCGCCGCCCAGGCTGAGCAGCTCCCGCTCGAAGAGGGAGCGGTCGATGAGCAGCCCCTGGGTCTCGACCAATACGCCCAAGCCCTCGGCTCACCCGCACTCCCGGAGACCGCCCCGAGCGTCCCAGGGCCGCCCAACGAGCAGCGCCAGCCACGGTGCAGGGCCGGGCCGGCTGCCGGCCGAGCGGGCCAGCGTGTGGCGAGCGCAGGCACGGCGGGACTGTCCCACAGCCCCCGGCAGCCCGGCACAGCTCCCGGGCCCTGCCGGCACAGCAGCCTTGCCCAGCACGGGCAGGGGCCGCTCCTGCCCGGCCGGGCAGCGCCCACGGACAAAGCCCACGCCTCCCTCCGCGCCCGCAGCTCCCACCCCGTCTCACCGGCTCTGGGCGGCTGCCCGGTGGGGAAGGCAGGCAGCGACCGGTCCCTGGAGGGCCGCTGGAGGCGGCTGGGCTGGCGGCTACGCACCTCCAGCCCCGCGGCCAGTCTCTGCCTGTTGGCCCTGGTCCGGCGTTTGATGTGGAGCAGGAGCTCGGGGCGATCGCGGCGGAAGTTTGGATTCATAAAGTGAAGCCACGCCCCGGCATCGCCCGGCACAGCTGAGCCAAGCCATGACGGCACCTTTTGGAAGCCATACAGGTTGAGCTGGCGCACGAAACTGCCAAAGTGCGTGGCTTTGAAGCAGTCCGGGGCCGCCCCCGCCCCCTGGCCGCCCCCTTAGTGGGCGCCGCCCGGGCTGAGCAGCTCCCGCTCGAAGAGGAAGCGGTCGATGAGCAAGCCCTGGGCCTGGCTGTCCCAGCGCACGGAGCGGACGCGGGGGCTGTTCACCAGGCCCCACAGCTTGGCGGGGAAGGTGCTGGCATTGATTCCGGCGGGCAGCGGCAGCTCCTCCATGGCACCGATCTGTCTCCGACTGTCGCCGCAACGGCCGCGGCGCAACGGCCTGAGGGGGGCGCTGCGTTCGGCCCCGCGCGCGCCCGGCGCGGCCCCGGCGCGGGCCGGACTCGGCGAGGACGAGCGGGGCCTGAGGGGAGATAAGGCCAGGGAAGAGGAGGTGAAAAATGCATGGGGGAAATTATAAATGACATAGGAATTCCACTCATTGACAACGATTGTTACTGCAATAAATGGAATTGATTTTTGCTAACTAAATTGGAACTGTTATTCCAGTTATTTTTAGAAACAATTGTCAGGAAAATTCATCCACAAACGCCAGAGGTTTATGTCCAAAAAGGAGACAGAGGAGTACTTTTTTCTTTATTCAAATAAAGAGAGAGGCCATGGGGCATTCCCCTGGGGTCTCTCCAATTTTCGGAGGACGCAGCCTCCTTTTTATCCTAATTCCCGGCCGCTTGTCCCTTCTCTCTTTCCCCACAGGCTGAGGTACTTGACAGGTACAGACTGCCCGGAACACCTGATACCTGCGATACCTTCCCCCCCACCCACAATGCATAATCCCTTCTGAATTCTTTACTTTTATGGAATTCATAGTGTTCTTTCAGTGCCTCTTTGATCTTTTAGTGGAATCCATCCCATTGTTTCTGTTGTCTCTCACTGAGAGCTGCTTCTTATCTGTCTCGTTAGGGACTTTTGGATTAGGTTCTTTTTCCCTTTGAACTGAAGATTGACGAGAGGGAGGCAGTTTTCTCTTGTTCGGTCTCAGTTGTTTATTTTTTTCTTATCAGCATGACAAGGTACAAGGAGCTATGTGCACTATGATAGAAAAGGGTAAAATGGCTAACAAAGATCCTCTTTTAAATGGGTAAAAGGTAAAGGTCTTTTTAAAGACATGCTCATGAATTTCATGTCATATGAAATTCAGTGTTTCTTTGAATCCTAGAACTAAGTATTAGAAACAAGGGCACACTCTCTGTATCTCAGACTCCAACAAGTTCTAAGTTTGTTCCATACCCACCAATTCACTTTGTCTGCTTCCATTCTACTACTGCTTGCAGTGTTCCATACTTCTGGATCTGTTTCATTTTCAGAGCCTTCCCACTTAATGCACCAAGGGGTATCTGCCATATATTGGAATTTCTGAAGCACGCTCACTGACCATGCACTGGCCCAAGCTTCAGCCCGATTTTTCTTTCCTGTCTTTCATACTTCCATTTTGACACTGGAATCTTTTCTTTAATAACCTTTGCTATCTTTTCATAACACGATCCATAATTCCCTAATCTCCCATACCAGCCTAGTTTTGGTTCATCCTTTCCTCCATTTTCATGACAATCCCATAGAGATGAATACTTTGGCTTCACAGCATTTTCAAACACTGTCTTCTTTTGGTACTCGTAATCTATTTGCAATACACAGCTCACATTTTCATTTTTATTCTTTTGTATTTCAGGTAATTTTGATATTATAATTCCCCAACTTATTTGGTCTCCTGCTGCCTTTGGTATTGGCAGACAGGCAGTTATTTTGCTGGTGTTTTGCATGTTGGCAAAATCTTTAATTAATCCAATCACCACATTTTCTGCCTGGATAGTATTAGAGACTTTTCTCACTTGTGTTTCTGGCTGCACCCCCACATCCCTCTTCATTCTAAAATGAAGACTTGTCAGCTGATCCTTTTGCATTTCACATCTCAAGGTAAAATTGATTCCAACTGATGGCACTAAAGGCCATAAAATAATCACCATTACAGTCACTAGCAACCTAGACATTTGAAACAATCAAACCCGCTTTATCTGCAGCTCTGTTGGCCCTACAGTTTGTGCAGTGCACAGTGCAGGGGAAACCTTCTTCACTCTGGTGTAATGTATGCAGGGATCCAGTCCAGCTCCTTTGACTGCTGTCAAGGTAGTTAACAGTACCTGATAGGGTCCATTCCACCTTTCTTTTAATGCTTCTTCCTTCCAGCTTTTACCGTACACTTCATCTCCCGGGGGGATGTCATGAACTGGATTCTCAAGAGTCAGCGGCCTATTCCACACAAGGGTGCTCCAAAGTCAAGCTAGAGCTTTTCCAAGAGACAGAACATAATTCTACACCTCTTGCTTCCCTGTTACATGTACATTTGGATTAGGTTCAGGGGATTCCTATGGTTTCCCATACAATATCTCATAAGGACTGACTGACATCCCGCTTCTAGGCTTTATCCGAATCCTCAGCAGTGCTATTGGTAAAGCTTGTGGACACTGCAATTTAGCTTCTTGGCATAATTTGCTGATTTGCCTCTTCAAGGTCTGATTCATCCTCTCTACCTGTCCACTGGATTGGGGTCTCCATGGTGTATGGAGATCCCAAGCTATTCCCAGCAACCTACTCACCTCCCTCACTACTGTGGCTATGAAATGTGGGTCCTTATCTGATGATATTCCTAGAGGCACCCCAAATCTTGGAATGATTTCTTGCAGTAACCACTTGACTGTCTCCTTTGCTTGATTTGTGTGACAGGGAAAAGCTTCTGGCCATCCTGAAAATGTGTCAGCCCTTACCAATAGATATTTATATCCTCGAGTTCTTGGTAATTCTACAAAATCTTGTTTCCAATAATCTCTTGGTTCTACTCTTACCCCAATTTTCCCCAATTGTGCCTGTCGTGTAGCCACTGGATTGCTCTTCAAGCAAATTTCACATTTTGACATTACTGATTTTGCCATTGTTAACATCTGTACTGAAATTAAATTTAGTTCGAACAATTTCACCAATGCCTCTGCACCCTAATGACATTCGTTATGTTTAATTTGTAGAACTTCTCTCATTATCAAGGGGGGTACCACTACTTGTCCTTGTGTAGTCACCTACCACCCTTCTGAATTCTTCTGTGCATTCAGTGAGCATCTCAATTTCTCATCCTCTATTGAATATTTTGGTTCTGGAGGTAAATTGAATTGAGATACATTAGTTTTTAAAGGTGAGCTTTGCAGTGCATGATTGCTACTTGCTCAGGCTTTTGTACTGCTTTTATTAATTGCAGGACTGCATCTTGATGTTTAATGTGTGTGCCTTGAGAAGACAGCAGTCCTCTTTCTTTCCACAGTGCCCCATGTACATGCACCACTCCAAAAGCATATTTTGAATCAGTCCAGATATTTACTTTCTTCCCTTCACTCAGCTCTAATGCCCTGGTTAAAGCAGCCAGTTCTGCTCGTTGGGCAGATGTGTTTGCTGGCAAGGCTTTGCCTCCACCACTGCACCTGTTGTTGTTACTGCATATCCAGGGTATCTGGTCCTGTTCTCCACAAAACTGCTTCCATCTGTAAACAGCTCCCAGTCTGCCTGTTCCAGTGGGACATCTTTCAGCTCTAGCTGACCAGGTGTGTTCTATCACTTCCACACAATTGTGTTCCAATGGGCCTTCTTCAGTTGTGGTACCTAGGAACAAAGCTGGATTCAAGAGGTTAGTTGTCTTTAGTGTGACATCATCCTGCTCAGTCCGGATTACCTGGAATTTCATCATCTTGCTTGGAGATAGCCAATGGCTCCCCTTTTGTTCTAAAACAGTGGTCACCATGTGTGGCACATAGACATCTATGTGTCTACCCATCGTGAGTTTCCTAGTTTCTTGTGTCAGCATCACGGTGGCTGCAACTGCCCACAGGCATGAAGGCCATCCAGCACTCACATGGTCAAGTTGTTTGGAGAAGTAGCTTACCAGCCTTTTCCAGCTTCCCAAACCTTGGGTCAGCACTCCCTGTGCTAGGTGTGATCTTTCATGCACAAACAGCTGAAAATCTTTGGATAGGTCAGGCAATCCTAATGCTGGAGCTGTTGTCAATGCCTCCTTCAGTTTGAGGAAGGTCTCCTTCTGTGGTTTGCCCCAGGTAAATGGCTGTGTCTTGTGGGCTTCATTCAGGGGTTTTGTAATTAGTCCATAGTCCATGATCCACAGGCAGCACCATCCGGCCATCCCGAGGAAGACTCGCAGCTCATGCAGGTTCTGGGGTTCTGGAATAGCACAAATAGCTTGAATATGATCAGTACCCAGCTTACGTTGCCCTTGTGAGATTTCACATCTCAGGTAAATCACAGTCTGGTGGGCAATTTGTGCCTTCTCTTTAGACACCTTATATCCTCTCATTCCCAGCTGATTTAAAATTTCAATTGTTACCTTTATGCAGGTTGTCTTTTCCTCTGTAGCTATCAGTATATCATCAACATACTGTAACAGCAGGTATTGCTCCCTTGGAACTTGCCTGTTCTCGGTCCAGATCTCCAGCTCTTTAACCAGCTGGCTTCCAAAAAGGGTTGGACTGTTCTTGTATCCTTGTGGGAGTTGTGTCCAGGTGAGCTGGGTTTTCCTTCCATTTTCTGGATTTTCCCATTCAAAGGCAAACAGTTTCCTACTTTCTTTGTCAAGGGGTGAGTATGCAGAAAAAGTCATCTTTTAAATCAAGTACAGTAAACCATTTCTATTTCTCTTTAACGGATGTTAACAATGTGCAAGGATTAGCTACCCCTGGGTAAATATCTTTAGTTATTCCACTGATCGCTCTCAAATCCTGTACTAGTCTGTACTCACCATTTGGTTTCTTCACTGGAAATATTGGTGTATTAAATTCTGATTCACATATTTTAAAATTTGGTACTTCAAAAACTTTTCAATAATCTTTGCTATTCCTTGTTGTGCTTCTGCCTTTATAGAATACTGTTTAACTTGAATAGCTTTTGCTCCTTTTTTTTAATTCTACATGTACTGGTTGTGCCAATTTAGATTTTCCTGGTATGTCTGTTTCCCATACAGAGGGAATTACTGCATCCTCTACTTCCCGAGGGATAGCAGGGACTGGTTTTTCTTTTATCATTAAAATTTGTCCCGTCTTTGATTCAGGTATTTTCATTAAAAGTTCCCCGTTCTCAAAAGTTATGACTGCATCAAGTTTTGCAAATAAATCTCATCTTAAAAGTGGAATTGGGCACTCAGGCATATATAAAAATTCAAGTATTAAAGCTTTGTTTCCAAATCACAAATCCAGGGGTTGCAGGAATGTCCAATTCTCCTCCTTCCCTGTGGCTCCAACTATTGTTTCTGTTTTGTCTCCAATTTGCTCTTTTAGATCATTTAGCACAGAATATGTAGCCCCTGTATCCACCAGAAATTTTACTTCTTTATCTCCCAATTGTAGAGTTACTAAAGGCTCTTATGTTGGCTTTTGTTCCGATTCTAGTCAGCTGCTGTACTCCCCAGCACCATTAATTTCAAAGTGTCTTGATTCTGGTTGAACTGATTGCCCTGGTTAAACCTATTCGGGCATTCATTTTTCCAGTGCCCCTCTTGTCTACAATAAGCACATTGATTTAACCCTAATCTTGGCAAAACCCATCTCCCTTGTCCTCTGCCAAGTCTGCCCCTCCCCAGTCCACGACCACCTCTGCCATGTCCTCTGAAACCTGGATTCTCTCTTCCTTGGATCACTGCCAAAAGATTTTGCTGCTGTTTTTTACTAGATTCTTTTTCTCTCTTTTTGTATACTTTCCAAGCCACTTCAAGAAATTTATTCAAATTTCTTAATTCCTCTCCTTCTAATTTCTGCAATTTTCTCCTAATATCATTTTGCGACTGCCTAAGAAAAATGAATGCAAGCTCAACTTTCGCTTGTTCTGTTTCTAGTTGAAGATCTGTATACTTTCTCACTGCCTCCTTAAGCCTTTCCAAAAATGCAGCAGGGGATTCTTTCTTTTTCTGTCTTACCTCATACAATTTAGACCAATTCATAGTCTTAGGTATAGCATTCCCAACCCCTATCTGGAGCCACTCTTGATACCTCTTCAGCCTCCACATGTCCCCAAAGGCATTGGGATCCCACCCTGGATCCTCGGTCAGAAAGTTCTCATCTAAAGTCCCCGTCACCACCCCAATTCTGAGATCTTCCCTCACCTTCTCCTTGGCTGCTCTAAGCACCATCTCTTTCTCAGTAGAGTCCGTTCAATTCTCCAATATTACTTGTATATCTTCTCAATCTGCATTCTGAGTTTTCATAATAATTTTTGCCACCCCTGCTACTTTATCAGGATTTTCTGTATAAGTTCCAGCTGACTGTTTCCAAATTATCAAGTCTGCAGGGGAGAAAGGCACTTTGACAAACACCAGCCCCTCTACTCCTACTCCTTGTCTCAAGGGGGCAATCACAGTCCACCTTTGTCTGCCCAAATCTTTTCCCATTCTACCCAGAACTGGAGCAAGCTTTGACCGAGTCCGATGGGACACCGGTGTCACTGATTTATTATCATCACCCCCACTACTGCTATCCTCCTCCCCAGCATTTTTCACATTTCCTTGTATCACAGTTAGATCTTGATAATCTCCTGGAGAAGAAGGATCAGGTGAAGGCGGTAGAGGAGGATAAAGAGGGAAAGGTGAAGTGGGGTTAGGCGAGATAGGGTTGGGTGAAATAGGATTAGATGAAGTGGGGGCAGACAAAACAGAATCAGGTTCTTTTGGTTCTGCTGAAACCACTTGTAAATCAACATCCATCTCTTTCCCCTGACGCAAACTTTCTTTTAATGCCAGGCGCTCTAAACAACTTTTCCTTTTACACAAACCTCACATTTATCACTCACACATGCTTTAACTGCCATCAATCCACACTCAGCCTGCCATTCTCATTTGTCTCGTAAATAGAAAAACAAATCTATATATGGAACTTCATCCCATTTTCCCTCTTGCTTACAGAACAACATCAACTGTAAAATGGTGTTATACTGCAAAGATCCATTTCTCAGCACCTTTTTCCCACTGTCCAGATCATATCCTGGCCACCATGAATTACAATAATCAATCAACTTTACGTAAATCTTGCCCAAAGTTACCCTGTTTCCAATGTGCCAATAAGCACCCCAAAGGAGAAGTACGTGCTATAGGGGCATTGCCACCTCAAATCCCTTTAAGCTTCTCCATGTTACAGTCACAATACACCACACACCACTGATGCTGAACCTGCAACGCTTTCGCAGTTGTCTGACAGACGGCGCCTGGGCAATACCAGGAATTCCTCCAGCCCAACCGTGCAGAGATTTCGCTGTGTCTTATTGGCAGGCACCAGACCAGACTGAAAAGCACCTTACCTCTCTCAGAGGGACGTTGTGAGCAGAGGAGACGGTCACGGCCGGATGGGCTCCCCGAGAATCCCTCGGTGCCGGCTGGAGCGTGATCGGGTCATGAACTCGCTCAGCAGCACTCACAGGGTCCCATCTGGGTCACCAAAATGTCAGTGTTCAGGAACACACATAATCACAGATTGATTATATACAGGTGCTTTATTGAAGCGTGTGGGAACTAGGGGTATCAGCAACCCAAATCTAGCTCCATTGTCTTTGTCCAAAGTGCACATATTTCTACAATTTCAGCTGTAGCAGTAATCACTATAACAACCTTATCAATATTGCTTCATTAATATTGCATCATTAACTTTATCGATATTGTTTCATGAGAGTTAGCTCATCCTTGTACGAACATGTACAAATCTTATCTCTGGGTGGGTATCTTGGAGACCCCAAGCACCAGTTCCTGTTACCGTAAACATTTCAGCTTGCTAGACCATCCCTAATACCAAACATTCTTGTGGCCCAATTCGACATGATTTTCAGAAACATTATTCAGAGACATTTAACCCCACAGTAACAGAAGGACCAAGGATCCACTGTGACACTGCAGGGCCCAAAGAACCAAGGATCCATTGTGACTCCACGGAGTGTCATGGAACCGTGGAGACCATTGTGACACTCCAGGGCCTCATGGAACCATTCTGACACCAAGCTGGGTGGGAGTGTGGATGTGCTGGAGGGCAGGAGGGCTCTGCAGAGGGACCTGGACAGGCTGGATGCAGGGTCCAAAGCCAACAAGGTGAGGTTGAACAAGACCAAGTGCCGGCTCCTGCACTTTGGCCACAACAAGGCCTGCAGTGCTCCAGGCTGGGGCCAGAGTGGCTGGACAGCGGCCAGGCAGAAAGGGAGCTGGGGCACTGATGGACAGCAGGCTGGACATGAGCCAGCAGTGTGGCCAGGTGGCCAAGAAGGCCAATGGCCCCTGGCCTGGATCAGGAATGGTGTGGCCAGCAGGAGCAGGGCAGGGATTCTTCCCCTGTGCTCGGCACTGCTGAGGCAACACCTCGAGTGCTGTGTCCAGTCCTGGGCCCCCAATTGAGGAAGGCCATGGAGGGGCTGGAGCGTGTCCAGAGAAGGGCAACAAGGCTGGTGAGGGGTCTGGAGCACAAGTCCTGTGAGGAGTGGCTGAGTGTGGTGGGTTTTAGCTCTAACTAAAATCAGCAGAGTACTTCCTTCTGTCTTACTGTGAGATATGGATTTGGAGAAGGGCAAAACAGACTTAAAACTTAAAAGGAATAAAGAAACTTTATGATCAGGTCTACAAGAATAAGAAACAAGCACAAAAGCTTTAGAAACCTCTCCTCCCCTTGCAACCAGCTTTTCCTTTCCGGTGACACGGCAGAGACAAAACCTGGGATTTTAAAGCAGTGCCAACTATACAATAGTCTTTTCATCAGTCTGTGCAGGGAGAGGAGTTTTCTCTTCTCATGCCATGGAGAGTTCTCCGCAAGAAGCAGTTTTCTTGTGGCTTTTCATTTCTATGAATGGCAGTCACCCAGGCACAAACTCTGCCCTCTCCTCCCATTTTCACACCACTCAGAGGTGTGTTCATGAGCCATGAGCTCAAGGTGTATATTTTAAGGATGAGTTATTAAAAGGCAAAGGTTCTCTTCATCTCTGAGAATAGAGGTTTTCTTGGTCTTTCCATGGGGCAAAGAGTCTTCATCAGCTCTCATGTCCCTCTCTCTCTGTTCAAGCTCTCATGGGATCACAGCTACTCCACAATCTGCTTGGCTTCATCCATGGATACCTTTGCCCAGATCTACACCTTGAATACTTCAATCCCCCAATACTCTTTCATGAATTAAAGGAGTTATTTTTCAGAACATTATTATTCATCTCCATGGCCCTACCAAAAGACTATTTCAGCTTATTAGAGCATCTCCTCATTCTCCTTCCATCTGAGGCTTGATTCCTTCTTTTACTGACCTTGGTGTTTCACGCTGTCTTTTTACGTGTCACTTGGTTCTTTTCTTTTGCTGGAGAGAGGATTAAAGTCTGCAGGTCTCCTCTGTGTAGTGAAAGGGTTAAATCTGTCCCAAGTCATGGCAGGCAGTGGTGGTGTGGGATTTCAGGTGTGGCTGGTGCCAGCTCTCAGGAGCTGTCTGTGCGGGCCGGGGGGCAGGGGGGGTGTTGGCGAGTGTCATCAGCCGTGGCCTGGCCCAGCCTGGGGGCCGGGGGCTCCCCTGGGAAGGGCTTTGGCCACCCCGCTGGAACGGGACCCGGAGGGCTTCCCGGGAAAGCCAGCACCGCAGCAGAGCCTGGCCTGGCCTGGGGGGGATCCCGCAGTCTCCATCTCCCCCCGGGAGCAGCTGGGCTCCGGCCCAGCCCCCCCCAGGCCGCACAGGCCATGGGGGAGCGGGGCCAGCCACACCAGAGCTCTGCTGCCTTTCAAGGCTGCAAAGAAAGAGACCAGTTCCTGGCCTTGGCTTTTTAAAAGGTGCCATTCACAAAGGTGAAGTTACTTTGCAGTGCTGCAGAATGCTGTCAGTTGTCAGAACTGGCCAGCTATTGGCTTGATCTCAAGCACAGAAGGAACTCCCCACAGCCTCTCTCAGAGGAATCACTTCTGTGGCTGTTTCCCACTTCTTTCCCTAAATGCTAAACTACCACACCCTTTGACCATAATGTAATTCTCATAACTCACAGGTATCAAGGCCATATTTAAAACCAATTAAGTTGCTCCAGTATCAACCAAAAATTCTATTTCTTTTTCTTTTTTTCCCAATTTCATTTTTATAACCAGCAGGTCTTTTGTGGTGGACTCCCTGGGTCCTCCTCAGTCTTCTTGCGGATGTGCGACTGCAACCACCCCTCCTTTCCCTTCTTTCTTTTGGCCATCTTGCTTCCACTTTGGACACTCATTTTTCCAGTGGCCAAATTCTCCACAGTTCGCACATTGGTCTCTACCCAGGCTTGACGGGCCTCGTTTGGGTGGTTCTTGTCCATGCTTTCCTTTCCCTTTTCCTTCCTCCTGTACCACTGCTTCTAGCTTCTTCATTTCTTGCTTATATCTCCCTTCTCAATTCCTGAAAACTCTCCATGCCTCTTCCAATAAGGCTTCTAAGTTTCACCCATCTGCCCCCCAAAGCTTTTGGAGTTTACACCTCATGTCCCCTGTGGATTGTTCCAGAAATAGATTAACTAGCTGCTGTATTCCTACTTCAGAGCCCGGCTCCAGTGGTGTGTGTCTGTGCATTGTGTCCTTCCAAGGATCTGGAAAGCCAAGGTGATCTGTCTTTTGTTGTCTGTCTGTGCTGTAGTCAAAACTCCCGATGTGGCGCGAGCAAGTACAGTCTCTGATAACAGACTCAGTGCTCCTTTTCCACTCACTTTTACTCTTAGATGAAATTTTAAGAATACAAAACCTGTGTCTGGGCTAGGTGGATGAATGGGGATACAATTTAACATCATAATCAACCCAGGACATTCCACCCCTTATCCCCATATCGTCGACTTACTGCCAAAACTAACATTCTAACTCTGCACACCTTTACATACATAAAAACTTCCCCTCCGTTCCACCCAAAAAATACAAACAATATATCCATCATGCCCCTGTCACGCCCCACACCAAGCTCCTGAATCCAGACCCCCATGCTGGAGAGCTGCAGGATTCCCCACTCTCTCATTTTACTCACTCAAAACACCATCTTTCACTTGTTCATACCTTCAACACTTACACATTTCCTTCTATTTCATGTCTGCGTGGTTTAATGTACAGACAATGGCAGTAATCTTTTACCCAATGATCAGATCTCCCTGTGGTACACATCGTGTTGTTCCATCTCTCTGCATTATCCACCATGTACAACCTGGTCCTTGAGCAAAGACAACCCCACGAATGGGTTTGTCTGTGCTCAAGGTAGAATTGACCCAAAACGTCCTCCCTAGCAGACCTCTGACATGTACCACTGGGACTTTATCTACTACATGCAAAGACTCAGACTGGGCAGGATTTGCTCGGTTGGTGGAACCTCTGGTGTTGACTAATCCGGTGGCCTTTGCTAGATGTTGCTCCCAGTTTTTAAAAGATCCTCCACCCAGTGCCTTTAAGGTGGTTTTTAACAGTCCATTGTACCTCTGCACTTTCCCAGCTGCTGGTGCATGATAAGGGATATGGTACACCCACTCAATGCCATGTTCCCTAGCCCAGCTGTTTATAAGGCTGTTCTTGAAATGAGTCCCATTGTCTGACTCAATCCTCTCAGGGGTGCCATGCCTCCAAAGGACCTGCTTTTCAAGTCCCAGGATGGTGTTCCGGGCAGTGGCATGAGGCACAGGGTAGGTTTCCAACCATCCAGTGGTGGCTTCTACCATTGTGAGCACGTAGCGCTTGCCTTGGCGGGTTTGGGGCAGTGTGATGTAGTCAATCTGCCAGGCCTCCCCATACTTGTATCTGGACCACCGCCCACCGTACCAGAGGGGCTTCAACCGCTTGGCCTGCTTGATCGTGGCACACGTCTCACAGTCATGGATAACCTGAGAAATGCTGTCCATGGTTAGATCCACCCCTCGGTCTCCTGCCCACTTGTAGGTGGCATCTCTACCCTGATGACCTGAGGCATCATGAGGCAATCAGGCTAGGAAGAACTCTCCCTTGTGTTCCCAATCCAAATCTATTTTTGACACTTGTATCTTTGCAGCCTGATCTACCTTCGTATTATTTTGGTGTTCCTCATTAGCTCTATTCTTGGGGACATGGGCATCTACGTGGTGGACTTTCACTGGTAGTCTCCCTATCCTGGTAGCAAAATCTTTCCACTCTTTAGCAGCCCAAATTGGTTTTCCTCTATGCTGCCAATTGGCCTCTTTCCACCTCTCCAACCATCCCCACAGAGCATTGGCCACCATCCATGAATCCGTGTAGAGGTAGAGCTTTGGCCACCTCTCTCTTTCAGCAATGTCCATGGGCAGTTGAACAGCTTTGAGTTCCTCAAGTTGACTTGATCCACCTTCTCCTTCAGTGGCCTCTGTGACCTGTCGTGTGGGGCTCCATACGGCTGCTTTCCACTTCTGGTTCATCCCTACGATGTGACAGGAACCATCAGTGAACAGAGCGTAGCATGTTTCTTCTGCTGGCAGCTGGTTATATGGTGGAGCTTCTTCAGCCCATGTCACTTCCTCTTGTTCCTCATCTGTGAGACCAAAATTTTCACCTTCAGGCCAGTTTGTAATTATCTCCAAAATCCCAGGGCAATTCAGTTTACCAATACGGGCGCGCTGTGTGATAAGAGCAATCCACTTGCTCCATGTGGCACTGGTTGCGTGATGGGTGGAAGGAACCTTTCCTTTGAACATCCATCCTAGCACCGGTAGTCGGGGTGCCAGGAGGAGTTGTGCTTCAGTGCCAATCACCTCTGAGGCAGCTTGGACTCCTTCATAGGCAGCTAAGATTTCTTTTTCTGTTGGGGTGTAATTGGCTTCAGATCCTCTGTAGCTTTGACTCCAAAATCCTAATGGTCGGCCTCGAGTCTCTCCAGGCACTTTCTGCCAAAGGCTCCAGGACAGACCATGGCTCCCGGCTGCAGAGTAGAGCACGTTCTTCACATCTGGTCCTGTCCTGACTGGGCCAAGGGCTACTGCATGAGTGATCTCCTGCTTGATCTGAGCAAAGGCTTGTTCCTGCTCAGGGCCCCAATGGAAATTATTCTTCTTCTGGGTGACCAGGTAAAGAGGGCTCACAATCTGACTGTATTCAGGAATATGCATTCTCCAGAACCCTATGGCACCTAAAAAAGCTTGTGTTTCCTTCTTATTAGTTGGTGGAGACATTGCAGTGATCTTGTTGATGACATCAGTAGGAATCTGATGCCATCCATCTTGCCACTTTACTCCCAAGAACTGAATCTCTCGAGCTGGTCCCTTAACTTTGCTTTTCTTGATGGCAAAACCAGCTTCCAGAGGATCTGGATGATTTTCTCTCCTTTCTCAAACACTTCTGCTGCTGTGTTCCCCCACACAATGATGTCATCTATGTACTGTAGATGTTCTGGAGCCTCACCCTTTTCCAGGGCAGCCTGGATCAGTCCATGGCAGATGGTGGGACTGTGCTTCCACCCCTGGGGCAGTCAGTTCCAGGTGTACTGCACTCCCCTCCACGTGAAGGCAAACTGAGGCCTGCATTCTGCTGCCAGGGGAATGGAGAAAAATGCATTGGCAATGTCAATAGTGGCGTACCACTTCACTGCCTTGGACTCCAGCTCGTACTGGAGCTCCAGCATGTCCGGCACGGCAGCGCTCAGAGGTGGAGTTACTTCATTCAATGCACGATAGTCCACAGTCAATCTCCATTCTCTGTCAGACCTGCACACAGGCCAGATGGGGCTGTTGAAGGGTGAGTGGGTTTTGCTGACCACCCCTTGGCTCTCCAGCTCTCAGATCATCTTGTGGATGGGGATCACAGCATCTCGATTTGTCCTATACTGTCGGCGGTGCACTGTCGAGGTGGCAATTGGCACTCGCTGTTCTTCCACCTTCAGGAGTCCTACTGCAGATGGGTTCTCTGACAGTCCAGACAAGGTGTTCAATTGCTTGATGCCCTCTGTCTCTACAGCTGCTGTCCCAAATGCCCACCTAAGTCCCTTTGGGTCCTTAAAATACCCGCTTTGGAGGAAGTCTATGCCCAAAATGCATGGGGCCTCCGGGCCTGTCACAATGGGGTGTTTCTTCCACTCATTTCCAGTCAGGCTCACATCAGCTTCCACTAAAGTAAAGTCCTGTGATCCCCCTGTCACACCAGCAATAGAAACAGATTCTGCCCCCACATGTCTTGATGGGATCAGCGTGCACTGTGCACCAGTGTCAACCAAGGCCTCATATCGTTGTGGTTCTGATGTGCCAGGCCAACGAATCCTCACAGTCCAAAAGACACGGCTTTCCCTAGCAGGGCCCCTCTAAGCCTGGTTATCCTTCTTTCCTTTGGTATATGTCTAGGAGGTTCCTTCAAGGGAATCAGACATGTCATCATCATCATCATCATGCTTGTCAGTTTGACTACAGGCTACTGGAGCGGCTTTCTTTTTGGTGGAATATCCATTCTGAGTCTTGCTGTCTTCCATTTCAAACATCTGTTTTGTCAGAGTTGCAGTAGATTTTCCATCCCATCCTTTCATGTTTTCTCCAAAGTCACACAGGAAGAACCACAGCTCAGCTCGTAGCTTTTTCTCCCTATCTGGAGAACTTCTGCTTTGAGTACCAGGGCTCCTGGTCTGTACTGCCGAGACTGGAAGAAGGTCCTCCCTGAGTTCCTTGAGATTCTCCTCTATTTTGTCTTGGTAGTTTTGCATACGTGTTCCCACAGCTGCAATTGTTGCCTGTATGGGGCCATGCACGGTCTCTGCATATGCTCAGAGCTTCTTCTCCATATCCAGCACGGTCTCCTCCCTGTCATCCGGCTTCATCATTGCTAAAGCAGAAGCGTATTCTTGTAGCCCAAGTCAAAAAAGTTTTCGCAACATCACAGATGTACATGGCACCAAGTCTGGATTTCTAGTACCTAAGTCACCCACAAAGACAATCTCTACTATTGCCATTTCTCTCAAGCGCTGAATCCCTTGTTCTATGGTCTTCCAACGAGTTTGCTGGATATAGAGATCATCTGCACACAGATATCTTTGTGCCACACTTCTCAGGACCCGTTCCAGAGACTATAAGGGTCAGCCCCCCTCATCATTCCTTGGTCGATAACCAGATCGTGTGACAGGGACCCCAGATGCCTCGCTCCAGTGCCATCCAGAACTGTAGTTTCACCTGCAGCATCCCACAGATGGACTAACCAACTAATTATAGATTCATCAGGTCATCGAGTGTAATCCTTTCTCAGGCCACAAAGGTCCTTCAGGGAGAAGGGCTCACCAGTGCCTTCTGATTTTTGATCAGTTGCTGGTCTTGAGGGTCCTTCCCCCGCATCACCATTATCATCATCTACTGGCTGATGGGTTTTGGTTTTGAATTTCATGCCTCTCATGGTAGGAGCAACAGACACCGGCTTAGGCTCACTGTCTGGTTTGGCTGCTGGCTTGGGCTCACTGTCTGTTTTAGCCTGAGTCACTGGGGTAGCTGCTGATTTATCTCCCTGCCCTACAGTATCTAGCACCGTGCGATAAGCATACGCTAGGGCCCAGCTTATTGCAATGAGATTTTTCTCCTTAGAATCATCATAGCTGTTCTCTTCCAGATATTTCTCTACTTCATCTGGGTTCTGAATTTGTTCACGTGAAAATTCCCAGGCTGGGGGATCAGAAAATTTCTTCAGAGTTCGGCCCATTCTCTCCCATTCTCTACACCACTCAGGATTTCCCACACCTGAGTCTACTTCTGGGGCAGGGGTCTCGTTGGCTCCTCTGGATATCTCAGCCCTCACTCTAGAGAAGTTGCAGACCATATAGAGGAAGCTTAACAGCTGAACTACCAGGAAAGTGACCAGGAAAGTGGTATCCTTAACACTCAGGGGAAACTGGGTATTCTCAAAGAGGGACATAACAGATTCAAAGGAGAAGAAGGAAAGAAAAGGCTGAAAAGCCTCATCCCCTGCTCTTCCTCTAACAAACTGGGTGCAATTACCAATAAACTCCCAAACTGTGCTACTGGGACTGGGAGGCAGGGTCAGGCAAAGAAACCATAAGCCAAACATACCTGACAGAAACTTCAGTAGTTCTATGAACTTCCTATAAATAATTATCACCGAGCCCAGCACAATAACCATTCTAATCCATGCCTCTCTACTTTAAAAGAGGGCAAAGACAGGTATTAAAACCTCAAAAAATTCTAGGGACCAGATCCACATGAAGGCCTCCACCCCGAGAGATATTATGCATCCAAACAACATGGCCAATGACTGCTTTATCCCAATACAGAGTAAGTACAACCAAAATACGATCAGTAATCAGTAATCAGTAATCAGTAATCAGTACAGAAATTTTCCAATTTCTCTTCCCACACTGGGTGCCAAAAACTGTATTTGTCCTAGTTTAGGGCAAATTTGGGAGAAAAACTCTAAATGGGGGTTTTTCCAGGGAAGAAAAAATTCAAATGACCCCTCCCCCCACAACTGGTCTGGGAAAGGAAAAAAATTTCTTTGGAGAGAAGTGGAAAAAGCTGTTTATTTAACAGAAATTGAATAATATTAAATAATAAAACCTGTCGCTGTTCAATGGGATGGCAAACCCAGGAAGAAAAGTCTTTTTCATGTGGTGTAGCTCGGCTCACTCAGGTTCTTATCAGTCCCTCCAGCGCTGGAAAGTGCCGAGGCCCAGGCCCCGGTGGGCCACAGGCGTGAGCTCCCGGGGTTTGGCTGGGGATTCAGTCCAGAGCAGGTTTGCACAGATCCAGAATAAAAAGGAAAAAAAGGTCCAGAGAACTCCTCTGCCTCAGCTAGCTAAAACTAACAAAAAAACAGAGAGAAGCTCTGTCCTGCAGTGTGTCTGTTCTGCAGACACCACAGTCCAGGAGCCGGGTGTGGGGAAGTGATGTTTTTTTTAAACAAAAACTGTGTGCTTGTTCTTCCCCCCCCTTCTCTCTCAGAGCCAGTCTTAAAGGTGCAGAACTTAATATATAACATAAACCAGAAGATTGGGGATACCAGTATCATAAAGTCACCCCAGGAAAAGGTGTGAGCCAGTGTGGACAACCTTGCTCCACATTCCCCAACCCATCCTCTCTGTCCTCCCTTACCTGGGACCTGCTTTGCTTGGAGAGCTGCCTGCACTCAGGAAAGAGAGGTTTTTCCCATTTTTTTGTTTAAGCAATCTAAAACTCCCAAGATCCATTGTTGAAAACAGACACACTCCTCAAGTGTCTGCCAGCCCAAGGTGCCACCAAGGAGGTTCCCCTTCCCCAAGGCAGAACCGTGCAAGGAATGTTTGAGACCTTTGCACTCCTTGACTGAGGCCCTGCAGTGTCACCAAGGCCCCTGGGTTCCATGAGGTTCTGCACTGTCCCAGTGGATATTTGGCTCCATGGAGCCCCACGGGGTCACAATGCTCTTTTTGGTTCCACCAGGCCCTGATCTGTCACAATGGGCTTTTGGTTCCATGAGGTTCCGTACTCAGCAATGGTCTCTGTAGTTCCAAAGTGTCACAAGGGCCCCTTGGTTCCAGGAGGTTCATTGGTGTCACCATGGTCCCTTGGCTCCATCAGGCATCCCAATGTCACAAGGGCCCCTTGGTTCCAGGAGGTTCCTGGAGCAGGACTTCCCCTGGGCCACAGAAGGGCTCCTCTGCTCTGTCCAGCAGCTGGGGCCAGAACTCAGGGCATCTCCCCCTCACAGGAACTGGGCAGATAACCCAGGCCGGACATCTGTCCTGTCCTGACTTCTCTCTGCTGCCAGGGAGCTGCAGTTCCCAGCTGGCCAGAAACATCTTGCCTTGAGAGCAGCCTGAAGGGAGATGAGCCTTGGATTCTGGAGTGACACACACTTCACTTGACAAACTAGAAAAGCTACACAAAACTTGCACAAAGCACAACTCTTCTGCATAGCCCCTGGAAACGGGCAGGGCTTCTGTCCCAAGCCTGGATGCATCTTGCTGGTTCTTTTCTGGAAGCTGAGGGAAAGAAAGGGCTCCATGTGTGCTCCACCATCAATTGGGTGCTGAGTTCCATTGACTCCTAATCTGTGCCAGCTCTTCACGAGCTGTAATACAGGTAACTTGATTGTGCACTGTGTTTGTATCCACTAGCACTTCTTTGGGTTATCCTGTGGAGGAAGCAGTCTGTTTAAAGTCTCTTGTCTGTTAATCTTGAGTCCATTCAGTAAATAATCCATTTTCTAATAGACCTAATGGGCCATTCTAAAGAACTTGGGAGCAAGAGCAATTTGGGGTGCAGGTGGCCTGAAACAGAGCTACTGCCAGAAACCTGAGCATAGGCAGGACTTGGCTAAACTTTCACTCCATTTGTAACAACATATTTCATTAAAAAAAATACAGAGAGAGAAGATATTTTTTCCTATTTATTGTTTTTCTCTTTATATACTGATATCAGCAATCCCCAGGTGATATTGATCCCCAGCACCTCCTCCTGCACTCTGAATAGATCTGAAAATCAAGACCCTTCATGGCTGACAATTCATCAGACTTTGTCCCTACCCCCACCCCACCAATTCCCTCATCCAAGCCCTGGCACTCAGAGCAGCCTTGTGCAAATCTGAGCTCCCTCCCCTCCAGGCTGTGCCTGCAGCTTTCAGCTCCTTGGCTCCAACTCCCACCTGCTTTCCTTGCAGAAGGAGCTGCCCCAGACACAGAGGGATGTTCATTCCTTGTCAGCAAACAAAGCAAGGGAAGGCACAGCTCCATCCAAACAAAAGTCATTCCTCTGCTGGATATTCAATCCACTTTCCACAGCAGACAGTCTCAGTGCAATGGAAAACACCTTCTGTGCCCAGCACAGGTGCCAAGATGCCCCAAAGCCTCCGTGCCCCGATTCTGCACAGATTTGCTCTTTGCACACACAAGGCACACGCTGAAGTCACCAGCTGCCTCCATGGCCAGAGGGAGGAAAAGAGAGAAAGTGGCTGAAGAGCTCTCTTGTGCAGAGCCATAGCTGCACTAATCCCAAACTTGTGGGATTTCTCCCAGGAACTTGATCCAACAGCCTCTGCAGCATCTGTTCCCCGGCTCAAAATCTGGCTGGATGGGCAGGCCCGAGGAGTGCTGGGGAATGGAGCCACATCCAGGGGTGTCCCCAGGGCTCAGGACTGGGGCCAGCTCAGTTCAATCTCTTTATTGCTGCTCTGGCCCAGGGCACCCAGGGCACCCTCAGGCAGCTGCCAGGGGAGCCCAAGCTGGGCTGGGTGGGAAATGCAGGCACAGAGAGCTCTCAGGGCCTTGAGCATCCAGGCCCAGAGACAGAAATGGACACAGAGTTTTACCTGAGACCTTGGGGAAGGCTTGGGGCTTTACAACAATGAACTTGTACAAACATGAAGTAAGAATAGAAGCTTGTTGTTTAAGTTAAAATATGTTTGAAACCTGCTTTCAGCAAGTAGAAATATGCTTTCTGTAAGTGAATAAATATGTTCAGTAAGATAATAGAGATTTTGAAGTTTCACATATAACCTGTTCTGAAGTCAGTAAGAAATTACAGATACAGCAATGGAAGTTTCTGTAGTGTTCTATGGTTGGATAAGAAAAGACACATTGCAGCAGCATCGTGTCAGACGAAGCAATTGATGATTGGTTTATGAAAATGCTGCTGAGCTTTTGTCTAACTTGTTGATTGGTTAAAAAGTTTATAAAAGACATTGTAACTAGAATTTAGGTGGCTTCTGTGGTGATGGTGTCGAATGTAACATCTTAAGTGTCTCACCCTTCCCTGAGACTGATGGACTATGCAATAAAATACCTTTTCTAACATCACTCAGTTGGCCCTGTGTGCTCTGATCCCAATAGTCCTTTTCCTCATCTTTGGCAACCTTATCCCCTCCAATAAGGAATGGGGGCTGTCATTATTTAACCTCCTTTGCCATTAATGTATTGATAACCTTATGTTTATTTTCCTTCATAGAAGCTGCCAGGTTCTTTCTGCATGACCTAAAGACATCCCTGAATATTTCCTGAGTTTCCTGCCCCTCTGTCCAAAGGTGATGTGTCCATGGTTTTCCCTGAATTCCTGGAAAAATCTCCATTCCCTGCCAGGACAGGCATTTTCCTCACTGATTCATCTTTTGGCACACAGGGACAGGCTGCTCCTTCCCCCTTAAGTTTACTTTCCTGAGGTGTGTCCATCCTTCCTGGACCCCTTTGTTTTTAAGGGCTGTTTCCCTTACAACTGGGAGTGTGCCCAAAATTCCCTAAAATAAAAACTCCTCAGCAGCAATGCAGCATTGAGAAGCAGCATTCTTTATGTGGCCGGATGCTCGGGGGGACAGCTCCTCCCAAAGCCGGGCATGCTGAGCACAGGGAAGTTTCTGTTTCTATTCTGTATTTTGCACACAGCCATTCATTGATTGTCCCAGACTAAACAGACATATGGTAATCATGAGCCCAAAATGATGAACATATTTCCCCTCCCCTTTCCACATGCATTCTTCTGTGCTGGGCTCTCTCTGCTGGTCCCTGCTGGTGCTGGAGCCCAATGTTCCAGTGGGCCTGGCTGAGCTGGCAGGACACTGAGGCTGGAGAACTTCCAGTTCCCCTCCTTCCACAATGGGCATTGTGTGGTGTCCATGGGCCAGTGGGTTTGGAGAAGGAGCAGTGTGTGCTCACCTGGGGTGGACAATTTATCATCTGGTGACATGAGGTGACAGAGTGGGCTGTGACATCACAGAGTAGGTTATGTGAGGTCACTGAGCAGCTATGACATCATGGGATGTCTCTGTGACATCACAGAGCAGGCTGTGACATCACGGGGTGGAGGTCAGATATCATTGAGAAGAGTGTGACATCACAGGGCTGGCAGTGACATCACAGAGCAGGATGTGACATCACTGAATTTGCTGTGACATTACAGTGTGGCTGTGTGACATCACAGAGTGGTTTGTGACATCACAGACCCGTTGTGTGACATCACAGGGCAGGCTGTGACATCACAGGGTAGAGATCTGACATCACAGAGGTGGCTGTGACATCACAGATTTGGATGTGACATCATAGAGCAGGCAGTGACATCACAGAGCAGGGTGTGACATTACAGTGTGGCTGTGTGATATCACAGAGTGATTTGTGATATCACAGACCAGTTGTGTGACATCACAGAGAAGGCTGTGACATAAATGAATTGTCGGTAACATCACAGATATGGGTGTGACATCACAGGGTGGAGGTCTGACATCATAGAGTAGGCTGTGTCATCACAGAGTTGGCTGTGACATCACAGAATTCGCTGTGACATGACAGTGGCGCTTTGTGACATCACAGAGTGATTTGTGACATCAGAGATGAGTTGTGTGACATCACTGAGTTGACTGTGTCATCACAGAGCAGGCTGTGACATCACAGAGGTGGCTGTGACATTGCAATATGGCTGTGTGATATCACATAGTGGTTTGTGACATCACAGACCAGTTCTGTGATGTTACAGAGCAGGCTGTGACATCACAGATCTGGCTGTGACATCACTGGGTGGAGGTGTGACATCACAGAGCAGGGTATGACATCACAGAGCTGACTGTGACATCAGAGAATTCGCTGTGACATAACAATGTGGCTTTGTGACATAACAGAGTGGTTTTGATGTCAGAAACCAGTTGTGTGACGTCACAGAGCAGACTGTGACATCACAGATAAGGTTATGACATCACAGAGCAGGCTGTGACATGACAGAGTTGGCTGTGACATTACAGAGTGGTTTGTGACATCATAGATCGGACTATGACATCACAGAGCAGGCTGTGACATCAGAGGGTGGAGGTCTGATATCATCGAGCAGGCTGTGACATCACAGAGAAGGCTGTGACATCACTAACTTGGCAGTGACATCACAGATTTGGATGTGACATCACAGAGTGGTTTGTGACATCACAGACCAGTTGTGTGACGTCACAGAGCAGGCTGTGACATCAGAGGGGGCTGTGTGAGGTCACTGCGTTGGTCACTCTGCCCCAGCCCCCCCTCACACTGACCCCCCCAGAGAAGTCCAACACTGTTCATGCCCAGTGGGGTCCCCTGTCCCCCGCTATCCCCCCGCTGCTCCTGGAGCCACAGCCTAAGGATGTTGCACAGGATCCAGCCCAGAGCCTGGCACGGGGACAAGGGGCCGGGGCTTGGATGTAACCCCAGCCCTGAGATGGGGGGCTTTAGGGACAAAGTCTGATGGATTGTCAGCCATAAAGGGAATTGATTTTCAGATCTGTTCAGAGTGATTTAGGAGGTGCTCAGGATCAATATCAACTGGAGATTGCTGATATCAATCTATAAACAGGAAAACAAAACTAAATAGGACAAAAAAAACCCTGCGCTATTTTAAAAATATAGTATATTCTCTTTGAATACACTTCTGAAATCTGTAAAATTTACCATAGAAGAATAGAAGACTTGAAATTAAATTATTCCCATGGGCTTGTCTTGTAGAGCAATTTGAAATCTTAATGAGTTTTTGAGGCTGAATTCCTGGAATGAAGAGCTGAAGACTGAACAAGCCTCTGGAGAAGTAAAACTCATCAGGGAACCTCCCTCCAAGCTGCTGAGGATCCATCCTCAGCAGAGCAGGAATGAACAGATCCCAGGCTTTCCAGGCTGCTGAAGAGCTGTGAGCTCACGTGCAGTCCCAGGGGCTCCTTGGTGACATCCCAGGGCTCCTTCATCTTCCTGAGGGTCGTGAGGTGACAGTCCCAGGGCTCCAGGGTGACAACAGAGGTGTCTCCACGCTGCCAAGGAGCCAATTTGTCACAGGCAGTGACAGGAGTCCAGTGGTGACATCCCTGTGCTGCTAAAGAACAGTGAGGTCACAGACACTGCCAGGGGCTCCAGGGTGACATCCCAGCAGTGCCCAGGCTGCCAAAGAGCCGGGATGTCACAGACACTGCCAGGGGCTCCAGGGTGACATCCCAGCAGTGCCCAGGCTGCCAAAGAGCCGGGATGTCACAGACACTGCCAGGGGCTCCAGGGTGACATCCCAGCAGTGCCCAGGCTGCCAAAGAGCCGGGATGTCACAGACACTGCCAGGGGCTCCTGTAATGGACACAGTGGGAGCTTCAGGCAAAGGTTATTAGAGAAGCTCCTGTTGGGTCACCAGGTGCAGAAAGGACCCCCAACACCCCAATTACACCCCAAGATCCCCCGAGCCAGGACCCCCAGGATTTCTAAACTCCTTCTGTGAGAGGAGCCTGGGAGTGGCTGGATCCAGTCCGAGCCCCAGGATTTGTAAAGGATTTCTCTATAAAGGATTATAGAGGTGGAATTGAAACTTTGTACAACTTTGTCCTGCAACATGAAGAGCAGCACAGCAGAAGTATTTATATACATATAGATGTGATTGATTAGGATCATGACTTGACAAAAAGGTCTTAATCAGAATTATTTACTCCACTGTATAGTGGCTGTAACATCTATTTTAACATAGTGCCCTAGGAAAGAAAAAACACTGAGAACAGAGGCCCTCAGGCTCCAGAGCTGGACAGATCTGACCCAGGGGTTTGGACAGTTCCGAGCCTTCATCCCTGAAGACCCCTCAGTGACCACCAGAGTGAACTGGGCATGTCCAGAGGGGTGTGGAGCTCATTACCATATGGAATGGGGATGGGAGGAGCCAAGAAATGAATATGCATTAGGTGCATTAGGCTGAGTAAGGCCTATCCAGCAGCAGCCCAGCAAGAACAGAACTGTACTAATTTAATCAGCCCTCCCTTTAGGAGGCAGGAGCAGGAAGAGGTGAACTTGGAAGCTCCATTTGCTCCTCTGCCCCCTCCACACCTGGAAGCTCCATTTCCCCTCCACCTCCTCCCAACAGCTTTAAGGGGGCATCAGCCCCAACACCCCCAGGTAGCCCGATTGCATCCCGGAGCAGAAAGCAGGTACTACAGGCACCCTTGTGGGAAGCAATAGGACCAGAAGGGACAATGGTAGTTAAGGAACCCTTTTCTCCTCTCAACACAGAGGCCTGAGAAAAGGTCACAAAGAATTATCAAAGTGACCCAGTAAACACTGCCAAATGTTTACAATATATAGTCAAACAACATAACCCAGATTGAAGTGATACACAATTGTTATTAGATGCATTAACCAAAACTGAGAAACAATTGGTTCTAAAACCAGCAGGGGACCTGGCAAAGGACCATTATAAAACTTTACAAATGGATGGAAAAGAATACTTTCCTCTTCAGGGCCCACAATGGGATCCAAATCAGTTGAGTGGAAGGAGAAAGTCAGAAAGCTCCCAGGAGTGGAGAGTGAAGGGAGTGGAGAGGGCTGGACCTAAAACCATGAACTGGGCAGCCTTATATGCAATCAAACAAGGTCCCTTGGAATCTCCCTCGGAATTCCCAGATCCTTGGAAGGACGCGATGCACAGACACACACCACTGGAGCCGGGCTCTGAAGTAGGAATACAGCAGCTAGTTCATCTATTTCTGGAACAACCCACAGGGAATATGAGGTGTAAACTCCAAAAGCTTTGGGGGACAGATGGGTGAAACTTAGAAGCCTTATTGGAAGAAGCATGGAGAGTTTTCAGCAATTGAGAAAAGGGATATAAGCAAGACATGGAGAAGCTAGTAGCAGTGGTACAGGAAAAAGGAAAAGGGAAAGGAAAGCACAGACAAGAATCACCCAAACGAGGCCTGTCTCAACTGGGTAGAGACCAATGTGCGAACTGTGGAGAATTTGGCCACTGGAAAAATGAGTGTCCAAAGTGGAAGTGAGATGGCCAAAAGAAAGAAGGGAAAGGAGGGGTGGTTGCAGTCACACATCCACAAGAACACTGAAGGGAACCTGGGGAGTCCACCCCAAAAGACCCCCTGGTTATAAAACTGCAACTGGGAAAAAACATTAATAAAAGTAGAATTTTTGGTTGATACTGGAGAAACACTTTTGGTTTTAAATAAGGCCTTGAGAGCTGTGAGTAATGAGAATTATGTTCAAAGGGTGTGGTAGATGAGCATTTAGGGAAAGAAGTGGGAAACAGCCACAGAAGTGATTCCTCTGAGAGAGGCTGTGGGGAGTTCCTTCTGTGCTTGAGATCAAGCCAATAGCTGGCCAGTTCTGACAACTGACAGCATTCTGCAGCACTGCAAAGTAACTTCACCTTTGTGAATGGCACCTTTTAAAAAGCCAAGGCCAGGAACTGGTCTCTTTCTTTGCAGCCTTGAAAGGCAGCAGAGCTCTGGTGTGGCTGGCCCCGCTCCCCCGTGGCCTGTGCGGCCTGGGGGGGCTGGGCCGGACCCCAGCTGCTCCCGGGGGGAGATGGAGACTGCGGGATCCCCCCCAGGCCAGGCCAGGCTCTGCTGCGGTGCTGGCTTTCCCGGGAAGCCCTCCGGGTCCCGTTCCAGCGGGGTGGCCAAAGCCCTTCCCAGGGGAGCCCCCGGCCCCCAGGCTGGGCCAGGCCACGGCTGATGACACTCGCCAACACCCCCCCTGCCCCCCGGCCCGCACAGACAGCTCCTGAGAGCTGGCACCAGCCACACCTGAAATCCCACACCACCACTGCCTGCCATGGCTTGGGACAGATTTAACCCTTCCACTACACAGAGGAGACCTGCAGACTTTAATCCTCTCTCCAGGAAAAGAAAAGAACCAAGTGACATGTAAAAAGACATCGAGAAACATCAAGGTCAGTAAAAGAAGGAATCAAGCCTCAGATGGAAGGAGAATGAGGAGATGCTCTAATAAGCTGAAATAGTCTTTTGGTAGGGCCATGGAGATGAATAATTATGTTCTGAAAAATAACTCCTTTAATTCATGAAAGAGTATTGCCGCGGCGGTGGAAAGCCCGGAGCACCGCGACTTCTCCAGAAGCAGCCTTGAAAAAGGCTGGCCCGAAGCGCATGCGAGCAGCTTCGAGCAGTCGAGTGATTCTAGCTCAGCTCAGTAATAGTATAGTGATTTCAGCTCAGCTCAGCTCGGCAGCGGCGGCGGCAGGCAACACAGGAAGCAGGGACGAGACAGCTGGTCCAGCGTTCCACCAAGGCACAAGCCTTTATTCAGGCAAAGCTTCGGCGAAGGGTGCTGGTAACAGCGAATCTCTCGAACAGGGGAAAACCCGGGATATTTATGGGGAAGGAGAGGGGCGGGGGGAAGCCCGAGATACCTGTATCGGGGTGGGACAGCAGGGGGAACACCAATGAAACACAACAGTTTAACATAACTAACTCAAAGACCCCTGGGAGCAACATTGTGTCGCTCTTACAGAGAAGTATCTCCTCTCCAGGGGAGGGCCAGTATCTCGGGCCCAGCGGGCTCCTCCGCACCCACAACTCCCACTTCTTTATTTATTAAAAAGGCATCCCCTAGAGAGTTAGCTGATAGCTTCTTAAAACATGCAAACATACTTAGGAAGATAATAACAATCAAGAAAACCCAACAAATGTTCTTGAGAACGGAGGCAACCCGTCTCTCGAGTCCCCAGCTCACAAAAAGGTCTTCAAGCCACTGGGGCTCCTTTTCAGCCTGGAGTTTTTGGACTGCATGTTGGAGTCTCTGGATGCGGGCGTGGATGCCTTCACTGGGGCTGGAGAGGTTAAAGCAGCATAAACCATCTGATTCTTCACAGCCGTGTCCATGGGCCAGGAGCAGAAAGTCTATGGCAGCTCGGTTTTGTAGCGTAGCATGCCTAACAGTTTCTTCATCTGTCAGGAGGTCACTCAGGACAGAGGAGGTCCGGTTGGCCTGCTTACCAAGCCAACACTCCAGGTGAGAAGGCTCACCAAGGGCTTTAGCAGCAGCTGCCCACGGCAAAAATGCTGACATCACTATCTTCTTCGTGTAGGACCGATCTTTAATTTGGTTATCACATTTTTCATCTAATTGTGTGAGATCTTTCTTTTGGTGGGCCAATTCATTCTTTTTCAGCCAATCATTTATTAGAGTTGAATTTGGAGTGAGGATGGTAAGCTGTCCAAGCGTGCAAGGACCTCCCCGGAGTCGGGAAGGGATTCCTGCCCACACTCTATCCCCACAGATCAAGAACACTCCCCGGGGCAGCACTCTGGGATAGTGAGAGGAGGTGGATCGTGTGCTGCCGGTGTAATTGCACCATTTGGACTGACTGTAAATTTTACTGTTGGGAGTCACATTTTTCCTTGATTTAATTGCCTTTTGGTATTTCGAGGCAGGCCATGCATTGGCTACTGGGTGATAATTAAAATTTATGCAGTAGGCAGCTTTGGAGGATCCCAAAAGCTCTAATTCCTGGGGTTCCTCTGGTGCATGGGGCAAGATCTTTGTCCACTCATCCCAAGTGTCTACTGGGTTGGGTTCTTTCCCTGTGAAAGGATATTCATGGGGCTTTAAAGGAATCCCTACCAGGCAGGATGACAGAGGGTTGGTGGCGCTGCCCATGGACAAGCACATGTGGTCTTGTTGGAGTGTCTTTGCGAGGGTGATCCACACGTTCTCCTGGGGCTGTGCTACTAGCCAGGCATCCACAGCTGATGTTTTCAGGAGCATCCAGATAATCAGGGACATCAGGAACTCAAGGGTGGTTTTGCTCTCCATTTTCTACAACAGGACATAGAAGATTAGCTCTAATTTTTGGAGGGGGGGGAGCTATTTTCTTTCTCCCTTTCCTCTCCCGTCTCCCCCCTCTATAAAAAAAAAAAACAAAACAAAAACAAAAAACTAAACAATTATAAGCAAGGTTATTCTGTGTATTGGGGACACAAGACTCGACACCAGCAGCAGCAGAGGTGCACTTGGGTGTAAGCTGGCAATTTGGGCTAGGCAACAAGGGCAAGAAGGGGAAGGGGGAGGGAGTTAAGAAGACTTGTGTACTGTCACGGTGTCAGGCGTGACGTTGGCAGTTGTCTCGTTGCAGCCCTGGTAGCAGGATGGTTTGGCCTCTGTCTGGTTGTTGGTCTGGTGGCAGGTCGGTTCTGTGGACTCCGACGACGTCTCCGTTTCCAGGCTGCAGTGGGCTGCTGTTTTTCTGGACCTGTGTGGGTCTCAGGAGACTTTGAAAGTTCTGAATCTGGTGCAGGGTTTGTAGGGCCTAAGTAAGGTTTTACATTTTTCCCTGGGAGCCACTTAGGTCCTGATGGTGTGGACACACACGCATACCCTCTCCCCCAGGTAATCAGTGGGAAGGGTCCTGATGTCCGTTGTGATTCAGGATCCTTGATCAGCACCGGCGGCTTCTCTGTGAGTTTGGCATGAGTTGAGTTAGAGAAGTGCCGTATTACAGGGGGGTCAGGCTCTGTAGGCGAGCAATTTAGAAAGTTCATGACATATAGAGCCTTACAGAGCCTCTCAATGGGAGGAATGATCTCTGTTCCTCCCCGCTGGTGATCAAGGACTCTTTTTAGGTTTTGGTGGGTTCTCTCTACTATTGATTGCCCTGTAGGGGAATGAGGAATGCCCGTGGTGTGTTTCACCCCCCACTCATTGAAAAAGTCTCTTAATTTGTGAGAGGTGTAAGCAGGTCCATTGTCTGTTTTAATTTGTTCTGGGACTCCCAGGGTAGCAAAAGCAAGGAGAAAATGTCGGATGGTGTGCTTGGCATTTTCTCCTGCATGGGCTGAGGCAAACACTGCGCCAGAGAAGGTGTCTACGGAGACATGTACATATTTGACTCTCCCGAAGGATGGGACATGAGTGACATCGGTTTGCCATATCTGGCAGCTGTTAAGTCCTCGGGGGTTAACCCCAGAGTTAATGACAGGTATTTGGAACGATTGGCAATTAGGACAGGTGGCAACTATTGCCCTAGCCTGGTCTCTGGGTAGTCTGAACATTCTCATCAGTGCAGGCACATTTTGGTGGAAGAACTGGTGGGACAATTTCGCTTGTGCGAAAATGTCAGGGACATTGGCTGCTCCAGCAGGCATGGCTAAGGCGTCTGCCCTCCTGTTTCCTTCGGCAATGGCACCTGGGAGGTCGGTGTGCGCCCTCACATGCATGACATAGTAAGGTTGCTTTCTGTGAGAGATAAGATATACTAATTCAGAAAGCAATTTGTATAAATTTGGGTTAGAGACTTCTTTCAGAAATGCATGTTCTGCTCTCATAGCTATTCCAGCCACATAAGCCGAATCAGTCACCAGGTTGAAAGGTTCTTGGAATTTCTCAAAAGCTCTGACAACGGCTGCTAATTCAGCAATCTGTGGTGATCCCTCGACCACTTGGACATCGGACTCCCATTTCTGTGTCCTGGGGTCCTTCCAAGTCATGACTGACTTGTGGGATTTCCCTGAGCCATCTGTGAAAACCGTCAGGGCCTGGAGCGGTGTTTTGCTCTGTAATGATTTGGGGACCAAATTAAATGTGGTTTTGAAAAGTCTGTGGCCAGGTGGGTTTATAGAAATTTGGCCTGAATAGCTATCAAGAGCGAACTGAAGGCTCTCATTGGTTTGGAGCAAAGGCTCCAAACTTCCAGTTGCCAATGGGAGGAAGATGCAGGTGAACTCACAGGCTGCAAGAGTGCGGAGACGGACTCTAGCTCTTTTAATGAGTTCAGCCATGATTTCTTGTGGAGTGGTGATAGTCTTAGTGGGCTGGTTATGTGTAAAGATCCACTCGATGATAAGGAGAGGATCCTTCAATGCCATGTCCCATTGAAAGATGAGCGCGTGTAAGCGCGGGGCCTTACCCAGGACAACCAGCTGGAAGGGCAGGCTGGGCTCATAGCGGTGTGCTTGCCGTGAAGACAGGGCCTCCTGGACCTTGGTGATGGATTCTCGAGCCTCCGGCGTGAGGGAGCGCGGTGAGTCGAGGGCCTCACTGCCACGGAGCAGGTTGAAGAGGGGTGCAAGGACTTCTGTTGTTACCCCAAGCAGAGGGCGTATCCAGTTGATGGACCCACAGAGCTGATGCAAGTCCCGCAGGGTCTTGGGGTCGTCTTTGATGCTCAGCTGCTGGGGCACGATGGTCCGTTCACGGATCCGGAGTCCCAGGTAGGTCCAAGGGCAGGTGTGCTGGATCTTGTCTTCACGGATCTCAAATCCAGCGTCCTCGATCGTCTGGATAGTTTTTTGTAAAGTCCGGTGCAGATAGTCATCGTCAGCAGCACAAACCAGGATGTCATCCATGTAGTGGAGGATGACGGCATCTGGGAACAGGGTCCTCACAGGTGACAGGACGCGGGCCACGTACCATTGGCAGATGGTAGGAGAATTTTTCATCCCTTGAGGAAGGACTAGCCAATGGTATCTCTTTAAAGGTGCTTGTCTGTTTGGAGAGGGAACCGAGAATGCAAATCTGGGGGCGTCTTGAGGGTGGAGGGGTATGTTGAAAAAACAGTCCTTGATGTCAATGACAGCCAGCTTCCAATCTCGGGGGAGCATTGAAGGGGAGGGCATGCCAGGCTGGAGGGGGCCCATGTCTTCAATGACATCATTGATTTTCCTGAGGTCCTGAAGGAGTCTCCACCTGTCCTTGCCTGGTTTGCGTAGGACAAAGACAGGGGAGTTCCAAGGGCTATTGGTCTCAGTGATGTGGCCCTTGGCAAGCTGCTCTTCTACGAGAGCTTCCAGTGCGCGCAGTTTGGTCTCAGATAGGGGCCACTGATCAACCCACACTGGATGGTGCTGTTTCCAGGTGAGTTGGGGGATGGTAGGCATAGCGCGCTCCTCAGTGACCCCCACTAAAAATCCCTGCTGGGAATCCTCAGAGAAGCTCCCCATTGGGACAAGAGATCCCGTCCCCAGAGGGTGATTGGTGCTCTCACCACAAATGGCCTGATGGTTGCCATTTGTCCCTCAGGTCCTTCGATAACAATATTCCGTTTGCTCCTCATGGAGGCTGTCATCCCTCCAATTCCTGAAATCATGCCTGCTACAGGTTGTAATTCCCAATTGTCTGGCCACTCGGAGCGGGCGATGATGGTAACATCTGCTCCAGTGTCTATCATTCCTGGGCGCTGAATCCTTTCCCCATAACAAAACAGGCTACAGTCCACAATGGGTTTGCAGGAGCCCACAACCTGTGTCCACATAGCACTGGGGTTGAGGGGAACATGATCTGGGCAGTCACTAGGAAGTAAAAAGGCCTGTGCCACAGGGGTCTGTTCCTTTAAATAATAAGGAGGGTCTATGCAGGCCAAAGAGATGGAAATTTCATCTCCAGGGTATATAGTCTGGACTTCAGGAACAGTCTGAATTTGTCCTGGACAGTTAGTTGGATCCCCAAGTATTAAGATGTTAGAGGGACCACCTGGTGGTCCACGTTTCCCTGTGGGGACTTTGTAAACACAGTCACCTTTCATATGTAAAGAGAGTCTAGTTACCAGTTGACGCCGGGTTCCCATCTGAAGCGCTCCACCTGCTGGGCTTAAAATTGGGGCCTCCGTGGAGGCAGGATGGTGGGTTTGGCAGGAGGGGTGGAGTGGTGCGGCATTTGATTTGATGTCGAAGCGCGGGGCCGTCCCGCGCTCTGCTTGAAGTTTCCCGAATGCCAGTTCTGTCTGGGGAATCGTTGGTGGGCTGGCGGTTGTATAGAATGTCTCTCTGGACAGTCTTTGAAAAAGTGTCCAGGCTCACCACAATTAAAACAACAATTTCCATTGGGGTTTGCAGCATAAGCTCCAGATATCGCCTCTGCCACTCCTTTAGCCACTGCAAGTGCCACTGTATTCTCACTTGAGGCAGATGAGTGTTTGGTGCAGGCTTCAACCATCTGATCTATGGTTGGTTCGGGGTCCAGAGGGAGGGCTCGCAAAACTGCTTTGCACTCCTGATTAGCATTGGCCATTGCTATTTTTACTAATAATTCCTTTTGTGCCTGAGGGCTCTCTATCTGCTTTTCAATGGCTATTTTTAACTTATCAATATACTTAATAAAAGACTCAGTTGCCCCCTGCTTAATATTGGTGAAGCACTGCGTTGGCACTTTATCATCAGGGGTGGTAAAAAGAGATATCTTGGCAGCATTAGCTATATCCTGTAAAGCTGCTTCAGGCAGATCCCGGGCCTGATCTCGGGGCTTTTGGAAATCTCCTTCTCCTGCTAATTGCTCTAAAGTAAAATTGGGTCTGTTAGCATCTCTTGCATAAACATCTGCCAATTGCTTTAAATGTTTTTTCCACTGCCTCTCCCACAACATGTATTCTGCTGGAGAGAGGAGGCAGTTCATAATATTTTTGATGTCATGAGGGACCATGACGTGGGCAGAGAAGGAGGCTTCCAACAAGTGTTTAAAAAAATGTGAACTCCTGCCATGTTCCTCGGCAGCTTTACAAAGTTCCTGCAGTTCCCTATAGTGAAGGGATTCCCATGCAGCAACCTGTGCCCCTGTCCTGTCTCTCCTCATTATTACAGGAAAGGCAAGTATTTTTTGGGACAGAGCTGAGTTCCCCGCCCGTGTGGCTTCCCTCTGCACCTCAGCCCAGTGATCTTCATACTCAGAATCTGAATAAGAAGATTCACTGCTCTCATCTCCTAGTGGAGATAGGGGGTGCTTGCTGGCAGCGCGGGGCCGGCTCGGGTGTCTAGAGCTGGCCCTTTTGTGGCTGCGTGGGGAAGCGGGGGTGGCCCCGCTCCGGCCGGAGCCGTCCCGACCTCCGGGGCACTGGGACCCTGGAGCGGGCATGCCGCTGGGGACGGGGCCCCGGCACAAAGGGACAGGACCGGGGCCCGCGACGGGGAGAGGTTTCCCGATGGATGGGGGAGGGCCCGACGCGGTTACACCCAACGACGCAGTGGGGGGGGAAGAGGAGGAGCAGGACGCGGCAGGAAGAGAAGGGGTGAAGGCGGGAAAGTGGCCATTTTGGGCATCGAGGGCGGGAAAACCGGAGTGGGAGTGGGACAAAATGGCGCGGCTGGCCACACTGCCGGCACCATCTGTGCTAACGCTAGGAACTGGGGGGGACACAACCGGGTGTGAGGGCATAGGAGAGAGGGTAGGGGAAAGACCCAGAGCGGCATGGCCACTGCCACCCTGGTGCGGGTAGAGAGACAGTAGGGGGGTGTCAGGGAGACGGCAGCAGCCCTGTGCCCGGGGGCAATGTCCACCCGCCGACTGGCTCTCAGGCAGGGAAAGGGGTTCAGGGACACCTGGAGGGGCTGACGGGGTTGGGGGATTTAACTGGGGACCCAAAACTCCCTCTTCTTTTTTTCCCTCTTTTTCCAATGAGAAAATAATATTTTGAAACACAGGAAAAAACTTTGCAACAGAAAAATCCCCTTTAGCTTGAACTGTATATAACTTTCTCCCCACATTATCCCAAAAAATTCCTGATTTAGCAGAGTCTGAATTAATCTTAAAATGTTTAAAAACCCAATGAATAAATCTTTTTAAATCCCCTTTAGAAAACTTAAAATTTCCCGCTTTTAAGGTAGTTACAACTTGGATATAAAAGTCCCTCTCAGGTGGGGTCAGCCTCAATACAGAGGACTCATTCCCCATCCTTTTTCACTCCCCACCCAGCAGTAAAACAGCAAAAAAAAAAAAGAAAAAAAGCCCGAAGAAAAAACCTTTCACAGGATACACTTACAATTTCTCTTCGGCAGATGCCGGCGGGCGAAAACAAAGCTGCTGGGCGGGTGGTCACCTGGGCGGCCGGTCCTCAGGGGCTTTCCCTTGCCCCAGATGGTCAGCGAGGGTCCCGGTCGCAGCCTCTTGGATCGCTTCTTGCTAGAACGCAAGCAAGCTTCCTCGAGGGGCGGCGGCTCAAACGGCGGCTCGCCTCGCAGCTAAAGGTGCGGGCGGACGCTTCTTCAGGGCTTCTTCAAAGCCCCCACGTTGGTCGCCACTTGCCGCGGCGGTGGAAAGCCCGGAGCACCGCGACTTCTCCAGAAGCAGCCTTGAAAAAGGCTGGCCCGAAGCGCATGCGAGCAGCTTCGAGCAGTCGAGTGATTCTAGCTCAGCTCAGTAATAGTATAGTGATTTCAGCTCAGCTCAGCTCGGCAGCGGCGGCGGCAGGCAACACAGGAAGCAGGGACGAGACAGCTGGTCCAGCGTTCCACCAAGGCACAAGCCTTTATTCAGGCAAAGCTTCGGCGAAGGGTGCTGGTAACAGCGAATCTCTCGAACAGGGGAAAACCCGGGATATTTATGGGGAAGGAGAGGGGCGGGGGGAAGCCCGAGATACCTGTATCGGGGTGGGACAGCAGGGGGAACACCAATGAAACACAACAGTTTAACATAACTAACTCAAAGACCCCTGGGAGCAACATTGTGTCGCTCTTACAGAGAAGTATCTCCTCTCCAGGGGAGGGCCAGTATCTCGGGCCCAGCGGGCTCCTCCGCACCCACAGAGTATTGGGGGATTGAAGTATTCAAGCTGTAGATCTGGGCAAAGGTATCCATTGATGAAGCCAAGCAGATGGTGGAGTAGCTGTGATCCCATGAGAGCTTGAACAGAGGGAGAGGGAGATGAGAGCTGATGAAGACCCTTTGCCCCACAGAGAGACCAAGAAAACCTCTATTCTCAGAGATGAAGAGAACCTTTGCCTTTGCATAACCCATCCTTAAATATACCCCTTAGCTCATGGCCCATGAACACACCTCTGAGTGGTGTGAAAATGGGAGGAGAGGGCAGAGTTTGTGCCTGGGTGACTGCCATTCCTAGAAATGAAAACTGACGAGAAAACTGTTTCTTGTGGAGAACTCTCCATGGCATGACAAGAGAAAACTCCTCTCCCTGCACAGACTGATGAAAAGACCATTGTATAGTTGGCACTGCTTTAACATCCCAGGTTTTGTATCTGCCGTGTCACTTGGGAAAGGAGAAGTTGGGTGTGGGGGGAGGAAAGGTTTCTGGAGGTTTTATTCTTGTTTCTTATTCTTACAGTCCTATTCATAAAGTTTCTTTATTCATATTCAGTTTTAAGCCTGTTTTGCCCTTCTCCTAATCCATATCTCACAGTAAGACAGAAAGAAGTACTCTGATGATTTTAGTTAGAGCTAAAACCCACCACACTCAGCCACTCCTGACAGGACTTGTGCTCCAGACCCCTCACCAGCCTTGTTGTCCTTCTCTGGACACGCTCCAGCCCCTCCATGGCTTTCCTCAATTGGGGGCCCAGGACTGGACACAGCACTCGAGGTGTGGCCTCAGCAGTGCCCAGCACAGGGGAAGAATCCCTGCCCTGCTCCTGCTGGCCACACCATTCCTGATCCAGGCCAGGGGCCATTGGCCTTCTTGGCCACCTGGGCACACTGCTGGCTCATGTCCAGCCTGCTGTCCATCAGTGCCCCAGCTCCCTTTCTGCCTGGCCGCTGTCCAGCCACTCTGTCCCCAGCCTGGAGCACTGCAGGCCTTGTTGTGGCCAAAGTGCAGGAGCCGGCACTTGGTCTTGTTAAACCTCACCTTGTTGGCTTTGGGCCCTGGATCCAGCCTGTCCAGGTCCCTCTGCAGAGCCCTCCTGCCCTCCAGCACATCCACACTCCCACCCAGCTTGGTGTCAGAATGGTTCCATGAGGCCCTGGAGTGTCACAATGGTCTCCACGGTTCCATGACACTCCGTGGAGTCACAGTGGATCCTTGGTTCTTTGGGCCCTGCAGTGTCACAGTGGATCCCTGGTCCTTCTGTTACTGTGGGGTTAAATGTCTCTGAATAATGTTTCTGAAAATCATGTAGAATTAGGCCACAAGAATGTTTGGTATTAGGGATGGTCTAGCAAGCTGAAATGTTTACGGTAACAGGAACTGGTGCTTGGGGTCTCCAAGATACCCACCCAGAGATAAGATTTGTACATGTTCGTACAAGGATGAGCTAACTCTCATGAAGCAATATCGATGAAGTTAATGATGCAATATTAATGAAGCAATATTGATAAGATTGTTATAGTGATTACTGCTACAGCTGAAATTGTAGAAATATGTGCACTTTGGACAAAGACAATGGAGCTAGATTTGGGTTGCTGATACCCCTAGTTCCCACACGCTTCAATAAAGCACCTGTATATAATCAATCTGTGATTATGTGTGTTCCTGAACACTGACATTTTGGTGACCCAGATGGGACCCTGTGAGTGCTGCTGAGCGAGTTCATGACCCGATCACGCTCCAGCCGGCACCGAGGGATTCTCGGGGAGCCCATCCGGCCGTGACCGTCTCCTCTGCTCACAACATCTTTCTGAGAGAGGTAAGGTGCTTTTCGGTCTAGTCTGGTGCCTGCCAATAAGACACAGCGAAATCTCCGCATGGTTGGGCTGGAGGAATTCCTGGTATTGCCCAGGCGCCGTCTGTCAGACAACAGAAGCGAAAGCGTTGCAGGTTCAGCATCAGTGGTGTGTGGTGTATTGTAACTGTAACATGGAGAAGCTTAAAGGGATTTGAGGTGGCAATGCCCCTATAGCACGTACTTCTCCTTTGGGGTGCTTATTGGCACATTGGAAACAGGGTAACTTTGGGAACAAGGTTTACGTGAAGAATAGTTGATTGATTATTGTAATACATGGTGACCAGGATATGACCTGGACAGTGGGGAAAAGTGGCCGAGAAATGGATCTTTGCAGTATAACACCATTTTACAGTTGATGTTGTTCTGTAAGCGAGAGGGAAAATGGGATGAAGTTCCGTATGTAGATTTGTTTTTGTATTTGAGAGACAAGCCAGAATGGCAGGCTGAGTGTCGATTGATGGCAGTTAAAGCATGTGTGAGTGATAAATGTGAGGTTTGTGTAAAAGGAAAAGTTGTTTAGAGCACTTGGCATTAAAAGAAAGTTTGGGTCAGGGGAAAGAGATGGATGTTGATTTACAAGTGGTTTCAGCAGAAGCAAAAGAACCGGATTCTGTTTCGTCTGCCCCCACTTCACCCAATCCTATTTCACCCAACCCTATCTCACCTAACCCCACTTCACCTTTCCCTCTTTATCCTCCTCTACCGCCTTCACCTGATCCTTCTTCTCCGGGAGATGATCAAGATCTAACTGTGATACAAGGAAATGTGAAAAATGCTGGGGAGGAGGATAGCAGTAGCGGGGGTGATGATAATAAATCAGCGACACCGGTGTCCCATCGGACTCGGTCAAAGCTTGCTCCGGTTCTGGGTAGAACGGGAAAAGATTTGGGCAGACAAAGGCGGACTGTGATTGCCCCCTTGAGACAAGGAGTAGGAGTAGAGGGGCTGGTGTTTGTAAAAGTTCCTTTTTCCCCTGCAGACTTGATAATTTGGAAACAGTCAGCTGGAACTTATAGAGAAAATCCTGATAAAGTAGCAGGGGTGGCAAAAATGATTATGAAAACTCAGAATGCAGATTGAGAAGATATACAAGTAATACTGGAGAATTTAATGGACTCTGCTGAGAAAGAGATGGTGATTAGAGCAGCCAAGGAGAAGGTGAGAGAAGATCTCAGAACTGGGGTGGTGACAGGGACTTTAGATGAGAACTTTCTGACCAAGGATCCAGGGTGGGATCCCAATGCCTTTGGGGACATGTGGAGGCTGAAGAGATATCAAGAGTGGCTCCAGACAGGGGTTGGGAATGCTATACCTAAGGCTATGAATTGGTCTAAATTGTATGAGGTAAGACAGGAAAAGAAAGAATCCCCTGCTGCATTTTTGGAAAGGCTTAAGGAGGCAGTGAGAAAGTATACAGATCTTCAACTAGAAACAGAACAAGCGAAAGTTGAGCTTGCGTTCATTTCTCTTGGGCAGTCACAGGATGATATTAGGAGAAAATTGCAGAAATTAGAAGGAGAGGAACTAAAGAATTTGAATAAATTATTTGAAGTGGCTTGGAAAGTATACAATAAGAGGGAAAAAGAAGCTAGTAAAAAACAGCAGTAAAATCTTTCGGCAGTGATCCAAGGAAGAGATAATCCAGGTTTCAGAGGACGTGGCAGAGGTGGTCATGGACTGGGGAGGGGCGGACTTGGCAGAGGACAAGGGAGATGGGTTTTGCCAAGATTAGGGTTAAATCAATGTGCTTATTGTAGACAAGAGGGGCACTGGAAAAATGAATGCCCGAATGGGTTTAACCAGGGCAATCAGTTCAACCAGAATCAAGACACTTTGAAATTAATGGTGCTGGGGGAGTACAGCAGCTGACTAGAATCAGAACAAAAACCAACACAAGAACCTTTAGTAACTATACAATTGGGAGATAAAGAAGTAAAATTTCTGGTGGATACGGGGGCTACGTATTCTGTGATAAATGATCTAAAAGAGCAAATTGGAGAGAAAACAGCAACAATAGCTGGAGCCACAGGGAAGGAGGAGAATCGACCATTCCTGCAACCCCTGGATTTGTGTTTTGGAAACAAAGTTTACACACATGAATTTTCATATATGCCTGAGTGTCCAATTCCACTTTTAAGATGAGATTAATTAGCAAAACTTGACGCAGTCATACCTTTTGAGAACGGGGAACTTGAATCGAAGACAGGACAAATTTTAATGATAAAATAAAAACCAATCCCTGCTATCCCTCGGGAAGTAGAGGACGCAGTAATTCCCTCTGTATGGGAAACAGACATACCAGGAAAATCTAAATTGGCACCACCAGTACACGTAGAATTAAAATAAGGAGCAAAAGCTGTACAAGTTAAACAGTTTTTTATAAATTCAGAAGCACAGCAAGGAATAGCAAAGATTATTGAAATGTTTTTGAAGTACCAAATTTTAAAATACGTGAATCAGAATTTAATACACCAATATTTCCAGGGAAGAAACCAAATGGTGAGTACAGACTAGTACAGGATTTGAGAGCAATCAGTGGAATAACTAAAGATATTTCCTCAGTGGTAGCTAATCCTTACACATTGTTAACATCCGTGAAAGAGAAACAGAAATGGTTTACTGTAATTTATTTAAAAGATTTCTTTTTCTGCATACCCCTTGACAAAGAAAGTAGGAAACTGTTTGCCTTTGAGTGGGAAAATCCAGAAAATGGAAGGAAAACCCATCTCACCTGGACACAACTCCCACAAGGATACAAGAACAGTCCAACCCTATTTGGAAGCCAGCTGGTTAAAGAGCTGGAGATCTGGACCGAGAATGGGCAAGTTGCGAGGGAGCAATACCTGCTGTTACAGTATGTTGATGATATACTGATAGCTACAGAGGAAAAGACAACCTGCATAAAGGTAACAATTGAAATTTTAAATCAGCTGGGAATGAGAGGATATAAGGTGTCTGAAGAGAAGGCACAAATTGCCCCACAAACTGTGATTTACCTGAGATGTGAAATCTCAGAAGGGTAACGTAAGCTGGGTACTGATCATATTCAAGCTATTTGTGCTATTCCAGAACCCCAGAACCTGCATGAGCTGCGAGTCTTCCTCGGGATGGCCGGATGGTGCCACCTGTGGATCATGGGCTATGGACTAATTGCAAAACCCCTGAATGAAGCCCACAAGACACAGCCATTTACCTGGGGCAAACCACAGAAGGAGACCTTCCTCAAACTGAAGGAGGCATTGACAACAGCTCCAGCATTAGGATTGCCTGACCTATCCAAAGATTTTCAGCTGTTTGTGCATGAAAGATCACATCTAGCACGGGGAGTGCTGACCCAAGGTTTGGGAAGCTGGAAAAGGCTGGTAAGCTACTTCTCCAAACAACTTGACCACGTGAGTGCTGGATGGCCTTCATGCCTGTGGGCAGTTGCAGCCACCGTGATGCTGACACAAGAAACTAGGAAACTCACAATGGGTAGACACATAGATGTCTATGTGCCACACATGGTGACCACTGTTTTAGAACAAAAGGGGGGCCATTGGCTATCTCCAAGCAGGATGATGAAATTCCAGGTAATCCTGACTGAGCAGGATGATGTCACACTAAAGACAACTGACCTCTTGAATCCAGCTTTGTTCCTAGGTACCACAACTGAAGAAGGCCCATTGGAACACGATTGTGTGGAAGTGATAGAACACACCTGTTCAGCTAGAGCTGAAAGATGTCCCACTGGAACAGGCAGACTGGGAGTTGTTTACAGGTGGAAGCAGTTTTGTGGAGAACAGGACCAGACACCCTGGATATGCAGTAACAACAACAGGTGCAGTGGTGGAGGCAAAGCCTTGCCAGCAAACACATCTGCCCAACGAGCAGAACTGGCTGCTTTAACCAGGGCATTAGAGCTGAGTGAAGGGAAGAAAGTAAATACCTGGACTGATTCAAAATATGCTTTTGGAGTGGTGCATGTAAATGGGGCACTGTGGAAAGAAAGAGGACTGCTGTCTTCTCAAGGCACACACATTAAACATCAAGATGCAGTCCTGCAATTAATAAAAGCAGTACAAAAGCCTGAGCAAGTAGCAATCATGCACTGCAAAGCTCACCTTTAAAAACTAATGTATCTCAATTCAATTTACCTCCAGAACCAAAATATTCAATAGAGGATGAGAAATTGAGACGCTCACTGAATGCACAGAAGAATTCAGAAGGGTGGTAGGTGACTACACAGGACAAGTAGTGGTACCCCCATTGATAATGAGAGAAGTTCCACAAATTAAACATAATGAATGTCATTGGGGTGCAGAGGCATTGGTGAAATTGTTCAAACTAAATTTAATTTCCATACAGATGTTAACAATGGCAAAATCAGTAATGTCAAAATGTGAAATTTGCTTGAAGAACAATCCAGTGGCTACACGACAGGAACAACTGGGGAAAATTGGGGTAAGAGTAGAACTAGGAGATTATTGGCAAGAAGATTTTGTAGAATTACCAAAGACTCGAGGATACAAATATCTATTGGTAAGGGCTGACACATTTTCAAGATGGTGAAAAGCTCTTCCCTGTCGCACAAATCAAGCAAAGGAGACAGTCAAGTGGTTACAGAAAGAAATCATTCCAAGATTTGGGGTGCCTCTAGGAATATCATCAGATAAGGACCCACATTTCATAGCCACAGTAGTGGGAGAGGTGAGTAGGTTTGCTGGGAATAGCTTGGGATCTCCATACACCATGGAGGCCCCAATCCAGTGGACAGGTAGAGAGGATGAATCAGACCTTGAAGAGGCAAATCAGCAAAATATGTAAAGAAGCTAAATTGCAGTGTCCACAAGCTTTACCAATAGCACTGCTGAGGATTCGGATAAAGCCTAGAAGCGGGATGTCAGTCAGTCCTTATGAGATATTGTATGGGAAACCATAGGAATCCCCTGAACCTAATCCAAATGTACATGTAACAGGGAAGCAAGAGGTGTAGAATTATGTTCTGTCTCTTGGAAAAACTCCAGCTCGACTTTGGAGCACCCTTGTGTGGAATAGGCCGCTGACTCTTGAGAATCCAGTTCATGACATCCACCCGGGAGATGAAGTGTACGGTAAAAGCTGGAAGGAAGAAGCATTAAAAGAAAGGTGGAATGGACCCTATCAGGTACTGTTAACTACCTTGACAGCAGTCAAAGGAGCTGGACTGGATCCCTGCATACATTACACCAGAGTGAAGAAGGTTTCCCCTGCACTGTGGACTGCACAAACTGTAGGGCCAACAGAGCTGCAGATAAAGCGGGTTTGATTGTTTCAAATGTCTAGGTTGCTAGTGACTGTAATGGTGATTATTTTATGGCCTTTAGTGCCATCAGTTGGAATCAATGTTACCTTGAGATGTGAAATGCAAAAGGATCAGCTGACAAGTCTTCATTTTAGAATGAAGAGGGATGTGGGGGTGCAGCCAGAAACACAAGTGAGAAAAGTCTCTAATACTATCCAGGCAGAAAATGTGGTGATTGGATTAATTAAAGATTTTGCCAACATGCAAAACACCAGCAAAATAACTGCCTGTCTGCCAATACCAAAGGCAGCAGGAGACCCAATTTGTTGGGGAATTATAACATCAAAAATACCTGAAATACAAAAGAATAAAAATGAAAATGTGAGCTGTGTACTGCAAATAGATTACGAGTACCAAAAGAAGACAGTGTTTGAAAATGCTGTGAAGCCAAAGTATTCATCTCTATGGGATTGTCATGAAAATGGAGGAAAGTATGAACCAAAACTAGGCTGGTATGGGAGATTAGGGAGTTATGGATAGTGTTATGAAAAGATAGCAAAGGTTATTAAAGAAAAGATTCCAGTGTCAAAATGGAAGTATGAAAGACAGGACAGAAAAGATCGGGTTGAAGCTTGGGACAGTGCATGGTCAGTGAGCGTGCTTCAGAAATTCCAATATATGGCAGATACCCCTTGGTGCATTAAGTGGGAAGGCTCTGAAAATGAAACAGATCCAGAAGTATGGAACACTGCAAGCAGTAGTAGAATGGAAGCAGACAAAGTGAATTGGTGGGTATGGAACAAACTTAGGACTTGTTGGAGTCTGAGATACAGAGAGTGTGCCCTTGTTTCTAATACTTAGTTCTAGGATTCAAAGAAACATTGAATTTCATATGACATGAAATTCATGAGCACGTTTTCATGGTGATACATGAAAACAAATGTTAAAGTTAGATAGGAAAAGTGTAAGTGTGTGGATTAGAAAGTTTCTTAAATCACTGGGTGAAAAAGTAGTTTAGAGAACAGGAGACAAGATGGAAGATTTAGGGTGTTGTCTCTTGTCCTTCTTCTTTCTTCTTCATGTTCTTCTCCAAGGGGCTTTTGGGTAGTAGTAAGGGACTGGGTAAAAAATGCCACAGGGCAGCGCACAGGTGTTGGGTCATTGGGTCACTAAGGAAAATAATTGAGTTGGAATCTGTTAATTGGGTAAATGGACATATAAAAGTCCTTGAAGAGGATCTTTGTTAGCCATTTTACCCTTTTCTATCATAGTGCACATAGGTCCTTGTACCTTCTAATGCTCATAAGAAAATAAACAACTGAGACCGAACAAGAGAAAACTGCCTCCCTCTCTCAATCTTCAGTTCAAAGGGAAAAAGAACCTAATCCAAAAGTCCCTAACGAGACAGATAAGAAGCAGCTCTCAGTGAGAGACAACAGAAAGAATGGGATGGATTCCACTAAAAGATCAAAGAGGCACTGAAAGAACACTATGAATTCCATAAAAGTAAAGAATTAAGAAGGGATTATGCATTGGGGGTGGGGGGGAAGGTATCGCAGGTATCAGGTGTTCCGGGCAGTCTGTACCTGTCAAGTACCTCAGCCTGTGGGGAAAGAGAGAAGGGACAAGCGGCCGGGAATTAGGATAAAAAGGAGGCTGCACCTCCAAAAATTTGAGAGACCCCAGGGGAATGCCCCATGGCCTCTCTCTTTATTCGAATAAAGAAAAAAAAGTCTCCTCTGTCTCCTTTTTGGACATAAACCTCTGGCGTTTGTGGATGAATTTTCCTGACAATTGTTTCTAAAAATAACTGGAATAACAGTTCCAATTTAGTTAGCAAAAATCAATTCCATTTATTCCAGTAACAATCTTTGTCAATGAGTGGAATTCCTATGTCATTTATCATTTCCCCCATGCATTTTTCACCTCCTCTTCCCTGGCCTTATCTCCCCTCAGGCCCCGCTCGTCCTCGCCGAGTCCGGCCCGCGCCGGGGCCGCGCCGGGCGCGCGCGGGGCCGAACGCAGCGCCCCCCTCAGGCCGTTGCGCCGCGGCTGTTGCGGCGACAGTCGGAGACAGATCGGTGCCATGGAGGAGCAGCCGCTGCCCGCCGGAATCAATGCCAGCGGCTTCCCCGCCAAGCTGTGGGGCCTGGTGAACAGCCCCCGCGTCCGCTCCGTGCGCTGGGACAGCCAGGCCCAGGGCTTGCTCATCGACCGCTTCCTCTTCGAGCGGGAGCTGCTCAGCCCGGGCGGCGCCCACGGAGGGGGCGGCCAGGGGGCGGGGGCGGCCCCGGACTGCTTCAAAGCCACGCACTTTGGCAGTTTCGTGCGCCAGCTCAACCTGTACGGCTTCCAAAAGGTGCCGTCATGGCTTGGCTCAGCTGTGCCGGGCGATGCCGGGGCGTGGCTTCACTTTATGAACCCAAACTTCCGCCGCGATCGCCCCGAGCTCCTGCTCCACATCAAACGCCGGACCAGGGCCAACAGGCAGAGACTGGCCGCGGGGCTGGAGGTGCGTAGCCGCCAGCCCAGCCGCCTCCAGCGGCCCTCCACGGACCGGTCGCTGCCTGCCTTCCCCACCGGGCAGCCGCCCAGAGCCGGTGAGACGGGGTGGGAGCTGCGGGCGCGGAGGGAGGCGTGGGCTTTGTCCGTGGGCGCTGCCCGGCCGGGCAGGAGCGGCCCCTGCCCGTGCTGGGCAAGGCTGCTGTGCCGGCAGGGCCCGGGAGCTGTGCCGGGCTGCCGGGGGCTGTGGGACAGTCCCGCCGTGCCTGCGCTCGCCACACGCTGGCCCGCTCGGCCGGCAGCCGGCCCGGCCCTGCACCGTGGCTGGCGCTGCTCGTTGAGCGGCCCTGGGACGCTCGGGGCGGTCTCCGGGAGTGCGGGTGAGCCGAGGGCTTGGGCGTATTGGTCGAGGCCCAGGGGCTGCTCATCGACCGCTCCCTCTTCGAGCGGGAGCTGCTCAGCCTGGGCGGCGACCAGGGGCCAGCCCCACACACTTTCAGAGCCACGCAGCTCTGAAGTTCTGCAGCTTCCTGTGCCACTTCGGCCGCTGCGGCTTCCACCAAGTGCCGGCCCGGGCTGTGGCGGCTGTGCCGGGCGATGCTGGGGGCTGGCTGCACTATAGAAACAGCAGATTTCACCGCGACCGCCCCGAGCTCCTGGGCCCGGGAGCTGTGCCGGGCTGCATTTGGGTTTCTGGCAGCTGCCTCCTGCCAAGGGTTGAACGGATAGGGGAGAGCTCAGTAGACAGGGAGCTGGTTGTTGCAAAGGGAATAAAATCCCATAGAGCCGTGTGTGTAGAGTTGTTTATTTCAGTGCTGGAGGTGAGGAGGATTTCTCCTCCTAATTCATCCACCTTTGTCAATTGCTGTGCTATATTTAATAATTGTATTGCTTGGTGTTACTATGTCATTATAACATATAGAACAAATGTACACAGTATATTATACACTCTGGAATTAATTTACATAGTATAATCTCATGGCTATAGATAGTTCTTTTTCACCGTGCTTGCGCCTCCCCAGTTTGGGGGTTGTTGGGGGTCTTTGACAAAGGCTTCCAAAGTCGTCTTTGCAACTGAACTTTTCAACTTTGTCTTCAGAGCATGCACAGCTACGGTGTTCCTTGGTCTGTCTGGTCCTAACCGGTCTAATTTCTTTATCTTGTGGCTAATTGGCTTGACATTTGCTAATTTTTCATTAGTACTATACTTCCCTATCTCTAAAACTGACCACCTGGTGAGATTTTCAATTTTTTTTCGCGGGTCTCCAGCTCTGAGCAACCAGTTAACCATATACTAGGCACTACAGTGCATAGAAAGACGTCTATATCAGGTTAAATAGATAAATAGAATAAATGAAGTTATGATTCTGGTTCTATTGATATCTGGTGATACAGATCTTTCAGGTTCTATTGATATCTTATAACTCAACCTATAGAAGCAGCTTGTAAGTTTGACTGAAGTTCTATAGGCATCAAACCCCCTAAGACATGTGGTGATATTTTTCTTTCTCACCCTGTTTTGGGAGGAGGTGAGCTTTTGTCTTCCCTGACAAAAGCACAGTTGCTGCCAAGGGAAACACACCTGAGGACCAGTAGTGACCCAGCCTTCCCTTTGCTTCCTTTCTTCTTCCCTCCCTGCTGCACAGCTCCCTTGCGCCAGAAGCGCGATGCTGCCTCACCTGAGGATTCAGAGCTGCCTCCAGGCCCTTCCAAGAGAAGTGCAGGTGCTCAGGAGAGTGAGGCTTCCCCAGCAGCTGCCAAGAAAGTCTGTGCCACCTCTGGACTTGTTGGGGCTTCACCAGTGGAACCATCAAGAGAGCTCATCCAGAGATTTAATCTCCGCAAGCTCACGGTTCCACTGGTTCGCCTGGACCTGAAACGCCATCCTGAGCTCATGGTTCACCTCACTCCAATCCACCCTGAAGCTGCTTGCAGGGCCCTGGGAGACAGCAACAGCTGCTCATCTTCTCAGCAGCACAGCCCAGCCTGCGAGCCATCAGGTAGGGAACGCGTTTCTACCCTTCCTTTTCCAAAAGGTCCTGGCAACTGAGCCTTTCAAGTGTTTTCCCTGAGTCCTCTGTCATGAGTAGATCTCAAGTGAGAATCACGTAGAAAACAGTGTTAAGTGTACTAGGAAGTGGGACTGTGAATTCCAAAGTATTCTCTGCTCTTCCTGTCCTTCCTGCAGATGTGGAGGTTGTTCTGGGCATTTTCCAGACAGCCTGTCTGCTGAGGTGCAAGGGCTGGGTGAAAAATATTGCCCGACAGACAAGTGGTCAGTGTTAGGTGAACTCCCCTGTTTCTTGGAATGAAGTCCAACTAGGACGGTGATAGGATATTGCAGATGTTTCAGACTGACTGGCCTGCAAATCGGGCCGTGCCATTGAAATGAACTCTGTGTGCCTCAGTACAGCTGCAGCTGCAGAACATGGCCTCACCTACAAGGTTGCTTTTAGAATAAACTCACAGTTGAATTTCTCAGTGTGTGCCTGAAGATCTGGGCTCTGCTTGGGTGAATGCACGTTCTGTGGCCTTCTGTGATGAGAAACTCAAGCAGCCAAATCTAAAAGCTGCTGGGGAGATAGGGAATGCTGTGATTATGAAGTTTTTGTGTGCCTTTGGAGCAGAAGGGAGAAGAGCTGGCAGCTGGGTTTCTGGCAGTTGCCTCCTGCCGAGGAATGGCAGCGGGACACTTTTCCCAGACAGATGAATAAGTACGGGAGAGCTCAGTAGACAAGGAATTGGTTGTTGCAAAGCTTCAGAACATGAGAAGGGAATTTTCTCCTTATCCCCCTACTTGGGATGATGGAAGCTTCTGTCTCCCTTGGGAGAAGTACAGTTGCTGCCAAGGGAAACACACCTGAGGACCAGTAGTGACCCAGCCTTCCCTTTGCTTCCTTTCTTCTTCCCTCACTGCTGCACAGCTCCTTCATGCCAGAAGCGCAGTGCTGCCTCACCTGAGGATTCAGAGCTACCTCCAGGCCCTTCCAGGACAAGTCCAGATCCTCCAGGGCGTGAAGCTTCCCCAGCACGTGCCAAGAAAGTGTTTGCTCCATCTGCACTTGGGGTTTCATCAGGCAAGCCAGGCACACGCAAATTTCAAGTCCAGCCACAGCTCATCACTCCAGCATTTCCTGCACACCATCAAAGCACTTCTGTGGCCTCTCCAGAGAGCAGCAGCTGCACTTCTCCAGAGCAGCACTTGCCAGCCAACATCCCATCAGGTACGCAATGTGTTTCTCCCCTGGCTTTTCAGAAAGAGCACAAAAAGTGACTGAAGTATTTTGCCATGGTGCTCTGTCATGTGTACATTTGATTGTCAGAATCAGGTGTCAAGGGTACTAGGAAGCAGGATCATGAATATCAAAAGAATCTCTGTCTGCTTTTCCCGTCCTTGCTGCAGATTTGGAGGATGTTCTGGCCATTTTCCAGGCAGCCTCTGTGTAGAGGTCAAAGGGCGAGGCAAAGAACATTTCTCCACAACTGGTTGGTGTCAGGTGAACTCCTATTTTTCTTTGGATGAAGCCAAACTAGGACTCTGATAGGATATTGCAGAGTTTACAGATTGTCTTTTGTTGAGATGAAATACAAGGGATGGGACCACCGTGCTTTGAGATGATTTATTGCTTAAGTAGCCCAATAAGATATCAGTCCTGAGGTGTGAGATTTACAGGCAACAAGTCAACCACAGCTCGAGGAAGTTACGAGTTTCTTCTCTGCATGGCAATATATAACTTTTTAGTCCAGTAGACAATTGACACAAAGTTTGTTTTCACTTATTAAGCTCTTATCACCTTTACTTGATTTTGCCACACTGTGTCTGTCTTTTAACCAACAAGCTAACAGGTCACGTATTCACACACACTTCTGTTATAGTTCCTAGAGCTCTAACTTACTTTATAAATCACACTATTACACTTGATTCCTCCAACTGTTTTACTTCATATAATTTCTTACTTACTCTAGGCATATTCTTACTTGCAATTGTAAGAACATAGGTTTAGAATTACTCTACCTAATGTCTGTGTACTTTCATCACTCCATCAATCCAGGCTTTTTCTAAGGCTGCAGATTTTCCATTTCCAACAGTCTCTCCCACAAATTATGCTATGAAATTTCAGTGCACGCTGTGAGTCCCCAGAACAGTTGCAGCTGCAGACCATGGCCTCACCTCCATGGTTGCTCCTTAGAATAAACTCTCAGTTTAAGTTTAGCGTGTGTGTCTGCACCTCTGGCCTCTTCCTGGGTGAATGCACTTTCTGTGGTCTCTTATGATGAGAAAATCAAGCAGCCAAATGCCAAAGCTGCTGGGAAGATGCAAAAGGCTGTGATTAAAGGTGATTATGTCTGTGTGTATGCCTAGATCAGTTTCACAAGCCATACTTTAATCAATGTACACGTCAAATAGGATAATACTTTTGAAGGGGAAGAGCTCACTCTTCCAATTCCCTGGGAAGTTTTTAATACCTTTCTGGAGTTGAGGTTGCTGTGCGCTTCCTGTGATGTTTGATCCAAGGCAGCAATAAAGCTCTGCGTCCCAAAGCCTCATTTTGGGGCCTCACCGATGTTTTTGGATTCTTGCAGCCGCCCTGGGCACTTCAGTCCCCAGTGCTGCAGCTGGCAGTGCTGGTTATGCAGCATGGAGAGCCCCAAGCTGGGTATGGAGTACTCCTGGGGAAGAGGAATTGCCACCGCTGGATCTGGACCTTGTTCTGGAGACACTGGAGGAGATGCTTTCACCATCTGTGCCTGAAAGGTCTCCCTCTGCTCAGGTAACTCCATTGGACAGGGATGAGAGGGGCTGGACTGAGAGCTTCTGAATGTTGTTGCATGGCTGAGAAGCAAAGGCTTCTTGAATTCAACTGTGAATGGACATGGAAGGATTTGCTTGGTCAAGCAAGATTTGCTAAGGAAGAGGGAATGAAAAGGGGGGATAGCCCTTAAGTGAGGATGAGAGGTGTTTGCCAGGTTTGGATGCTCCTTTTTCTGGGAAGAATCCCTGGTGCAGGGGCATTTGTGTGGAGGAAGTGGAAGCTTGGTGGGTTCTAACAGGCTTTGTTTGATGGGAAAGAAGAGAAGAGCATTTGGAGAATTGCCACTGAAGGCAGAGTGGGAGGGGCATGCGAGAGGTGCCAGCAGCAGATGTGGGCTCTGCCTCTCTTGGGCTGGAAGGCCAAGGCAAAGCAAGGGCTGGGCTGCAGCTGCTCCTGCAGCTGCTGCTGCTGCTGTGTGAGCCCTGCTGTGCGTGTAGGCATTCCCAGAGCTGTGTGTGGGCATGGGCTGGAGCTGCAGCTGTCTTGCCCTCTCAGGAACCTGGTGCCTGCAGTCCAGTTTCCAGCTGGGAAATCCTCAGCTGGGCAAACTGGCCAGTCTTGCTCTCCACGTTTCAGAGCTCAGTCACCTTGTGGAAAGAAGAGATGTGTGTTGCCTGACAGTCCCTGCAAAGCTGCAGCCTGCAGGAGACTGTTGTGCTTAGGGCTGTGGTGGGAAGAGCACATCCCTGTGCCAGGAGCTAGCAGGACTCCATCCTTAGCGCCCACTCCATGGCTTGAGTGTCATCCCCACGCTCAATAGCCTTGTCAGCCTTGACAGCTCTTGGGAGCGTGTTGGAGAAGTCAGTGTTTTGGACTGTTGGAGGCCTCTGGGGCCCAGAGCTCCTTGTTAGGAAGAAGGGATGAAGTGTGTGAGCCGTGGAGTCTTCAGGGGGCAGATGTCTTGGTTTTGAGGCCCCATGACTTGTGTGATTGGTGAGAAGGACAAGGTTGGTGCTGGACATGAAATGGTTAAGGACTCCTTGAAGCCCAGGGGCTCCTCCTGTGTTGAAGAGCAGTTCAATCAGGGCCCATTAGTCCTTGTGGTTGACAGATTCCCTCTTGGACTTTGGAATCCCTTTTTTCTTTAGTCTTCTCTCTTCCCAGACTGGCCTGGACTGTTCAGTTTCTGCATTGGCACAGGCCTTTTTGCATCTTCTTCTACAACTTTGCCAAAGAATTTCTCTTCTTTCATTTAATATGCAGACCCATTGCATGGGTAGATTTATTCTTGAGGAAGGGCAGACTGGAGGTGGGGAGGGGGATTTTTTGGAACTGCCCATATCTTCTTGCCAAGCGCAATGAGCCTTTGTCTTCTGCAAACTCCCACGTATATACCAGTTTTCAAAAGCAATTTGTTGGTGCACAGAAGGAAATCTGGCAGGCTCTGACTGTATCCCTGCAGATCATATTGGTTGATCTTTGTGTTTCCTTCTTTGTGTTTTTCTTTTCAGGTCAATCCTAGTGTTGCCCGTGGCTCTTCAGGAGGGGAGGCTGTGAACAAGGCTGCAGCAGAGGGAGCTTTGCCTGCTGGCGGGAGCTGTGTGAACGTTTCCCAGGTGCCCGAGGAGCTTGGTAAGGAGTGAGCCCAGCCTGCTTTAGAGAGATGGGAGACAGCTGCTCTGAGCCTGCCTCTGACAGGAAGGGAGATGAGAAGAGTTGAGTTCTTGTCTCAAGCAGGGTTGGTGCTTCCTGGTGCCTTCAGTTCCAATCCTGCACTGGCACAAGCTCCCCGAGCCCTGCCCCTCCATGCTTTTCCAGAGGCTCTGACACCGAGTCCTCTGCTGTGGCAAGAGAGCTGGGAATAAAGCTGAGCTGGTGGCAGTTGTGTCACCAAGCTGTGTGTCCCAATCGGTTCACAGCTCACAGCAGCCTTCAGCTTCAGCCACTGCAGTGAGGACTGACGTCTCTGCGTCAGCCCAGAGAAAGAACAAGGCTGGGCTTCTTTGTGGGAGCTGGGACTGTCTGTGTTTCAAGCTCTCCTGGGTGCCATTTGCACTGGGAGTGTTGTGAATTGATTGGAGTACTTCAAAACTTCACAAGACTGGAAAACTTGGAAGGATCCCTGTTCCCTTTAAAGAGCAGGCTTCAAATTCTCAAGTGAGAGTGTGCCTTTCAGGCCATCTTTTACAGCCTTTGCTAGCAGGACAGTTTACTTGCAAAGGGAAAGCTACACGGAGGCCAGCATTCACTGAGAGTTGCCTTTCCTTCCCAGATATCCATCTGATCTACCTTGCCCGAAGGGCTGCTCTGCGTGGGAAGAAGGATCAGAGGGAGAGCCTGTGACAATCAGGCAGGTGGCATCCCTCTGTTTATAGATATAGTTAGAAATTTTTTTTCTTGATTTATTTATTTATTTTATCTTGATTTATTTATATAGTTACAAGTATAGATTGATAGAGTGGTATAGTTGTATTTATAGGTGTATCTATTTATATATCTGTATAGTTTGTATAGATAGTTAGTTATTAATGGGATAGGATTTCATTTTTATGTATACAGTTACATTCATAGATTTTCAAATTTACATATGTATATGTAGAGAGTAGCATTTAGATGTGCCCACAGTTCCATTTCTAAATGTGCATTGTTCTTTAGTTAGAGCTATATAGATGTACAGATCCATAGATTGAGGTGTGTAGGCCTAGGCTGCATTTTTGGCTCTTTCCCCCTTGGCTGCCTTTTTCATCTCTTGTTTTTCCCGCTGTGCCCCTTGTGTCCCCCTGTGCTGGGTCCGAGCTGGGGCCGGGCCAGGCGGTGCAGCAGTTGCAGCCCTGGCTGTCCCTGGAGCGGTGGGAGCTGCCGGTGGCCCCAGGCACTGTCCTGTGAGGAGCTGCTGAAGGACGGTGAGACTGAGGGGGCTGAGGAGGCGCTGATGCTGAAGGGACGATGGAAACCTTGAGGTGTTGGGGGCACTGAGGGCTGTGGGGGAGCAGAGGGCGATGGTGGCACTGAGGTGACAGAGGCACGGGCTGAGGGCTGTGCCGGCTCTGAGGGGACACAACGGCTCAGAAGGGACTGAGCGGGGTGAGAGGCCTGGGAGAGGCCGAAGAAACTGAAGAGGGGGCTGGGGGTTTGTCGAGAGGACGGCGGGGCTGAGGGGATGGAGGGGGCCAGGAGGGAGCACACAGAGCTCAGGGACTGCAGCTCTGCCAGGCCTTGCAACCAATTCCAGAGCCTCCACTTTTGCCACCACAGCTGTGCTGAAGAGCTTGAGGACATCCAGACACTGCCAGGAGGCAGCAGGGAGAAGCTGAAGGCCTGGAGCAAGAGCAGTGAGCAGGGATGTGCTGGGGCCACGCAAGAGCCTGGGTGAGGCCCCAGGGCTGGTGAGGCCGGGCAGGGCTGAGGGTGGCGTGGGCTTTGTCCGTGGGCGCTGCCCGGCCGGGCAGGAGCGGCCCCTGCCCGTGCTGGGGCTGCTCAGCGCTGCTGCCCCGGCCGGCACAGGGGCTGTCCTTGGGCAAGGCAGCTGTGCCGGCAGGGCCCGGGAGCTGTGCCGGGCTGCCGGGAGATGCGGGACAGTCCCGCCGCGCCTGCGCTCGCCACACGCTGGCCCGCTCGGCCTGCTTGTTCTTCCCAACCCTCCTGGGGAGGCTCGGAGATTTTCGCTTCCCTGCTGGAAGTGCAGCTGCTGCCAAGGGAAAGGTCCCAGGACTGACTCGCTGTTCCCTTTGCCTCCCAGATGTCCCATCTGCTGTCCCTGTCCAGGAGAGCTGCTCTGCATGGGAGGAGAAGACTGAGGGAGAGGCTTTGAAGATCGGGCGGCTGATTTGTTCTTACACAGTTCTATGGACATTTAGATTGGGACTGCGACATTTGTATATTTTCAAATACTTTAGTTTTATATATCTATATGTATATATATATTGCATGAAATATGTAATATTTAATCTGTATTTGTATATGTAGATTGTTATATATGTATATATAGAGGTATTTAGTTCTATTTAAACATGTCTGGAGTGGTATAGTTGTATAATTGTATCTATGGGATTCTTAGTACAGGGTTCTTTAGAGGGAGACACGGATATTTTTTTATTTCTGTATGGGCTGTAAGTTTATAATAATCTGTAATAAATTAAGTTGTTAATCACCTCATTAATCTTTATCTACAGTGACTTGTAGAGGTTAGCAGTAAATTAAGTTTTTGTTAACTGAAGTTGCTATTTGTATATTTTTATGTGACATTGTTTTGCTAATATAATAAATGACTTTTTTTAAACTTAATTAAGATTTTTATAGTTGTGTATTGTCAGCGCAGGTGTAGCAATTTGTAATAAATGCCATTTTTCAACTGAAATTGATTCATGTGTATTTGTAGCTCAGCTGTGCGGCTGCAGCAATCTGCAAGCAATGACATTTATCAGCTGAGATGGGTGGTTTGTGATTTGTGCTCTCCAAAGCAATGGGCAGATGGAAATGCCATGACGCTGGAGGATTTTGGTGATGAAAATCTCCAGCCACGCCCAGCACATGCCCCACTTGCGCTCAGGCTGGGCAAGGAAAGCGCAGATTTGGGATGGCAGCAGAGCCACACGTTGGCTCAGAACTCGCTGCACAGGCCTGCTGAGAAAACTCTGGGACTCTGCTGCGTGTACAACTCCAAGCAGGAGGCAGCGGGGCAGGAGAAAGCATTCACAATGAAAAAAAAAAACAGAAATTGTGTCCAAACAGATGTGAGGATACTCTGGGAGTTTGATCAAATGCTCTCACTCACCACTGCCTAGGCTCATCTTCAGCAAAACTAGTTTGTTAGAAGCTGAACACCTTCCAGGAAAGAGAGATTGTACTTTCCCCTTCCCTTGCCTTGCTGTGTGAGTGGAAGATGTCCTTAGCACAGGGAATTGTTGCCCTTCAGCACCTCCCTCACTCCCATGAAATCAAAGATTACGTGCTACCGCGTGGCACCATAAAGGAAAACAGCCCTGCCCTGGTGACAGTGTGTGCAAAGTCTTCCCTCCTCCTGTCCCCACATGGCACAAACTGAACCATCCCCTACCTGTCCAAACTGCGCCTGAGCTGAGGGAGGGCTCCAGGAGCTCAGGAGGGTGCAACACCACCACAGGTGGGAAGGTTTTGCAAAGCTTCCTAAGCATCAGTGAACTTTGGCTTTGCCGCTCTTCCCCTGGAATATTGTCCTGCTCATCAACGGTCTTGGAGGACACCGTGCCGCCAGCTCCCGCAAGTGAAGTTTGTTTTCTTCAGGGCTGGAATGGAGGAAAATGCAAATGGTTATTTTTAGAGTGAAATTTGGGGTTTGGTGCAGCTAGGTGAGGTCGGTTATTTGCTGTGGAAAGTAGAGGAAAAGCTTTAAATTCCCACCAGAAGCTGACTGCCAGCCCACACAGAGACCTGAAGGAGGCCCAGGTGTGCTTGCTGCAGTGGGCAGAGGCAAAGCAAGGTGGACAGGAGAAAGAGTGGGAGACGCAATTGGCCTTGAAAGGCAGACCTGCTCTGGGGCCTGCTCCTGGCCTGGGACCCTGCCCAGAGCCATCCCCTGCTCGCCGGGGCCTTGAGGGTGTGAAAACCAGAGTCCACACTTTACAAGTTTTAAGTTTATTAAAGGATAAAAGAGGGACAAAGAATTCATCCAGAGCTGGGGTACTTTTGGCAAACAAAGAGCACTGAGGTAGCTTAAAATCTTATTTCCTACATATGGTTAAATTGCTGTGGTTACATGCATATTCATTATCTTACGTATTTTTCAAATATTCCTTGAAGTTTTTGATGTTCTAGGAACTCTCTTGTTTGGTTTAAAGCTCTGACTTGTCTACAGGACATTCTGTTAATTAGGTCCATATATTTTATTTCTTCCTGTAGTTTTATCCTATTGGATCACACTGCCTCATAGTGACAATAGAGATAATAAATTCTTCCTAGATGCTTATGTTCTGTTTCTTGTCACTGTTATCACTTGGAGAGGCCAGTCTGCAGATGTAAGAAACAGAATAATTGCTTTACACCATTCTCTGAGGTAGTTACAAAGAACTACTTATTTTAGTCTCCATTTTAATATTTTGCTAAGGCCTAAAATATATTTTCACACTACTATTCATATGAACTATACAGTGAATACATAAACTGAGAGATTAGAAAAAACTTTTAAAAGTAAGTATAAGTTGTACTATATCAAAATACTTGTGATGCAAAAACTTAATCTGTGAAGGAAAATATTGTTTTATCAGCTATAACAAGGAACAGCTGTCCAGCTGGGCCAGGGTGTGCCAGACCTCCAGCTGATGGGAAGCCGTGGCAGCTCTGAGCGTTGCTGTGCAGGAGGGTCCCTGTGTGCCAGCGGCAGCTGGGGGTCCACAGCTGCCTCTTCTCTCAACAGGTGCCCCTTTGCAGCTTCACAAGTCCAGCCAAACACCTCCCTCAGGGACACCTGCACCACACATTTCACATCTCCATGCCCATACGTGATGTCCCTGTCACAGCTGCATTACCAGCTTGCTGCTGTGCAGATGCTGCCACCACCCAAAGCAAGGCCCTGTGTCCCTGAAGGGACCCGCCCTGCTCTGTGGCCTGGACTGAAGGTGGGTCCCTCCTGCCAGGGCAGGGCCCGGCACAGCTCTTCTGTTCCAATAAAGAGATGGAGCTCTCACCCCAGTGTCCGGCTGGTACCACCAGCAAAGCCCACACAGCACCAGCCCTGGCTGAGCTCCATGTCCAGGAGCAGGTGGGGCTGACCACGGTGTGGGCAGGCAGGAGCCAGGCAGGGGCTGCTGTGACCAGCGGCGGGGCAAGGAGGGGCTGGTGTGAAGGGCCGTGTTGAGTGTCCCTGGGCTGAGGGCACATTTCTTTCAGTGGCATCACCTGGGCCTGGACCTCCTCCAGTGCCATGCCCAGGAAAAGAGGCAACCATCAAGAGCATCTCCTGGGATGCATTGCCTGACCAGCAATGTCAGCAGGCAAAACCAAGGTTTTGTTTAGCAATGACACTTTGATGAAGTCAAAGATTTACAGTCAGGGCAGTCCACCAGTACAGATGGGAGTACACTCGGGGGCTACAGCCAAAGCCATGAGGTCACAGCAGCCTCTGGGATGACAGCAGGCTGAGGTGACAGCAGGCTCTGAGGTCACAGAGGTCCCAGAGCCCCGTGGTTGCACAGCACCACGAGGACCGAGCAGTCAGTCCTTGACCACGACTGTTGAGGCAGCAGCGGCGGCGGCAGCAGCGGTGCTGACATTGGGACAGCGGTGTCAGGACAGTGGTGGCAGCAAGAGCTGCAGGACTGGCAGTGGGCAAGGCAGCATGGCCTTTGCTCTGCGCCTCTTCCTCCTGCTCCTCCTGGCAGTGGCCCTGCCTGACAGGGCTGCCCAGGCTTCTCCACAGCGAGCACAGGGAGCAGGTGAGCACGCGGCCTGGCTTCCCTTTCCCGGGACAGCGCTCCCTTCTCCCTGGGAAGCGTTGGGGATGGTTTTCCCAGGGGCTTAAGGGAGGGTTTCCTCTGTGGGAGGGAGAGAGTCCCCAGGGGCCCTGGGCTGGTTCTGTCACACTTCCAGGGATGGGACACAGGGCCTGCAAAGAGGGTGGAGAGTGACCAGGAGCCAGGCCAGAGCTCCCCAGGCCCCTCTGCACCTTTGGCCATGTCCATTGACATCTGGCTCCCACAGCCTTACCCAACCCCCGTGCAATGCCCAGATCCCTAAGGCAAAAGGGGATTCCAGTGCACCATGCACATGGTTTTGATCTATGCTCTGTTCTAGAATGGGATCATGACTTGGATTATTTGGAAATGATGATAAATGGTGGTTTGAAGACTTTGCAAGATGCTGGAGGCAAGTTCTCAATGTACCTTTTCCAAACAGAATAATCAGTGTTAATGTGTCAGGAGCACACTCACGTGCCATTTTCCTGAAGAGTCTGCAAATTGATGGATTCAATAAATTTTTCCCTCCTTCCTTCCAAAGCCCTGAGGGATCCCACAGCATCGCTGTCAGTGGGAGGAAGGAGCATTTAGCTGTCAATCTTCTTCCTGTGAACAGTGCCTGTGTCTCCTTCCATGTGCTCTGTGCAGCCACAGAGAAGGGCATAGAGGGAAGGGGCTGGGCCCAGGGCTGTGCCCCGGGGCTTTGCCTGGCACAGCTCCTTTGGTGGCCCCAGGGAGCCTGAGGATCTCCTACAGAGCGACGGGAGCTCTTCTGTCTTACCTTTCCTTGCAGCCAAACCTCTTGGTGAAGGTGATCCGGCTTCCCATCCCAAATCCAGGACTGAGGCTCTGGGAGATGGTGAGGGTAGGTCAAGGCCTTTCCCCCTGGGAGAGCTGCCAGCTCAGAGGCCAAAGCTCGGCCAGGGCAGCATCGCTGCAGGTGCCAGGACAGAGCCGTGCACGTGTGTGCCCTCGGCCTGTGCAAACCCCTCATGGCTCCTGCAGCTCAGTGCTGCCTGTGGAGATCAGCAGAGATGAGAGAAGCTTCTGTGGCTGTTTAGTTACAGGTGTGTCTGCAGGGAGGACTTTCCCAGCTCCTGGGTCGGTTACTGCCCGCAAGCCCAGCTCCCATCGCAGGGGTGAGTGTTGTGTCCCTGCCGAACCCACAGGCTGACCCCTGGTTTTGTGGGATCCATTCCTGGGATATGGAAATATCTTCTATTAAGGTCCTCTGAGATGGAAGAACAAAGCCACAGGAAAGAAGGGATCACTTGAGTCACATGACACCCTGAAAGAAATCATGAAGGAACTGCACACAGGCCATGGTGGGTGCATTTCCCTCAGCCTTCTCTTGAGACAAAGCAGCCAGGAGCTTTCTCTGTACATCTGGACACGCCGTGCCCAACACAGCAGGAAAGGATCCATGGCAGCCTCGCTGCCCCACTGCTGCTTTCACGGCCTGCAGGGCTGTTTCCCAGCCTGGCCTGGCTGCAGTTTCTCCCCAGCCTCTGCAGGAAGGCATTTGGCATCAGCAGGCAGGCTGCCCAAACTGCACCATGGGCCATGTACACCCTGGGACCCCCTGTAATTTCCTGGTCCCTGAGCAGATAAGGCTTTTGGCTGTTTGGACAAGAGAGAGAGCCTGGGCCTTTTGCTGATCCTCTTCCATGTCTTTGACAAGCACTGACTCCTGAAGAGGCCACTTCCCTGCTATGTAATGGTTCCATCTGACCCAGCTGTGCCTCTTCCTTTCTCAAGGGGTGGACAGGGAGGCTCTATGGAAGGCGGCATTTCCTGAGGCAAGGGAGGCAATTGCAGGCACCGGCCCAGGCACAGGAGGTAATTGCTGTCCTGGGCTCAGCCCTCGGTGGGGCTGTGTGCCAGCAGCTCTTCCCACAGGATCTGCCCTGTCTGAGAGGGGTTGACTGTTCCTTGGGCTGACTGAGCTGTCCCAAGAGAGAGAGGCAAGGAGGGATAGTTGTGGCACTGCGTGCTGCAGTTTTCCCAAGGGCTTTAGGGAGGGCTTCTTCTGTGGGAGTGAGAGAACTCTCAGGGGCCCTGGGCTGGTCCAGCCAAACCTCCAGAGATGTTGCACAGGGCCTGCAAAGAGGGTGGAGAGTGACCAGAGCCAGAATAGAGGCTCTGGGAGATCGTGAGGGTAGGTCAAGGCCTTTCTCCCTGGGAGAGCTGCCAGCTCAGAGGCCAAAGCTCGGCCAGGGCGGCATCGCTGCAGGTGCCAGGACAGAGCCGTGCACGTGTGTGCCCTCGGCCTGGGTGATCCCCTCACGTCTCCTGCAGCTCAGTGCTGCCCGTGCAGATGTGCAGAGATGAGAGAAGCTTCTGTGGCTGTTTAGTTACAGGTGTGTCTGCAGGGAGAACTTTCCCAGCTCCTGGGATGGTTACTGCCCGCAAGCCTGGCTACCATCGCAGGGGTGAGTGGTGTGTTCCTGCTGACCCCACAGGCTGACCCCTGGTTTTGTGGGATCCATTCCTGGGAAATGGAACTATTTTGTTCTAAGGTCCTCCAAGAGGAAATGCCAAAGCCACAGGACCCAAGAAACCCCAGTACCACTCCAAGACCATGCAGCAAATGCTGAAGGAAATGCTGCAGGGAGCACAAGGTGGGTCTGTGTCCCTCAGCCTGCTCCTGAGACTCAGTAGCCGGGAGCTTTCTCTGCACATCTGGACACGCCGTGCCCAACACAACAGGAAGGGATCCATGGAAGCCTTGCTGCCCTGCTGCTGCTTTCATGGCCTGCAGGGCTGTTTCCCAGCCTGGCCTGGCTGCAGTTTCTCCCCAGCCTCTGCAGGAAGGCATTTGGCATCGGCAGACAGGGAGCCCAAACTGCACCACAGGCCATACACACCCTGAGATCTCCAACGAATTCCTGGTCTCTAGGCAGATCAGAAATGACAGCTGTTAGTAAGAGGGAGATCCCTGGCCCACCCTGGAGAGCCTCAGCATTTTCCTGGTCCTTATCCAAGTTTTTGATAAGCATTACCTGTTGAATATACCATCTCCCTAATGGGGAATGGTGCCATCTGATCCAGCTGTCCCTTTCTGCAGAAGTTGATGAAGAGGCTGTGCTGAAGGCGGCGTTACCCGAAGGAAGCAGTGGCCCATGGGCAGCCTCTGCTGCAGGAAGGGAGGCCATGCCAGGCACAGTCCCAGGAGGTAATTGCTGTGCCTCTGGGCCTGAGCCCTGCTGAGGCTTGAGCTGCCATCTCTGCTGCATGGCAGTGTCTGCCCTTCAGGGATGTTGCACAGAGCATGGAAAGAGTGACCAGGAGGCAGCCCTAAGTTCCCCATGCCCCTCTGCAGCTTTGGACATGTCCATTGACATCTGGCTCCCACAGCCTTACCCAAACCCCTTGTAGTTCCCAGTTCCCTAAAGCAGAAGGCGATCCCAGCACACCATAGACATTGTTCTGATATCTGCTCTCTTCTAGATTGGGAACGTGACATGGAGTATTTAGAATTGTTGGTGAATGATGGTTTGAAGATCTTGGGACATGCTGGAGGCAAGTTTAGAATGTCCGTCTTTATTGTCAGAATAATAAGTGTCAGGGTGGTAGAGGTCATTCATTTGCCACTTTCCATAAGTGTCGGAAGATTGAAGGATTCTGAAAACCTTACCCTGCTCCCTTCCAAAGCTCTGAGTGATCCCACAGCATTGCTGTCAGTGGGAGGAAGGAGCATTTAGCTGTCAGTCTTCCTCCCATGTGCAATGCCAGTTTCTCCTTCCATGTGCTCTGTGCAACCACAGAGAAGGGCATAGAGGGAAGGGGCCGGGCCCAGGGCTGTGCCCCGGGGCTTTGCCTGGCACAGCTCCTTTGGTGGCCCCAGGGAGCCTGAGGATCTCCTACAGAGCCACGGGAGCTCTTCTGTCTTACCTTTCCCTGCAGCCAAACCTCTTGGTGAAGGTGATCCGGCTTCCCATCCCAAATCCAGGACTGAGGCTCTGGGAGATGGTGAGGGTAGGTCAAGGCCTTTCCCCCTGGGAGAGCTGCCAGCTCAGAGGCCAGAGCTCGGCCAGGGCAGCATCGCTGCAGGTGCCAGGACAGAGCTGTGCACGTGTGTGCCCTCAGCCTGTGCAAACCCCTCATGGCTCCTGTGGCTCAGTGCTGCCTGTGGAGATCAGCAGAGATGAGAGAAGCTTCTGTGGCTGTTTAGTTACAGGTGTGTCTGCAGGGAGGACTTTCCCAGCTCCTGGGTCGGTTACTGCCCGCAAGCCCAGCTCCCATCGCAGGGGTGAGTGTTGTGTCCCTGCCAAACCCATAATCTGACCCCTGGTTTTGTGGGATCCATTCCTGGGATATGGATCTATCTTCTGTTAAGGTCCTCCGAGACAGAAGAACAAAGCCACAGGAAAGAAGGGATCACTTGAGTCACATGACACCCTGAAAGAAATCATGAAGGAACTGCACACAGGCCATGGTGGGTGCATTTCCCTCAGCCTTCTCTTGAGACAAAGCAGCCAGGAGCTTTCTCTGTACATCTGGACACGCTGTACCCAACACAGCAGGAAAGAATCCATGGCAGCCTCGCTGCCCCACTGCTGCTTTCACGGCCTGCAGGGCTGTTTCCCAGCCTGGCCTGGCTGCAGTTTCTCCCCAGCCTCTGCAGGAAGGCATTTGGCATCAGCAGGCAGGCTGCCCAAACTGCACCATGGGCCATGTACACCCTGGGACCCCCTGTAATTTCCTGGTCCCTGAGCAGATAAGGCTTTTGGCTGTTTGGACAAGAGAGAGAGCCTGGGCCTTTTGCTGATCCTCTTCCATGTCTTTGACAAGCACTGACTCCTGAAGAGGCCACTTCCCTGCTATGTAATGGTTCCATCTGACCCAGCTGTGCCTCTTCCTTTCTCAAGGGGTGGACAGGGAGGCTCTATGGAAGGCGGCATTTCCTGAGGCAAGGGAGGCAATTGCAGGCACCGGCCCAGGCACAGGAGGTAATTGCTGTCCTGGGCTCAGCCCTCGGTGGGGCTGTGTGCCAGCAGCTCTTCCCACAGGATCTGCCCTGTCTGAGAGGGGTTGACTGTTCCTTGGGCTGACTGAGCTGTCCCAAGAGAGAGAGGCAAGGAGGGATAGTTGTGGCACTGCGTGCTGCAGTTTTCCCAAAGGCTTTAGGGAGGGCTTCTTCTGTGGGAGTGAGAGAACTCTCAGGGGCCCTGGGCTGGTCCAGCCAAACCTCCAGAGATGTTGCACAGGGCCTGCAAAGAGGGTGGAGAGTGACCAGAGGCAGCCCAGAGTTCCTTAGGTCCCTCAGCAGCTTTGGACATATCCATTGACATCTGGCTCCCACGGCATTACATGACCCCCTTGCAGTGCCCAATTTCCTAAAGCAGAAGGTGATCCCAGCACACCATGGCCATGGTTCTGATCTGTGCTCTGTTCTAGAGTGGGATCAGGACATGGCTTTTCTGGAAGCCTTGGCACATGATGGTTTGGAATCCTTAGAGAATGCTGGAGGCAAGCTCTTAATGCGCCTTTTTGAACAGAATAATCAGCATCGAGGTGGCAAGAGGTCACCCATGTGCCATTCCCCTTAACATAATCTGAGGGTTGATGGATTCTGGAAACCTTGCCCTGCTCCCTTCCAAAGCCCTGAGGGATCCCACGGCATTGCTGTCAGTGGGAGGAAGGAGCATTTAGGTGTCAATCTTCTACCTGTGTGCAATGCCAGTGTCTCCTTCCATGTGCTCTGTGCAACCACAGAGAAGAGCAGTGAGGGAAGGGGCCAGGCCCAGGGCTGTGCCCCGGGGCTTTGCCTGGCACAGCTCCTTTGGTGGCCCCAGGGAGCCTGAGGATCTCCTACAGAGCCATGGGAGCTCTTCTGTCTTACCTTTCCCTGCAGCCAAACCTCTTGGTGAAGGTGATCCGGCTTCCCATCCCAAATCCAGGACTGAGGCTGTGGGAGATGGTGAGGGTAGGTCAAGGCCTTTCCCCCTGGGAGAGCTGCCAGCTCAGAGGCCAGAGTTCGTCCAGGGCGGCATCGCTGCAGGTGCCAGGACAGAGCCGTGCACGTGTGTGCCCTCGGCCTGCGCGATCCGCTCATGACTTTGTGGCTCTTTGGAGGAAGGAGGGGCCTGGTCCTACCCCAAAATCAGAGGTGTTCTCCTGAACTTTATCTATGACTTTGACAAGCTCAGCCTTCTGGAAATGCCACCGTACTGAATGTAGTATTCTTCCATCTGATCTACCTGTGCCTCTTCCTTTTTTCAAGGGATGAAGCAAAAGGCTGTGCACAAGGAAGCACTTCCCGGAGGAAGCAGTGGCTCCCAGGCAACTCCTGATTCAGGAAGAGAGGCAATCGCAGGCAGAGGCCCAGACACAGGAGGTAATTGCTGTGCTGGGCTCAGCCCTCGGCGGGGCCGTGTGGCAGCAGCTCTCCCCCCAGGGACGGCACTTGCATGACCCAGAAGGAGCCAAAGCTTGAGGCACCTCAGCTCCAAGAACTCTGGAGCTCATTCAAAGCCCCTGGGAACTGGGAATTCTGCACCAACATCCCTCCTGCTGCAGCTGCTCCCAGAGCTGGCCCTGAGCGCCCAGAGGCCCAAGGCACAGGAGCAGCTCCGAGTGGGAGCCCTGCCATGAGCCCAGGGCCACAGCCAGCCCTGGCTCCCAACTGGGCAGGGCCTGCACAGGCTCCTGACAGGGCCTGGCTCTGTCCCCTTGGGCTGGGGGAGCTGTCACAGGGCAGGGAGGGTCAGGGGTGGCAGTGGCTGCTCAGGGATGGCTTTGGCCTGAGTCCCTGGAAGGAGCCACTGCCCAAGCAGCTGCGCTGCCCCCGGGCTCTGCTCCCGGCCTTCTGGGCTTTGTTGGGTGGCACAGCCTGTGCCAAGGGGCAGCAAGGTGCCTGCAGGCCCCAGCTCTGGGGCAAACAGAGAACGTCCAGGCCATACCCAGCATGCTGCCAGCTCAGCAGCGGAGCACAGCGCGGGCTCTCACTGCCCATTGCTCCCACAGATGCAGCCGGCACCACAACACGTGTTCCTGATTCCCAGAAGGGCAGTGGAAGGACTTTCTGTCAGGGAACACGCTGTTGGCTAGCGATAACAGCAGGCGTGCTTTGTTTGGAGCTTGTCTTCATTTCATGCTGTTTTGGAATATGGTATACCTGGAAGAGAAAATGGTGAGTGCTTTGTTCCTCTTTCCCTCAAACAGCTTCTTTTGAAAGTCTTTTGTAGATAGGAAGCCTTCTCAGTGAGGCTACTGTGGACTTGTGGGTAGTCAGTGGTTTCCCAAATAACTCTGCCGAGATTTCTGCTGCTGCCCAGGGCATTCTTTGGCCTCTTCACTGCGGGGCCTTGTCCTGGGGAACACACTTGTGCTGCAGCCAGTGCTGGCTGCCACTGAGGCTGCCTGGCCAAGAGCAGCCCCAGGAGCAGCAGGCAGAGGCAAAGCAAGGCAGGGAGGAAGAAGAAAGGGGAAGAGATTGGCCTTGAAAGGCAGAGGTGCTCTGGGGCCTGCTGCTGAGCTGGGACCCTGCCCAGAGCCATCCCCTGCTCACTGAGGCCTCGAGGGGCAGCTCTCCAGCTGGGCCAACATGTGCCAGCAGCTGCAGCCGTGCTGGGGAGCCTTGGCAGCTCTGGGCCCTACTGTGCAGGAGGGTCCCTGTGTGCCAGCAGCAGCTGGGGGCCTCTGACACCTCTTCTCTCAACAGGAGTGCCTCTGCAGCTTCACAAATCCAGCCAAAGACTTCAGCTGGAAAGAGCTGTACTTGTTATCGGCCATCCACAAGCCAGTACCGAACGTCCCTGCCCCAGCTTCATTACCAGCTCATTGCTGTGGAGGTGCAATCACCATCCAGAACAGGACCTCCTGTCCCTGCAGCTGCTGGCCCTGGTGTCTGGCCATGCCTGAAGGTGGGCCCCTCCTGCCACGGAAGGGCTTAAACAACACCTTTGGGCTTCAGCTCTGGTGTCTGGCTGGTACCACCAGCACTGACAAAGCTCCTTGTCTGGACACAGCCAGGGTTGGGCAGGCAGCAGTCAGTCACAGGGCTCCCAAGACCAGCAGCCACTATGTTTATTTTTCATTTTGCTAGTGTTAGGAGTATTTTTTTTATAGAAAGAAATCCTAAAATATTTCTTCTCTTTTTCCAGAGTAGTTCTATATTTTTCAAAGTAGTTTTAGGAGTCTGGAAAATATTGACTGTTTTTACTCTTTTAGAATAAATAAAATTGCACTTAATTAGTAGTCTTTATTCTATGAAGAACTAAGCCCAAGACACCCAGCTTATTGGGGAGGCTCTTTTCCCACTGGAGATTTGGGCCTATTCACAACCAAATTGCTTAAAACCTTTTCCCAAATATTTCCCATGATTTCTGAGGTCACCTCTTAGTCTTCAGAGGCAAACTTGGAGCACAGTGGGAAGCTTTTAAAGTCACCATCTTTGCTTTTGGAACAAGTCCCTCCGTTCTGGAGCAGGGGCTTCTCTCAGCTTCCTGCAGCCCTGCTCCACTCCAAGGCTGTCCTGAGCCTTCTCCTGCAGCTGTTGCTGTGCCATGGCACTGCTGTAAACAAAACAGCTCTGCCACACTCGCTCAGAAGGACTGGAGAAGCTTTATGGCCTTGTTTACATTAGGCTTTTGGCTTCTCTAAACACAGGTTTACTTTTTGAATTATATGTTTCACCTGACACAGGCACTGATGCCGCTTTCTTATGGAGGCTGAACTGTGATGGACTTCACAGCTTTCTGGCCAGCATAAGGCCTGGAAAACCATTTCATGGAGCCATTCCGTATTGAAAATATCCCAGTCTGTGTACCAAAAGAAGCTTGTTTAAATGCTAGAACTCACCAGAGCATCTCTCCAGGACATACCTTTCTTTCCCCCACCTCTCCCTCCATGACTGCCAAACAGAACCTTTGACAGTTCTTTTCTCCAGAAGCTGAATGGCACCATTTTCTTTTGGGGAGGAAAAAAAAAGTAAATGTTCTATGATATCATCATCACAAGGAGCTGAAAATTAGTTAAATGACATCAACAACTCAGACTGTGGATTTATTTCTCAGAGTGCAACAGTGGCTTTACTGTCCCTTCAAACTGCAGATGTGTCCCAGTCTTTAAAATCATTTTAATGCAGACATAACTTTGGAGTTAAGCACAGCAAAAATCAAAAATAGGTGCCTGGTTAGTTTTCCCTGGTGTGGACATACTGATGGTGTTGCAGTAATTACTGGAGACTCAGGGCAGGACAGGTGCCTACTGCCCTTACAGCTATTGCCCTTCACAGCATCCTGCTCCCGGAGAGCAGCCCCAGCCCTGCACTGCTGTTCCAGAAACAAAAACACAGGGAGAATGCAATTTGACATGAAAGGGGAAAGAGAAGTCAACTTTGCAATGCTCCATCCCTCTGCCTTAACATATTACTTTTGATTTAAAATCCCACAAAGTTCACAGAGCTTTTGACTTGGATGTAAAAGAAGAAAGTTCAGTGTGATCCCTGGGATGGGAAAAGGAAAAGCAATTATGTTGTCCCTACAAAGAACAAAGAACTTGCTTCTGCTGATGAAGGTGGGATGTGAGGGACTGTGAGGTTCAGATTTCCTCCCAGAGTTTCATGTCCCTCATTCAGACAAACTATTTCTTTCATAAAAACCAAACCCTGACCCTCTGACAAAAATCTGGTTTCAGTTGTGACCAAGGTAAAGGCAGACATGGAACAGGAAACAGCGTTGAAGTTGGACTGAGCTGTACTGCTAAATCACCTGAAAGCAAAGCCCTCACAGTTATTGTAGGTACTTGGAATGTATCTGGTAACTTAGAAATGAGTAATGAAAAGTGTCTCTTTTCCTAAAAGGACAGCTATATTGTTGTGTAATAAAGAGCAGATGTCAAAAAAGATTTCAAAGACTTGGTAAAAAAAACCTTACGAAAAACTGCATTGCTCTCCCTGACTTTGGTGGCCAAGTCAGCTGCTCCAGCCCCACTAGCAAACATGACAGACATGTGTTGTCACTTTGCTTCAATTTAGGAGCACAGTCCCTGGGAACTCCGGCATGTCCTGAGCAGGGAATCTCTTCCCAGCAGCAGGCAATGTCCTGGAGTGCAACTGGCGGCAAAGGGCCAGATGCAAAGAGAAACTCATCCCAAGGAACAAAGTGTGAGGCACATGCACTGCTCTGGGCAGCCCCAGCTCTGCTCATCCTCATCCTGGAGGGATATTGGGAGCTGGGGCAGGAGCCAGGACAGTCCCATGGAGAGCCAAGGGTGGGATTCTCAGCAGACGTCCCACAGCAGCCTTGCTTGGGCTTCAATGAGTGCCCATTTTACACCACTGAGGAATCAGCTAATTTCTTAGTGTTTAAACCACAACGTGGAGTTCAAGGCTCATGTGCAATTTTATTAGAGCACAGACTTGCAGCCAATTGTTCATCTGGTATGTGGCCTAAGTGCTGATAGAGACTTGGCTACAGTTCATATAATCTGCCATTAATAAATGCAATTTATGACAGTGTCAGGCAAAGACAACACCACAGCGAATGGTGCTCTCAGCACAGGGCAGGAATTTGGTCTGAACAGAGATAAGACTTATTTAATTTCTTGTCCCTAAATGCCTGGCATTTAGGTCAGGCTCAAGGCAAAAGATGGTGTAAATATAAATGCTCCATGTCAGATCTGCCAGGCTTTGCTAATATTAGCAAAATTAGTAGCTCAGTTACTTTAATACAACCCAATATTGCACTTTATAATCCCAGCGCCGCGTCTAAAGCAAACTCTGGCTGCAGTGACCACGCTCCAGCCCAGTGACAAGCCCTGAACATGACAAGATGTGTGTCTGAGCTTCACTCAGCTTACCAGGAGTAGCTGTGAGGTGCAGCAGAACAGAACACAGCTCATAAACACCTTCTCAGGACTGGAGGCATGGAGATCAGATCACACCCTTGTCCTTGTGCTTCCCCTTTGCCCAAAGCCCAACTCAGGGCCAGCCCCAGGTGGAAGGGGGGGGGGGGGGGGAGCAGTGTATGTGGTGAGCACCCTGCTGCAAACTCTGCAAGGACACACATCTGCCAGCTACAAAAAAAAAATATGTATACCAAAGTAACTTTGGTTTCCATTCATGCCTGATCTGAGCAGAATTAATTTAAGGAAATCAGTTTATTTGGCAAATTCTGGTATATTTAGAACTAGCATAATATAAAGGTGAGGCCATGGCACAGGTTGTCCAGAGAAACTGTAGCTGCCCCTGGATCCCTGGAAGTGTCCCAGGCCAGGCTGGACAGGGCTTGGAGCAGCCTGGGACAGTGGAAGGTGTCCCTACCCCTGGCAGGGTTGGCACTGGATGGAATGTAAGGTCCCTTCCAACCAAAACCAGTCTGGAACTTCTGTTACTCTAAAATGCATTGCCTGTAATAGATTTTAGATTTTCACTTAAAATTAATGCAATGTGCACAAATCTGATCCTTATGGAAGCTCTGCATATTTAAAAGAACCTATATTTAAATGTATATACACTTTATAGCTCTAATTCATCCTTTGAAAAATTCTACAGCCCTATCTGAAAGCCAAGGAATATTTATTTTCAAGATCTGTGATGAATGAGATCCAGACCTGGGACTGTTTTGTAAAGTATCATCCATGCCAAAATCCTCATTCAAAGAAAAATTCCAATAACAATTATGAGGATTCTATACATCAAATACCTAGTTCTGCTTTATTTAAAGCAAAAGAGAAATTTATAAATCACTGGAAAAATCACTTTATAAGCATTTGTCAAAAGGTATTAAAAGTCAGACAGCTAAAATAATTTCTAAAATTTTACTAAATGAGTGGTTTTCGGTTTATCTATTCAGCATCTAAACAATACCACTGTGATTTAGTGCTAAAGGATCCCAATACATTTAGCCATCTTAACTTGGAATTTAATCATCTGAGTTTAAATACTGTAGAAGCTGACCTCCCCTGGCCAGCTCCAGTTGTTCCCTGGGTGCCGTCCCTGTGCCAGGGAGCAGAGATCAGAGCTGCCCCTCAGGAGGAGCTGCAGCCCCCAGGGAGTCTTCCCTTCTCCAGCTGAGCAAACCAAGTGCTCTTAGCTGCTTCTCCTGTGGTTTCCAATCCAGACCCTCCACCAGCCCAAAGCTCAGCTCTGAATTTTCCAGTGTCTTCCAATGCTGCTTTGCTGCCCTTGAGCCACTGAGCAAGGAGCTCAGGTGTTCCCTGTCACCTGGGGCAGGGCAGCACAGCTGCCTTTGGGCACCAATTCAGCTCAAACCAGGACCTGAGCATATGGCAGCACTGTGACAGTGCAAAATACAAAAATCCATCTTATCCAAGATGAAGTTAAGGCAACCCCCATCATTTGTATTTTACACTTGTGGCGATTCATTTCCCCAGCAGAAACAAGGCAGTGTCCTCCAGTAGTTACAGCTCTGAGCATGGAGTGAGGAGACCACCAAGCACATCCTCCACAGCCCTTGCCCAGTCAGGGCAGGTGTGCTCCATAAAGCCACTGAGGTGCTCAACATGCACTAAAGTGAGCTCAGAGTGCCCAAATATTTTCAGAAACTTGGGTCCCAGCCAACATGTTCTAATACCCACTTGCAAGGTTAGGATCTCTTCTTTCCTTAAGAAGCCATGAGGACACAGACACTTCCCAGTGTCAGCACAGCACTTCTGCAGGAACAGGATAAGTATGGCCAAGTCTTCACCACATTGAGAAGGTGCTGCGAGATCCAGAATATGGGATGTTCTAACTCTTATTTCAAGAGAATCTTGGGAAGCAAAGAGCATCAAGCCACTCATGATGAAGACTGCTGAAATCAGCTCAAATTGAGCACATCTAGAATAAGTGGGGTCCAGGGGATCCAGCACATCATAGAGTCATAAATACTGAATACACTGAGACTCCATGGAACATTTAGTGCCCTTTTTTAACTATAAAACTACTGTATTATCAATGTCTTTGGGCAGGTAAACAAAGGAAGAGGTTTTTGGTTCCACATGCAAATCACACTGTTCTTTCACCTGAAAATGAATCATTAAACAATTTACTGGACCATCTCTGAACAACTTAATCAAAAATGCCAAAGCCAAGAAAGCTCTGGGTGATGCTGCCAGCTAGTTTCAGAGCAGAGCACAGGGGCACTACAGGTCTTATCTTGGCTAAAGTGAACCATTCTGTATTTTCCCCAGGAAAGCGACATCCATTATAAGACTAGCTGAACACAGTTCTCCAAAAGGTTTGCTGTACTGAAGTGAGACATTATCAAGTCCTAGCCAGCATGGTCTATTGGAGTATATAAATTCTCGCTCGCGGTGAGAGACTTCTCCAGGGTCAGGCTGTTCAAGTATAAGCAATTTATTATAAGGGTAAAAGGAGGGGAGACCCGTGTCCGCCACCAGCCTCGGCGTCCACGTGGTCCGGGGGAGGGGAGAGAGAACAGGTAGAGCAGGGGAGGAGAGGTTGGATGGGGGAGGGAGGGAGTAAGAGAGCAGCAGGGGGAAAGAGGGAAAAGGCAGAGGGAGAGAGCAGGGAAGACGAGAGGGGTAGGAGCAGGGAGAGGGGGCTGAGAGTTAGGAGTGGGGGAGAGGGGTAAAGGGGTAACAGTTAAGAGAAAAGAGCGAAGAGGTCAGAGTAAAGAGAGCGAAGTTCTTGTTACAATTCAATATATCTTTTTCTATCGTGAATATTCTAATTCTTAGCAACCAATCACCATGAGACACACCCACTAAATAATTTACATTCAGCCTATGCGCTTCCCTATATTAACATACAGTGTTGCATTTTAGATTCTACAAAACCTTACAAGTTCTTTCCTTGCTTCTTGACCTTTGCATTCTCTATCAGCAGAAGGACATTGTTTTATCAACAGGGATTCTCCTCTAGCTGGCTAAGCTATTGTTCTTTGGTTAGCCAGTATTTAGTATCCTGTGACTCAAAGCAGGCTTTCATTGCTACTTTGACTCTAGCCTTCATATTTCCAGAATCTTTTGTTAAACCATCACATTCACAAGGTTTCCCTGTTTCACCTTCCCCAACATCTCCCCTGTCTCGATGAACTATTTAAGATAATAGAAACTGTCTTGTTAGTTTTTGCACACACTGAAATATAACGGGTACTGCTGCTAAAACTACAATTAACACTTATTAAAATAATTAAGCTTATTTTACAGAGTTCTCTTAGCCAAGGTGCAAAGCTTAAACCTTTAAACAAATTGTCCAGCTTCTCTAACTTTTGAAGGTCAGATTGATTCACTTTAGAATTATCAATATGAGTTTGGGTGCCTAAATTTTTCAAATTTTGCAGCTGTTTATGAATGGGAACAGTATGATCTGACAAACAGATGGTATCAAAGCTTGCAGTCTTTGGCTAAGGCGACCCAGGCATTTATCTTGGGCTGATTTACAGGTAAAATTTTACTACAAAAATTAAAGCAAAAGGGTAAAAACAACATGCATTCATGCAAATAACGGGAATTTATTTGTTTTTTGTTGAAGTGTCTCTGGTAGATCACTTTCTCTCAAAGTCTTTCTAAGTTCCTTTGCTTGAATTGCCACTGTTGGTGGTACGGTATCTGCTTTTGAATAATCTCTTCCTATATTTCCCTCTATTTCTCACTCCCGTTCTCCCCCGTCTTTCGTGGCTGCTGGTGGTGGTGCAGGGCAGTTCAGGAGTCGCGTAGGTGAGCCCGGGAGTGGCAGTACATCGGTGCGCGGGGGCCGCGGCTGTCGCTGTTCCGCACTGTCGGGGAGAGTTGCTGACCTAGCGGATACAGACGGGATCTGTGCCGGTGTCAGCAGCGGGGCAGAGACAGGCGGGGGCCGTGTGCCGGTGTCGGGCGGCTTCGGTGGTGGACGCGGGGACGTGAAGACGCATGGCGGGGACTGGACAGTGGCTGGGCTGGGCGGTGGCAGAGGCGACGCGGGTGTCAGCAGCTGTAGAGCCGGGGTCCCGTTCCCGTCCTTACTCTCCCCCCCCGCGGTTTGAGAGGCTGGCACGGGGGGGTGGCACGGGGGGCCCGGGGACGGCGGAGGCAGGAGCGCCGGCGAGAGAAGCTGTGACTGCGCATGCGTGGATGGCGTCAGCGCCGCAGGGCAGCATGGGGGAGTGGTGTACGGCAGCGGGCATTTCGGATCGGCCCGCGCCGCACCGCACAGATCGGTGTCGCTGCACGGCGGCGGCGGCGGGGCCGGCGGCACCACGGGCGCCGGGAAAGCGGAGCCCGCGGGGCACCAAGGCGGCGCGGGCGGCACGGAGGGGGTGTAGGGGAGCTGAGCTGCGGGAACCGCGATGCCGAGGGCGGGCGGGGTGGCGGAGCCGGGAACCACGGTGTCGGCGGGGGCAGGCGGGACCGCGGGGACCGCGCCGCCGGGGGTCGGCGGAGCCGCAGCGGCGGCGGGGCCCATAGCCGCGGGGACGGTGGAACGGGGCGGGACCGCAACATCGGGGGAAGCTGGGACGGCAGGAGGGGGGCAAAAGCCCTTTAAAAAGCTCCCTTTATTCGAATAAAGAAAAAAAAGTCTCCCCTGTCTCCTTTTTGGACATAAACCTCTGGCGTTTGTGGATGAATTTTCCTGACAATTGTTTCTAAAAATAACTGGAATAACAGTTCCAATTTAGTTAACCAAAATCAATTCCATTTATTGCAGTAACAATCTTTGTCAATGAGTGGAATTCCTATGTCATTTATCATTTCCCCCATGCATTTTTCACCTCCTCTTCCCTGGCCTTATCTCCCCTCAGGCCCCGCTCGTCCTCGCCGAGTCCGGCCCGCGCCGGGGCCGCGCCGGGCGCGCGCGGGGCCGAACGCAGCGCCCCCCTCAGGCCGTTGCGCCGCGGCCGTTGCGGCGACAGTCGGAGACAGATCGGGGCCATGGAGGAGCTGCCGCTGCCCGCCGGAATCAATGCCAGCACCTTCCCCGCCAAGCTGTGGGGCCTGGTGAACAGCCCCCGCGTCCGCTCCGTGCGCTGGGACAGCCAGGCCCAGGGCTTGCTCATCGACCGCTTCCTCTTCGAGCGGGAGCTGCTCAGCCCGGGCGGCGCCCACGGAGGGGGCGGCCAGGGGGCGGGGGCGGCCCCGGACTGCTTCAAAGCCACGCACTTTGGCAGTTTCGTGCGCCAGCTCAACCTGTATGGCTTCCAAAAGGTGCCGTCATGGCTTGGCTCAGCTGTGCCGGGGCATTTGGGTTTCTGGCAGCTGCCTCCTGCCAAGGGTTGAACGGATAGGGGAGAGCTCAGTAGACAGGGAGCTGGTTGTTGCAAAGGGAATAAAATCCCATAGAGCCGTGTGTGTAGAGTTGCTTATTTCAGTGCTGGAGGTGAGGAGGATTTCTCCTCCTAATTCATCCACCTTTGTCAATTGCTGTGCTATATTTAATAATTGTATTGCTTGGTGTTACTATGTCATTATAACATATAGAACAAATGTACACAGTATATTATACACTCTGGAACGAATTTACATAGTATAATCTCATGGCTATAGATAGTTTTTTCTCACTGTGCTTGCGCCTCCCCAGTTTGGGGGTTGTTGGGGGTCTTTGACAAAGGATTCCAAAGTCGTCTTTGCATCTGAACTTTTCAACTTTGTCTTCAGAGCATGCACAGCTATGGTGTTCCTGGGTCTGTCTGGTCCTAAGCGATCTAATTTCTTGTGGCTAATTGGCTTGACGTTTGCTAATTTTTCATTAGTACTATACTTACCTATCTCTGAAACTGACCACCTGGTGAGATTTTCGTTTTTTTCCCGTGTCTCCAGCACTGAGCAACCAGTTAACCATATACTAGGCACTACAATGCATAGAAAGACGTCTATATCAAGTTAAATAGATAAATAGAATAAATGAAGTTATGATTCTGGTTCTATTGATATCTGGTGATACAGATCTATCAGGTTCTATTGATATCTTATAACTCAACCTATAGAAGCAGCTTGTAAGTTTGACTGAAGTTCTATAGGCATCAAACCCCCCAAGACATGTGGTGATATTTTTCTTTCTCACCCTGTTTTGGGAGGAGGTGAGCTTTTGTCTTCCCTGACAAAAGCACAGTTGCTGCCAAGGGAAACACACCTGAGGACCAGTAGTGACCCAGCCTTCCCTTTGCTTCCTTTCTTCTTCCCTCCCTGCTGCACAGCTCCCTTGCACCAGAAGCGCGATGCTGCCTCACCTGAGGATTCAGAGCTGCCTCCAGGCCCTTGCAGGAGAAGTGCAGGTGCTCAGGAGAGTGAGGCTTCCCCAGCAGCTGCCAAGAAAGTCTGTGCCACCTCTGGACTTGTTGGGGCTTCACCAGTGGAACCATCAAGAGAGCTCATCCAGAGATTTAATCTCCGCAAGCTCACGGTTCCACTGGTTCGCCTGGACCTGAAACGCCATCCTGAGCTCATGGTTCACCTCACTCCAATCCACCCTGAAGCTGCTTGCAGGCCCCTTGGACACAGCAACAGCTGCTCATCTTCTCAGCAGCACAGCCCAGCCTGTGAGCCATCAGGTAGGGAAAGAGTTTCTACCCTTTCTTTTCCAATAGGTCCTGGCAACTGAGCCTTTCAAGTGTTTTCCCTGAGTCCTCTGTCATGAGTAGATCTCAAGTGAGAATCACGTAGAAAACAGTGTTAAGTGTACTAGGAAGTGGGACTGTGAATGCCAAAGTATTCTCTGCTCTTCCTGTCCTTCCTGCAGATGTGGAGGTTGTTGCAGGCATTTTCCAGACAGCCTGTCTGCTGAGGTGCAAGGGCTGGGTGAAAAATATTGCCCGACAGACAAGTGGTCAGTGTTAGGTGAACTCCCCTGTTTCTTGAAATGAAGTCCAACTAGGACGGTGATAGGATATTGCAGATGTTTCAGACTGACTGGCCTGCAAATCGGGCCGTGCCACTGAAATGAACTCTGTGTGCCTCAGAAGAGCTGCAGCTGCAGAACATGGCCTCACCTACAAGGTTGCTTTTAGAATAAACTCACAGTTGAATTTCTCAGTGTGTGCCTGAAGATCCAGGCTCTGCTTGGGTGAATGCACGTACTGTGGCCTTCTGTGCTGAGAAACTCAAGCAGCCAAATGTAAAAGCTGCTGGGGAGATAGGGAAGGCTGTGATTCTAAAGTTTTTGTGTGCCTTTGGAGCAGAAGGGAGAAGAGCTGGCAGCTGGGTTTCTGACAGTTGCCTCCTGCAAAGGAATGGCAGCGGGACACTTTTCTCAGACAGATGAATAAGTACAGGAGAGCTCAGTAGACAAGGAATTGGTTGTTGCAAAGGTTCAGAAAATGAGAAGGGAATTTTCTCCTTCTCCCCCTACTTGGGAGGATGGGAGCTTCTGTCTCCCTTGGGAGAAGTACAGTTGCTGCCAAGGGAAACACACCTGAGGAGCAGTAGTGACCCAGCCTTCCCTTTGCTTTTTTTCTCCTTCCCTCCCTGCTGCACAGCTCCTTCATGCCAGAAGCGCAGTGCTGCCTCCCCTGAGGATTCAGAGCTACCTGCAGGCCCTTCCAGGACAAGTCCAGATCCTCCAGGGCGTGAAGCTTCCCCAGCACGTGCCAAGAAAGTGTTTTCTACATCTGCACTTGGGGTTTCATCAGGCGAGCCAGGCACACGCAAATTTCAATTCCAGCCACAGCTCATCACTCCACCATTTCCTGCGCACCATCAAAGCACTTCTGTGGCCTCTCCAAAGAGCAGCAGCTGCACTTCTCCAGAGCAGCACTTGCCAGCCAACATCCCATCAGGTACGCAATGTGTTTCTCCCCTTGCTTTTCAGAAAGATCACAAAAAGTGACTGAAGTATTTTGCCGCGGTGCTCTGTCATGTGTACATTTGATTGTCAGAATCAGGTGTCGAGGGTACTAGGAAGCAGGATCATGAATATCAAAAGAATCTCTGTCTGCTTTTCCCATCCTTGCTGCAGATTTGGAGGATGTTCTGACCATTTTCCAGGCAGCCTCTGTGTAGAGGTCAAAGGGCGAGGCAAAGAACATTTCTCCACAACTGGTTGGTGTCAGGTGAACTCCCATGTTTCTTTGGATGAAGCCAAACTAGGACTCTGATAGGATATTGCAGAGTTTACAGATTGTCTTTTGTTGAGATGAAATACAAGGGATGGGACCACCGTGCTTTGAGATGATTTATTGCTGAAGTAGCCCAATAAGATATCAGTCCCGAGGTGTGAGATTTACAGGCAACAAATCAACCACAGCTAGAGGAAGTTACGAGTTCCTTCTCCGCATGGCAATATATAACTTTTTAGTCCAGTAGACAGTTGACACAATGTTTGTTTTCACTTATTAAGCTCTTATCACCTTTACTTGATTTTGCCACACTGTGTCTGTCTTTTAACCAACAAGCTAACAGGTCACGTATTCACACACACTTCTGTTATAGTTCCTAGAGCTCTAACTTACTTTATAAATCACACTATTACACTTGATACCTCCAACTATTTTACTTCATATAATTTCTTACTTACTCTAGGCATATTCTTACTTGCAATTGTGAGAACATAGGTTTAGAATTACTCTACCTAATGTCTGTGTACTTTCATCACTCCATCAATCCAGGCTTTTTCTAAGGCTGCAGATTTTCCATTTCCAACAGTCTCTCCCACAAATAATGCTATGAAATTTCAGTGCACGCTGGGAGTCCCCAGAACAGTTGCAGCTGCAGACCATGGCCTCACCTCCATGGTTGCTCTTTAGAATAAACTCTCAGTTTAAGTTTAGCATGTGTGTCTGCACCTCTGGCCTCTTCCTGGGTGAATGCACTTTCTGTGGTCTCTTGTGATGAGAAACTCAAGCAGCCAAATGCCAAAGCTGCTGGGAAGATGCAAAAGGCTGTGATTAAAGGTGATTATGTCTGTGTGCATGTCTAGATCAGTTTCACACGCCATAATTTAATCTATGTACACGTCAATTAGGATAATACTTTTGAAGGGGAAGAGCTCACTCTTCCAATTCCTTGGGAAATTTTTAATACCTTTCTGGAGTTGAGGTTGCTGTGCGCTTCCTGTGATGTTTGATCCAAGGCAGCAATAAAGCTCTGTGTCCCTCAGCCTCATTTTGGGGCCTCACCGATGTTTTTGGATTCTTGCAGCCGCCCCGGGCACTTCAGTCCCCAGTGCTCCAGCTGGCAGTGCTGGTTATGCAGCATGGAGAGCCCCAAGCTGGGTATGGAGTACTCCTGGGGAAGAGGAATTGCCACCGCTGGATCTGGACCTTGTTCTGGAGACACTGGAGGAGATGCTTTCACCATCTGTGCCTGAAAGGTCTCCCTCTGCTCAGGTAACTCCATTGGACAGGGATGAGAGGGGCTGGACTGAGAGCTTCTGAATGTTGTTGCATGGCTGAGAAGCAAAGGCTTCTTGAATTCAGCTGGGAATGGACATGGAAGGATTTGCTTGGTAAAGCAAGATTTGCTAAGGAAGAGGGAATGAAAAGGGGGGATAGCCCTTAAGTAAGGATGAGAGGTGTTTGCCAGGTTTAAATGCTCCTTTTTCTGGGGAGAATCCCTGGTGCAGGGGCATTTGTGGGGAGGAAGTGGAAGCTTGGTGGGTTCTAACAGGCTTTGTTTGATGGGAAAGAAGAGAAGAGCGTTTGGAGAATTGCCACTGAAGGCAGAGTGGGAGGGGCATGCGATGGTGCCAGCAGCAGATGTGGGCTCTGCCTCTCTTGGGCTGGAAGGCCAAGGCAAAGCAAGGGCTGGGCTGCAGCTGCTCCTGCAGCTGCTGCTGCTGCTGCTGTGTGAGCCCTGCTGTGCATGTAGGCATTCCCAGAGCTGTGTGTGGGGATGGGCTGGAGCTGCAGCTGTCTTGCCCTCTCAGGAACCTGGTGCCTGCAGTCCAGTTTCCAGCTGGGAAATCCTCAGCTGGGCAAACTGGCCAGTCTTGCTCTCCATGTTCCAGAGCTCAGTCACCTTGTGGAAAGAAGAGATGTGTGTTGCCAGACAGTCCCTGCAAAGCTGCAGCCTGCATGAGACTGTTGTGCTTAGGGCTGTGGTGGGAAGAGCACATCCCTGTGCCAGGAGCTAGCAGGACTCCATCCTTAGCGCCCACTCCATGGCTTGAGTGTCATCCCCACGCTCAACAGCCTTGTCAGCCTTGACAGCTCTTGGAGCGTGTTGGAGAAGTCAGTGTTTTGGACTGTTGGAGGCCTCTGGGGCCCAGAGCTCCTTGTTAGGAAGAAGGGATGAAGTGTGTGAGCCGTGGAGTCTTCAGGGGGCAGATGTCTTGGTTTTGAGGCCCCATGACTTGTGTGATTGGTGAGAAGGACAAGGTTGGTGCTGGACATGAAATGGTTAAGGACTCCTTGAAGCCCAGGGGCTCCTCCTGTGTTGAAGAGCAGTTCAATCAGGGCCCATTAGTCCTTGTGGTTGACAGATTCCCTCTTGGACTTTGGAATCCCTTTTTTCTTAAGTCTTGTCTCTTCCCAGACTGGCCTGGAGTGTTCAGTTTCTGCATTGGCACAGGCCTTTTTGCATCTTCTTCTACAACTTTGCCAAAGAATTTCTCTTCTTTCATTTAATATGCAGACCCATTGCATGGGTAGATTTATTCTTGAGGAAGGGCAGAGTGGAGGTGGGGAAGGGGATTTTTTGGAACTGCCCATATCTTATTGCCAAGCGCGATGAGCCTTTGTCTTCTGCAAACTCCCACGTATATACCAGTTTTCAAAAGCAATTTGTTGGTGCACAGAAGGAAATCTGGCAGGCTCTGATTGTATCCCTGCAGAATCTATTGGTTGATCTTTGCGTTTCCTTCTTTGTGTTTTTCTTTTCAGGTCAATCCTAGTGTTGTCCGTGGCTCTTCAGGAGGGGAGGCTGTGAACAAGGCTGCAGCAGAGGGAGCTTTGCCTGCTGGCGGGAGCTGTGTGAACGTTTGCCAGGAGCCCGAGGAGCTTGGTAAGGAGTGAGCCCAGCCTGCTTTAGAGAGATGGGAGACAGCTGCTCTGAGCCTGCCTCTGACAGGAAGGGAGATGAGAAGAGTTGAGTTCTTGTCTCAAGCAGGGTTGGTGCTTTCTGGTGCCTTTAGTTCCAATCCTGCACTGGCACAAGCTCCCCGAGCCCTGCCCCTCCATGCTTTTCCAGAGGCTCTGACACCGAGTCCTCTGCTGTGGCAAGAGAGCCGGGAATAAAGCTGAGCTGGTGGCAGTTGTGTCACCAAGCTGCGTGTCCCAATTGGTTCACAGCTCACAGCAGCCTTCAGCTTCAGCCACTGCAGTGAGGACTGACGTCTCTGCGTCAGCCCAGAGAAAGAACAAGGCTGGGCTTCTTTGTGGGAGCTGGGACTGTCTGTGTTTCAAGCTCTCCTGGGTGCCATTTGCACTGGGAGTGTTGTGAATTGATTGGCGTACTTCAAAACTTCACAAGACTGGAAAACTTGGAAGGATCCCTGTTCCCTTTAAAGAGCAGGCTTCAAATTCTCAAGTGAGAGTGTGCCTTTCAGGCCATCTTTTACAGCCTTTGCTAGCAGGACAGTTTACTTGCAAAGGAAAGCTACACGGAGGCCAGCATTGACTGAGAGTTGCCTTTCCTTCCCAGATATCCATCTGATCTACCTTGCCCGAAGGGCTGCCCTGCGTGGGAAGAAAGATCAGAGGGAGAGCCTGTGACCATCGGGCAGGTGGCATCCCTCTGTTTATAGATATAGTTAGAGATTTTTTATCTTGATTTATTTATTTATTTTATCTTGATTTATTTCTATAGTTACAAGTATAGATTGATAGAGTTGTATAGTTGTATTTATAGGTGTATCTATTTATATATCTGTATAGTTTGTATAGATAGTTACTTATGGATGGGATAGGATTTCATTTTTATGTATACAGTTACATTTATAGATTTTCAAATTTACATATGTATATGTAGAGAGTAGCATTTAGATGTGCACACAGTTCCATTTCTAAATGTGCATTGTTCTTTAGTTAGAGCTCTATGGATGTATAGGTGCATAGATTGAGGTGTGTAGGCCTAGGCTGCATTTTTGCCTCTTTCCCCCTTGGCTGCCTTTTTCATCTCTTGTTTTTCCCGCTGTGCCCCTTGTGTCCCCATGTGCTGGGTCCGAGCTGGGGCCGGGCCAGGCGGAGCAGCAGTTGCAGCCCTGGCTGTCCCTGGAGCGGTGGGAGCTGCCGGTGGCCCCAGGCACTGTCCTGTGAGGAGCTGCTGAAGGACGGTGAGACTGAGGGGGCTGAGGAGGCGCTGATGCTGAAGGGACAATGGAAACCTTGAGGTGTTGGGGGCACTGAGGGCTGTGGGGGAGCAGAGGGCGATGGTGGCACTGAGGTGACAGAGGCACGGGCTGAGGGCTGTGCCGGCTCTGAGGGGACACAACGGCTCAGAAGGGACTGAGCGGGGTGAGAGGCCTGGGAGAGGCCGAAGAAACTGAAGAGGGGGCTGGGGGTTTGCCGAGAGGACGGCGGGGCTGAGGGGATGGAGGGGGCCAGGAGGGAGCACACAGAGCTCAGGGACTGCAGCTCTGCCAGGCCTTGGAAGCAATTCCAGAGCCTCCACTTTTGCCACCACAGCTGTGCTGAAGAGCTTGAGGACATCCAGACACTGCCAGGAGGCAGCAGGGAGAAGCTGAAGGCCTGGAGCAAGAGCAGTGAGCAGGGATGTGCTGGGGCCACGCGAGAGCCTGGGTGAGGCCCCAGGGCTGGTGAGGCCGGGCAGGGCTGAGGGTGGCGTGGGCTTTGTCCGTGGGCGCTGCCCGGCCGGGCAGGAGCGGCCCCTGCCCGTGCTGGGGCTGCTCAGCGCTGCTGCCCCGGCCGGCACAGGGGCTGTCCTTGGGCAAGGCAGCTGTGCCGGCAGGGCCCGGGAGCTGTGCCGGGCTGCCGGGAGATGCGGGACAGTCCCGCCGCGCCTGCGCTCGCCACACGCTGGCCCGCTCGGCCTGCTTGTTCTTCCCAACCCTCCTGGGGAGGCTCGGAGATTTTCGCTTCCCTGCTGGAAGTGCAGCTGCTGCCAAGGGAAAGGTCCCAGGACTGACTCGCTGTTCCCTTTGCCTCCCAGATGTCCCATCTGCTGTCCCTGTCCAGGAGAGCTGCTCTGCATGGGAGGAAAACACTGAGGGAGAAGCTTTGATGATGGGGTGGCTGATTTGTTCCTATGCAGTTCTATGGATATTTAGATTGGGCCTGTGACATTTGTATATTTTCAAATAGTTTTGTTTTATATATTGCATGAAATATGTAATATTTAATCTGTATTTGCATCTGTAGATTGTTATATATGTATATATATATGAATTTTGTTCAATTTAAACATGTATGAAGAGCTATAGTTGTAAAATTTTATCTATGGAATTCTCAGTACAGGGTTATTTAGAAGTAGACACTGATATTTTTGTATTTCTATATGGGTTGTAAACTGTAGTAATCTGTAATAAATTAAGTTGTTAAACACCTCATTGATTTTTGTCAATAGTGACTTGTAGAGGTTAGCAATAAATTAAGTTTTTGCTAACTGAAGTTGCTATTTGTATATTTTTACGTGACATTGTTTTGCTAATATAATAAATGACTTTTTTTAAACTTAATGGAGATTTTTATAGTTGTGTATTGTCAGCGCAGGTGTAGCAATTTGTAATAAATGCCATTTTTCAACTGAAATTGATTCATGTGTATTTGTAGCTCAGCTGTGCGGCTGCAGCAATCTGCAAGCAATGACATTTATCAGCTGAGATGGGTGGTTTGTGATTTGTGCTCTCCAAAGCAATGGGCAGATGGAAATGCCATGACGCTGGAGGATTTTGGTGATGAAAATCTCCAGCCACGCCCAGCACATGCCCCACTTGCGCTCAGGCTGGGCAAGGAAAGCGCAGATTTGGGATGGCAGCAGAGCCACACGTTGGCTCAGAACTCGCTGCACAGGCCTGCTGAGAAAACTCTGGGACTCTGCTGCGCGTACAACTCCAAGCAGGAGGCAGCGGGGCAGGAGAAAGCATTCACAATGAAAAAAAAAAGAGAAATTGTGTTCAAACTGATGTGAGGATACTCTGGGAGTTTGATCAAATGCTCTAACTCACCACTGCCTAGGCTCATCTTCAGCAAAACTAGTTTGTTAAAAGCTGAACACCTTCCAGGAAAGAGAGATTGCACTTTCCCCTTCCCTTGCCTTGCTGTGTGAGTGGAAGATGTCCTTAGCACAGGGAATTGTTGCCCTTCAGCACCTCCCTCACTCCCATGAAATCAAACATTACGTGCTACCGTGTGGCACCATAAAGGAAAACAGCCCTGCCCTGGTGACAGTGTGTGCAAAGTCTTCCCTCCTCCTGTCCCCACATGGCACAAACTGAACCATCCCCTTCCTGTCCAAACTGCGCCTGAGCTGAGGGAGGGCTCCAGGAGCTCAGGAGGGTGCAACACCACCACAGGTGGGAAGGTTTTGCAAAGCTTCCTAAGCATCAGTGAACTTTGGCTTTGCCGCTCTTCCCCTGGAATATTGTCCTGCTCATCAACGGTCTTGGAGGACACCGTGCCGCCAGCTCCCGCAAGGGAAGTTTGTTTTCTTCAGGGCTGGAATGGAGAAAATGCAAATGGTTATTTTTAGAGTGAAATTTGGGGTTTGGTGCAGCTGGGTGAGGTCCCTTATTTGCTGTGGAAAGTAGAGGAAAAGCTTTAAATTCCCAACAGAAGCTGACTGCCAGCCCACACAGAGACCTGAAGGAGGCCCAGGTGTGCTTGCTGCACGCTGGTCCAAGGGAAAAGCTGGAACAAAGTCCCCTTTAATTGGAGATTGAGCCTCTGTCCTGATGGGACACTTGTGCTTGGCTTCTTTTTCCCCCTTGGACTGAGATTGATGAGAGAGAGGCAGTTTTCTCTTGTTCGGACTTGGTTCTTGTTGGGGGTTAGGTGTCCTTTTTTTTTTCAGGCCTCCCGTGGAATTTTTACCCATGAGCTGCGGAGACAACCTAACTGTGGGTATTTAGTGGGTGATTGATAAAGGACAAAGAGTGGCCGGGCCCGGGGGGGAAAGGGGAAGGAAAGGAGGGTGGGGACAGTTTTTGGCTGGCTTTCTTTGGCTTCGGGGAAAGACATTCATTTGCTGGGTCGCGGAGCTGCTGTGGTGGGGAGAAGGGAATTTCGCCATCACCCAGACGGAACTGCTGCTTCTTCTCCTTCTTCCCTCTTCGTTGGTGGCCTTGCACCCCCTGTCCTGCCAGGACGTGTGGCAGTGCCAGGCACCGCCGTGGAGCTGCTGATCCACCTCATCCACCAGCCCAGGATCTCAGCTCATCCCTGCTGTTCCACCTCATCCACCAGCCCAGGATCTCAGCTCATCCCTGCTGTTCCACCTCATCCACCAGCCCAGGATCTCAGCTCATCCCTGCTGTTCCACCTCATCCACCAGCCCAGAATCTCAGCTCATCCCTGCTGTTCCACCTCATCCACCAGCCCAGGATCTCAGCTCATCCCTGCTGATCCACCTCATCCACCAGCCCAGGATCTCAGCTCATCCCTGCTGTTCCAGCCGAGTGTTCCTCAGAGCCCCGCAGGAGCACCGGGACTGCCCGCCCGAGGGGTTTGTGAAAACAAAGCCTCTCCTCCATCCCGTCTCAGCACGGGGTCTCTGGTTCTGTTTTCTTGTTAATGCTGTAGTTATTGTTGTTTGTTTGCCTGGTTATACTAGTAAAGAACTGTTATTCCTATCCCCAGATCTCTGCCTGAAGGCCCCTTGATTTCAAAATTATAATAATTCGGAGGGAGGGGGTCTACATTCTTTCATCCCAAGGGTGGCTTCTGCTCTCCCTAGCAGATACCTGTCTTCTAGAACCAAGACAATTTCTCTCCTTCTAATTTCTGCAATTTTCTCCTAATATCATCCTGTGACTGCCCAAGAAAAATGAATGCAATCTCAACTTTCGCTTGTTCTGTTTCTAGTTGAAGATCTCTATACTTTCTCGCTGCCTCCTTAAGCCTTTCCAAAAATGCAGCAGGGGATTCTTTCTTTTCCTCTCTTCCCTCATACAATTTAGACCAATTCATAGCCTTAGGTATAGCATTCCCAACCCCTATCTGGAGCCACTCTTGATACCTCTTCAGCCTCCACATGTCCCCAAAGGCATTGGGATCCCACCCTGGATCCTTGGTCAGAAAGTTCTCATCTAAAGTCCCTGTCGCCACCCCAATTCTGAGATCTTCTCTCACCTTCTCCTTGGCTGCTCTAAGCACCATCTCTTTCTCAGTAGAGTCCATTCAATTATCCAATATTACTTGTATATCTTCCCAATCTGCATTCTGAGTTTTCATAATCATTTTTACCACCCCTGCTACTTTATCAGGATTTTCTCTATAAGTTCCAGCTGACTGTTTCCAAGTTATCAAGTCTGCAGGGGAAAAAGGAACTTTTACAAACACCAGCCCCTCTACTCCTACTCCTTGTCTCAAGGGGGCAATCACAGTCCGCCTTTGTCTGCCCAAATCTTTTCCCGTTCTACCCAGAACCGGAGCAAGCTTTGACCGAGTCCGATGGGACACCGGTGTCACTGATTTATTATCATCACCCCCGCTACTGCTATCCTTCTCCCCATCATTTTTCACATTTCCTTGTATCACAGTTAGATCTTGATCATCTCCCAGAGAAGAAGGATCAGGTGAAGGCGGTAGAGGAGGATAAAGAGGGAAAGGTGAAGTGGGGTTAGGTGAGATAGGTTAGGTGAAATAGGATGGGTGAAGTGGGGGCAGACAAAACAGAATCAGGTTCTTTTGGTTCTGCTGAAACCACTTGTAAATCAACATCCATCTCTTTCCCCTGATGCAAACTTTCTTTTAATGCCAAGTGCTCTAATCAACTTTTCCTTTTACACAAACCTCACATTTATCACTCACACATGCCTTAACTGCCATCAATCCACACTCAGCCTGCCATTCTGGTTTGTCTCTCAAATAGAAAAACAAATCTACATACAGAATTTCACCCTATTTTCCCTCTCGCTTACAGAACAACATCAACTGTAAAATGGTGTTATACTGCAAAGATCCATTTCTTGGCCCCTTTTCAACACTGTCCAGGTCATATCCTGGTCACCATGTATTACAATAATCAATCAACTATTCTTCACGTAAACCTTGTTCCCAAAGTTTCCCTGTTTCCAATGTGCCAATAAGCACCCCAAAGGAGAAGTACGTGCTATAGGGGCATTGCCACCTCAAATCCCTTGAAGCTTCTCCATGTTACAGTTACAATACACCACACACCACTGATGCTGAACCTGCAACGCTTTCACTTCTGTTGTCTGACAGACGGCGCCTGGGCAATACCAGGAATTCCTCCAGCCCAACCATGCGGAGATTTCGCTGCGTCTTATTGGCAGGCACCAGAGCAGACTGAAAAGCACCTTACCTCTCTCAGAGGGACGTTGTGAGCAGAGGAGACGGTCACGGCCGGATGGGCTCCCCGAGAATCCCTTGGTGCCGGCTGGAGCGTGATCGGGTCATGAACTCACACAGCAGCACTCACAGGGTCCCATCTGGGTCACCAAAATGTCAGTGTTCAGGAACACACATAATCACAGATTGATTATATACAGGTGCTTTATTGAAGCGTGTGGGAACTAGGGGTATCAGCAACCCAAATCTAGCTCCATCGTCTTTGTCCAAAGTGCACATATTTCTACAATTTCAGCTGTAGCAGTAATCACTATAACAACCTTATCAATAGTGCTTCAGTAATATTGCTTCATTAACTTGATCAATATTGCTTCATGAGAGTTAGCTCATCCTTGTACGAACATGTACAAATCTTATCTCTGGGTGGGTATCTTGGAGACCCCAAGCACCAGTTCCTGTTACCGTAAACATTTCAGCTTGCTAGACCATCCCTAATACCAAACATTCTTGTGGCCTAATTCTACATGATTTTCAGAAACATTATTCAGAGACATTTAACCCCATAGTAACAGAAGGACCAAGGATCCACTGTGACACTGCAGGGCCCAAAGAACCAAGGATCCAGTGTGACTCCACGGAGTGTCATGGAACCGTGGAGACCATTGTGACACTCCAGGGCCTCATGGAACCATTCTGACACCAAGCTGGGTGGGAGTGTGGATGTGCTGGAGGGCAGGAGGGCTCTGCAGAGGGACCTGGACAGGCTGGATCCAGGGCCCAAAGCCAACAAGGTGAGGTTGAACAAGACCAAGTGCCGGCTCCTGCACTTTGGCCACAACAAGGCCTGCAGTGCTCCAGGCTGGGGCCAGAGTGGCTGGACAGCGGCCAGGCAGAAAGGGAGCTGGGGCACTGATGGACAGCAGGCTGGACATGAGCCAGCAGTGTGCCCAGGTGGCCAAGAAGGCCAATGGCCCCTGGCCTGGATCAGGAATGGTGTGGCCAGCAGGAGCAGGGCAGGGATTCTTCCCCTGTGCTGGGCACTGCTGAGGCCACACCTCGAGTGCTGTGTCCAGTCCTGGGCTCCCAATTGAGGAAGGCCATGGAGGGGCTGGAGCGTGTCCAGAGAAGGGCAACAAGGCTGGTGAGGGGTCTGGAGCACAAGTCCTGTCAGGAGTGGCTGAGTGTGATGGGTTTTAGCTCCAGCTAAAATCAGCAGAGTACTTCCTTCTGTCTTACTGTGAGATATGGATTAGGAGAAGGGCAAAACAGGCTTAAAACTGAATAGGAATAAATAAACTTTATGATCAGGACTACAAGAATAAGAAACAAGGATAAAACCTCCAGAAACCTTTCCTCCCCACACACCCAACTTTTCCTTTCCCAAGTGACAAGGCAGAGACAAAACCTGGGATGTTAAAGCTGTGCCAACTGTACAATAGTCTTTTCATCAGTCTGTGCAGGGAGAGGAGTTTTCTCTTGTCATGCCATGGAGAGTTCTCCACAAGAAGCAGTTTTGTTGTGGCTTTTCATTTCTACAAATGGCAGTCACCCAGGCACAAAATCTGCCCTCTCCTCCCATTTTCACACCACTCACAGGTGTCTTCATGGGCCATGAGCTAAGGGGTATATTTTATGGATGAGTTATTCATAGGCAAAGGTTCTCTTCATCTCTGAGAATAGAGGTTTCTTTGTTCTCCCCCTGGGGGCAAAGGGTCTTCATCAGCTCTCATCTCCCTCTCTCTCTGTTCAAGCTCTCATGGGATCACAGCTACTCCACCATCTGCTTGGCTTCATCCATGGATACCTTTACCCAGATCTACAGCTGGAATACTTCAATTCCCCAATGGTCTTTCACGAATTAAGAGTTATTTTTCAGAACGTAATTATCCATCCCCATGGCCATACCAAAAGATTATTTCAGCTTATTAGAGCATCTCCTCATTCTCCTTCCATCTGAGGCTTGATTCCTTCTTTTACTGTCCTTGATATTTCACATTGTCTTTTCACGTGTCACTTGGTTCTTTTCTTTTGCTGGAGAGAGGATTAAAGTCTGCAGGTCTCTTCTGTGTAGTGGAAGGGTTAAATCTGTCCCAAGCCATGGCAGGCAGTGGTGGTGTGGGATTTCAGGTGTGGCTGGTGCCAGCTCTCAGGAGCTGTCTGTGCGGGCCGGGGGGCAGGGGGGGTGTTGGCGAGTGTCATCAGCCGTGGCCTGGCCCAGCCTGGGGGCCGGGGGCTCCCCTGGGAAGGGCTTTGGCCACCCCGCTGGAACGGGACCCGGAGGGCTTCCCGGGAAAGCCAGCACCGCAGCAGAGCCTGGCCTGGCCTGGGGGGGATCCCGCAGTCTCCATCTCCCCCCGGGAGCAGCTGGGGTCCGGCCCAGCCCCCCCAGGCCGCACAGGCCACGGGGGAGCGGGGCCAGCCACACCAGAGCTCTGCTGCCTTTCAAGGCTGCAAAGAAAGAGACCAGTTCCTGGCCTTGGGTTTTTAAAAGGTGCCATTCACAAAGGTGAAGTTACTTTGCAGTGCTGCAGAATGCTGTCAGTTGTCAGAACTGGCCAGCTATTGGCTTGATCTCAAGCACAGAAGGAACTCCCCACAGCCTCTCTCAGAGGAATCACTTCTGTGGCTGTTTCCCACTTTGTTCCCTAAATGCTAAACTACCACACCCTTTGACCATAACATAATTCTCATAAGTTACAGCTACCAAGGCCTTATTTAAAACCAATTAAGTGTTGCTCCAGTATCAACCAAAAATTCTACTTCTTTTTCTTTTTTCCCCAATTTCATTTTTATAACCAGGGGATCTGTTGGGGTGGACTCCCCAGGTCCCCTTCAGTCTTCTTGTGGATGTCTGACTGCAACCACCCCTCCTTTCCCTTCTTTCATTTGGCCATCTCGCTCCCACTTTGGACACTCATTTTTCCAGTGGCCAAATTCTCCACAGTTCGCACATTGGTCTCTACCCAGGCTTGATGGGCCTCGTTTGGGTGGTCCTTGCCCATGCTTTCCTTTTCCTTTTCCTTCCTCCTGTACCACTGCTACTAGCTTCTTCATTTCTTGCTTATATCCCTCTTCTCAATTGCTGAAAACTCTCCATGCCTCTTCCAATAAGGCTTCTAAGTTTCACCCATCTGCCCCCCAAAGCTTTTGGAGTTTACACCTCATGTTCCCCATGGATTGTTCCAGAAATAGATTAACTAGCTGCTGTATTCCTACTTCAGATCCCAGCTCCAGTGGTGTGTGTCTGTGCATCGCATCCTTCCAAGGATCTGGAAAGCCAAGGTGATCTGTTTTTTGTTGTCTGTCTGTGCTGTAGTCAAAACTCCCGATGTGGCGCGAGCAAGTACAGTCTCTGATAACAGACTCGGTGCTTCTTTTCCACTCACTTTTAGTCTTAGATGAAATTTTAAGAATACAAAACCTGTGTCTGGGCTAGGTGGATGAATGGGGAGACAATTTAACATCATAATCAACCCAGGACATTCCACCCCTTATCCCCATATCATCGACTTACTGCCAAAACTAACATTCTAACTCTGCACACATTTACATACATAAAAACTTCCCCTCCGTTCCACCCAAAAAATACAAACAATATATCCATCATGCCCCTGTCACACCCCACACCAAGCTCCTGAATCCAGACCCCCATGCTGGAGAGCTGCAGGATTCCCCACTCTCTCATTTTACTCACTCAAAACACCATCTTTCACTTGCTCATACCTTCAACACTTACACATTTCCTTCTACTTCATGTCTGCGTGGTTTAATGTACAGACAATGGCAGTAACCTTTTACCCAATGATCAGGTCTCCCTGTGGTACACATCGTGTTGTTCCATCTCTCTGCATTGTCCACCATGTACAACCTGGTCCTTGAGCAAAGACAACCCCACGAATGGGTTTGTCTGTACTCGAGGTAGAATTGACCCAAATCGTCTTCCCTAACAGACCTCTGACATGTACCACTGGGACTTTATCTACTACATGCAAAGACTCAGACTGGGCAGGACCTGCTTGGTTGGTGGAACCTCTGGTGTTGACTAACCAGGTGGCCTTTGCTAGATGTTGCTCCCAGTTTTTAAAAGATCCTCCACCCAGTGCCTTTAAGGTGGTTTTTAACAGTCCATTGTACCTCTGCACTTTCCCAGCTGCTGGTGCATGATAAGGGATATGGTACACCCACTCAATGCCGTGTTCCCTAGCCCAGCTGTTTATAAGACTGTTCTTGAAATGAGTCCCATTGTCTGACTCAATCCTCTCAGGGGTGCCGTGCCTCCAAAGGACCTGCTTTTCAAGTCCCAGGATGGTGTTCCGGGCAGTGGCATGAGGCACAGGGTAGGTTTCCATCTGTCCCATGGTGGCTTCTACCATTGTGAGCACGTAGCGCTTGCCTTGGCGGGTTTGGGGCAGTGTGATGTAGTCAATCTGCCAGGCCTCCCCATACTTGTATCTGGACCACCGCCCACCGTACCAGAGGGGCTTCAACCGCTTGGCCTGTTTGATCGTGGCACACGTCTCACAGTCATGAATAACCTGAGAAATGCTGTCCATGGTTAAATCCACACCTCGGTCTCGTGCCCACTTATAGGTGGCATCTCTCCCCTGATGACCTGAGGCATCATGAGCCCATCGAGCTAGGAACAACTCTCCCTTGTGTTGCCAATCTAAGTCTATCTTTGACACTTGTATCTTTGCAGCCTGATCCACCTGCTCATTGTTTCGATGCTCTTCATTATCCCTACTCTTGGGGACATGGGCATCTACATGACGGACCCTCACAGACAGTTTCTTTACCTTGGTGGTGATGTCTTTCCACTCATCAGCAGCCCAGATTGGTTTTCCCCTACGCTGCCAATTAGCCTCTTTCCACCTCTCCAGCCATCCCCACAGAGCATTGGCTACCATCCATGAATCCGTGTAGAGGTAGAGCTTTGGCCACTTCTCTCTTTCAGCAATGTCCAGGGCCAGTTGAACAGCTTTGAGTTCCTCAAGTTGGCTTGATCCACCTTCTCCTTCAGTGGCCTCTGCGACCTGTCGTGTGGGGCTCCATACGGCTGCTTTCCACTTCCGGTTCATCCCTACGATGCAACAGGAACCATCAGTGAACAGAGCGTAGGGTGTTTCTTCTGCTGTCAGTTCGTTGTACGGTGGAGCTTCTTCAGCCTGTGTCACTTGTTCCTGCTCCTCTTCATCAGTGAGACCAAAGTTTTCACCTTCAGGCCAGTTTGTAATTATCTCCAAAATCCCAGGGTGATTTGGGTTTCCAATACGGGAGTGCTGCGTGATGAGGGTGATCCACTTGCTCCATGTAGCGTCGGTGGCGTGGTGGGTAGAGGGAACCTTTGCTTTAAACATCCACCCCAGCACTGGCAGTCGGGGTGCCAGGAGGATTTGTGCTTCTGTGCCAATCACCTCTGAGGCACCTTGGACTCCTTCATAGGCTGCTAAGATTTCCTTCTCTGTGGTAGTGCAGTGGGCTTTGGACCCTCTGTAGCTTCGGCTCCAGAATCCCAGTGGTCAGCCTCGAGTCTCCCCAGGCACTTTCTGCCAAAGGCTCCAGGACAAGCCATTGTTCCTGGCTGCAGAGTAGAACACGTTCTTCACATCTGGTCCTGTCCTGGCTGGGCCAAGGGCTACTGCATGAGCGATCTCCTGTTTGATCTGAGCAAAGGCTTGTTGCTGCTCAGGGCCCCAATGGAAATTATTCTTCTTCTGAGTGACCAGGTAAAGAGGGCTCACAATCTGACTGTATTCAGGAATATGCATTCTCCAGAACCCTATGGCACCTAAGAAAGCTTGTGTTTCCTTCTTATTAGTTGGTGGAGACATTGCTGTGATCTTGTTGATGACATCAGTAGGAATCTGACGCCGTCCATCTTGCCACTTTACTCCCAGGAACTGAATCTCTCGAGCTGGTCCCTTAACTTTGTTCTTCTTGATGTCAAAACCAGCTTCCAGAGGATCTGGATGATTTTCTCTCCTTTCTCAAACATTTCTGCTGCTGTGTTCCCCCACACAATGATGTCATTTATGTACTGTAGATGTTCTGGAGCCTCACCCTTTTCCAGGGCAGCCTGGATCAGTCCATGGCAGATGGTGGGGCTGTGCTTCCACCCCTGGGGCAGTTGGTTCCAGGTGTACTGCACTCCCCTCCACGTGAAGGCAAACTGAGGCCTGCATTCTGCTGCCAGGGGAATGGAGAAAAATGCATTGGCAATGTCAATAGTGGCGTACCACTTCACTGCCTTGGACTCCAGCTCGTACTGGAGCTCCAGCATGTCCGGCACGGCAGCGCTCAGAGGTGGAGTCACTTCATTCAATGCACGATAGTCCACAGTCAATCTCCATTCTCTGTCAGACTTGTGCACAGGCCAGATGGGGCTGTTGAAGGGTGAGTGGGTTTTGCTGACCACCCCTTGGCTCTCCAGCTCTCGGATCATCTTGTGGATGGGGATCACAGCATCTCTAGTTGTTCTATACTGTCGGTGGTGCACTGTCGAGGTGGCAATTGGCACTCGCTGTTCTTCCACCTTCAGGAGTCCTACTGCAGATGGGTTCTCTGATAGTCCAGGCAAGGTGTTCAGTTGCTGGACACCCTCTGTCTCTACAGCTGCTATCCCAAATGCCCACCTAAGTCCCTTTGGGTCCTTAAAATACCCACTTTGGAGGTAGTCTATGCCCAAAATGCATGGGGCCTCTGGGCCAGTCACAATGGGGTGTTTCTTCCACTCATTTCCAGTCAGGCTCACATCAGCTTCCACTAAAGTAAAATCCTGTGATCCCCCTGTCACACCAGCAATAGAAACAGATTCTGCCCCCACATGTCTTGATGGGATTAGCGTGCACTGTGCACCAGCGTCAACCAAGGCCTCATATTTTCATGGTTCTGATGTGCCAGGCCAACGAATCCACACAGTCCAAAAGACACGGTTTTCCCTAGCAGGGCCCCTCTAAGCCTGGTTATCCTTCTTTCCTTGGGTATATGTCTTGGAGGTTCCTTCAAGGGAATCAGACATGTCATCATCATACTTGGCAGTCTGACTACAGGCTACTGGAGCGGCTTTCTTTTTGCTGGAGTATCCCCCCTGAGTCTTGCTGTCTTCCAATTCATGCACCCATTTTGCCAGAGCTGCAGTAGATTTTCCATCCCATCTTTTCATGTTTTCTCCACAGTCACGCAGGAAGAACCACAGCTCAGCTCGTAGCTTTTTCTCCCTATTTGGGGAATTTCTGCTTTGAGTACCAGGGCTCCAGGTCTGTACTGCCGAGACTGGAAGAAGGTCCTCCCTGAGTTTCTTGAATTTCTCCTCCATTTTGTCGTGGAAGTTTTGCATACGTGTTCTCACAGCTGCAATTGTTGCCTGTATGGGGCCATGCACGGTCTCTGCATATGCTCGGAGCTTCTTCGCCATATCCAGCACGGTCTCCTCCCTGTCATCCCACTTCATCATTGCTAAAGCAGAAGCGTATTCTTGTAGCCCAAGTCGAACAAGTTTTCACCACATCACAGATGTACATGGTACCAAGTCTGGATTTCTAGTACCTAAGTCACCCACGAAGACAATCTTTACTATTGCCATTTCTCTCAAGCGCTGAATCCCTTGTTCTATGGTCTTCCAACGAGTTTGCTGGATATAGAGATCATCTGCACACAGATATCTTTGTGCCACACTTCTCAGGAGCCGTTCCAGAGACTATAAGGGTCAGCCCCCTCATCATTCCTTGGTCGATAACCGGATCGTGTGACAGGGACCCCAGATGCCTCGCTTCAGTGCCATCCAGAACTGTAGCCTCACCTGCAGCATCCCACAGATGGACTAACCAACTAATTATAGATTCATCAGGTCGTCGAGTGTAATCCTTTCTCAGGCCACAAAGGTCCTTCAGGGAGAAGGGCTCACCAGTGCCTTCTGATTTTTGGTCAGTTGCTGGTCTTGAGGGTCCTTCCCCCACATCACCATTATCATCATCTACTGGCTGATGGGTTTTGGTTTTGAATTTCATGGCTCTCGTGGTAGGAGCAACAGACACTGGCTTAGGCTCACTGTCTGGTTTGGCTGCTGGCTTGGGCTCACTGTCTGTTTTAGCCTGAGTCACTGGGGTAGCTGCTGATTTATCTCCCTGCCCTACAGTATCTAGCACCATGCAATAAGCATACACTAGGGCCCAGCTTATTGCAATGAGATTTTTTTCCTTAGAATCATCATAGCAATTCTCTTCCAGATATTTCCCTACTTCATCTGGGTTCTTAATTTGTTCACATGAAAACTCCCAGGCTGGGGGATCAGAAAATTTCTTCAGAGTCCGGCCCATTCTCTCCCATTCTCTACACCACTCAGGATTTCCCACACCTGAGTCTACTTCTGGGGCAGGGGTCTCGTTGGCTCCTCTGGATATCTCAGCCCTCACTCTAGAGAAGTTGCAGACCATATAGAGGAAGCTTAACAGCTGAACTACCAGGAAAGTGACCAGGAAAGTGGTATCCTTAACACTCAGGGGAAACTGGATATTCTCAAAAAGGGACATAACAGATTCAAAGGAGAAGAAGGAAAGAAAAGGCTGAAAAGCCTCATCCCCTGCTCTTCCTCTAACAAACTGGGTACAATTACTAATAAACTCCCAAAATTTGCTACTGGGACTGGGAGGCAGGGTCAGGTGAAGAAACCATAAGCCAAACATACCTGAGAGAAACTTCAGTAGTTCTATGAACTCCGTATAAATAACTATCACCGAGCCCAGCACAATAACCATTCTAATCCATGCCTCTCTACTTTAAAAGAGGGCAAAGACAGGTATTAAAACCTCAAAAAATTCTAGGGACCAGATCCACATGAAGGCCTCCACCCCGAGAGATATTATGCATCCAAACAACATGGCCACTGACTGCTTTATCCCAATACAGAATAAATACAACCAAAAATACAACCAACAATCAGTACAGGTTTTTCCACTTTCTTTTCCCACACTGGGTGCCAAAAACTGTATTTGTCCTAGTTTAGGGCAAATTTGGGAGAAAAACTCGAAATGGGGGTTTTTCCAGGGAAGAAAAAATTCAAATGACCCCTCCCCCCGCAACTGGTCTGGGAAAGGAAAAAAATTTCAATGGAGAGAAGTGGAAAAAGCTGTTTATTTACAGAAATTGAATAATATTAAATAACAAAACCTCTCGCAGTTCAATGGGATGGCAAATCCAGGAAGAAAAGTCCTTTTCATGTGGTGTAGCTCGGCTCGCTCAGGTTCTTATCAGTCCCTCCGGCGCTGGAAAGTGCCGAGGCCCAGGCCCCGGTGGGCCACAGGCGTGAGCTCCCGGGGTTTGGCTGGGTGTTTTTCAGTCCAGAGCAGGCTTGCACAGATCTAGGAAAAAAAAAGAAGCAAAAGAGGTCCAGGGACCTCCTCTGCCTCAGCTAGCTAAAACTAACTAAAAGCCAGAGAGAAGCTCTGTCCTGCAGTGTATCCATTCTGCAGACATCACAGTCCAGGAGCGGGATGTGGGGGAGTGATGTTTTGTTTTAACACAAACTGTGGCTTCTTCTTCCCCTTGCTTCACTCTCAAAGCCAGTCTTAAAGGTGCAGAACTTAATATATAACATAAACCAGACGACTGGGGATACCAGTATCATAAAGTCACCCCAGGACAAGGTGTGAGCCAGTGTGGACAGCCTTGCTCCACATTCCCCAACCCCATCCTCTGTGTCCTCCCTCACCTGGGACCTGCTTTGCTTGGAGAGCTGCCTGCACTCAGGAAAGAGAGGTTTTTCCCTTTTTATTTTGAAGCAATCTGAAACTCCTAAGTTCCATTGTTGAAAACAGATGCACTCCTCAAGTGTGTGCCAGCCCAAGGTGCCACCAAGGAGGTTCCCCTTCCCCAAGGCAGAACCCTGCAAGGAATGTTTGAGACCTTTGCACTCCTTGACTGAGGCCCTGCAGTGTCACAGAGGCCCCTGGGTTCCATGAGGTTCTGCACTGTCCCAGTGGATATTTGGCTCCATGGAGCCCCACGGTGTCACAATGCTCTTTTTGGTTCCACCAGGCCCTGATCTGTCACAATGGGCTTTTGGTTCCATGAGGTTCCGTACTCAGCAATGGTCTCTGTAGTTCCAAAGTGTCACAAGGGCCCCTTGGTTCCAGGAGGTTCATTGGTGTCACCATGGTCCCTTGGCTCCATCAGGCATCCCAATGTCACAAGGGCCCCTTGGTTCCAGGAGGTTCATTGGTGTCACCATGGTCCCTTGGCTCCATCAGGCATCCCAATGTCACAAGGGCCCCTTGGTTCCAGGAGGTTCATTGGTGTCACCATGGTCCCTTGGCTCCATCAGGCATCCCAATGTCACAAGGGCCCCTTGGTTCCAGGCGGTTCCTGGAGCAGGACTTCCCCTGGGCCACAGAAGGGCTCCTCTGCTCTGTCCAGCAGCTGGGGCCAGAACTCAGGGCATCTCCCCCTCACAGGAACTGGGCAGATAACCCAGGCCGGACATCTGTCCTGTCCTGACTTCTCTCTGCTGCCAGGGAGCTGCAGTTCCCAGCTGGCCAGAAACATCTTGCCTTGAGAGCAGCCTGAAGGGAGATGAGCCTTGGATTCTGGAGTGACACACACTTCACTTTACAAACTAGAAAAGCTACACAAAACTTGCACAAAGCACAACTCTTCTGCACAGTCCCTGGAAACGGGCAGGGCTTCTGTCCCAAGCCTGGATGCATCTTGGTGGTTCCTTTCTGGAAGCTGAGGGAAAGAAAGGGCTCCATGTGTGCTCCACCATCAATTGGGTGCTGAGTTCCATTGACTCCTAATCTGTGCCAGCTCTTCACGAGCTGTAATACAGGTAACTTGATTGTGCACTGTGTTTGTATCCACTAGCACTTCTTTGGGTTATCCTGTGGAGGAAGCAGTCTGTTTAAAGTCTCTTGTCTGTTAACCTTGAGTCTATTCAGTAAATAATTCATTTTCTATTCGACCTAATGGGCCATTGTATAGAACCTGGGAGCAAGAGCAATTTGGGGTGCAGGTGGCCTGAAATAGAGCTACTACACAAACCTGAGCATAGGCAGGACTTGGCTAAGTGTTCACTCCATTTAAAACAACATATTTCATTACAAAAAATACAAAGAGAGAATATTTTTTTGCCCATTTATTCTTTTCCTGTTTATGCACTGATATCAGCAATCCCCAGGTGATATTGATCCCCAGCACCTCCTCCTGCACTCTGAATAGATCTGAAAATCAAGACCCTTCATGGCTGACAATCCATCAGACTTTGTCCCTACCCCCACCCCACCAATTCCCTCATCCAAGCCCTGGCACTCAGAGCAGCCTTGTACAAATCTGAGCTCCCTCCCCTCCAGGCTGTGCCTGCAGCTTTCAGCTCCTTGGCTCCAACTCCCACCTGCTTTCCTTGCAGAAGGAGCTGCCCCAGACACAGAGGGATGTTCATTCCTTGTCAGCAAACAAAGCAAGGGAAGGCACAGCTCCATCCAAACAAAAGTCATTCCTCTGCTGGATATTCCATCCACTTTCCACAGCAGACAGTCTCAGTGCAATGGAAAACACCTTCTGTGCCCAGCACAGGTGCCAAGATGCCCCAAAGCCTCCGTGCCCCGATTCTGCACAGATTTGCTCTTTGCACACACGAGGCACACGCTGAAGTCACCAGCTGCCTCCATGGCCAGAGGGAGGAAAAGAGAGAAAGTGGCTGAAGAGCTCTCTTGTGCAGAGCCACAGCTGCACTAATCCCAAACTTGTGGGATTTCTCCCAGGAACTTGATCCAACAGCCTCTGCAGCATCTGTTCCCCGTCTCAAAATCTGGCTGGATGGGCAGGCCCGAGGAGTGCTGGGGAATGGAGCCACATCCAGGGGTGTCCCCAGGGCTCAGGACTGGGGCCAGCTCAGTTCAATCTCTTTATTGCTGCTCTGGCCCAGGGCAGCCAGGGCACCCTCAGGCAGCTGCCAGGGGAGCCCAAGCTGGGCTGGGTGGGAAATGCAGGCACAGAGAGCTCTCAGGGCCTTGAGCATCCAGGCCCAGAGACAGAGATGGACACAGAGTTTGACCTGAGACCTTGGGGAAGGCTTGGGGCTTTACAACAATGAAGCTGTACAAACATGAAGTAAGAATAGAAGCTTGTTGTTGAAGTCAAAATATGTTTGAAACATGCTTTCAGCAAGTAGAAATATGCTTTCTAGAAGTGAATAAATATGTTAAGTAAGATAATAGAGATTTTGAAGTTTCACATATAACCTGTTCTAAAGTCAGTAAGGAATTACAGATACAGAAATGGAAGTTTCTGTAGTGTTCTATGGTTGGATAAGAAAAGACACATTGCAGCAGCATCGTGTGAAATGAAGCAATTGATGATTGGTTTATGAAGATGCTGATCAGCTTCTGTGTGACTTCTTGATTGGTTAAAAAGTTTATAAAAGACATTGTAACTAGAATTTAGGTGGTTTCTGAGGTGATGGTGTTGAATGTAACACCTTAAGTGTCTCACCCTTCCCTGAGACTAATGGACTGTGCAATAAAATACCTTTTCTAACATCACTCAGTTGGCCCTGTGTGCTCTGATCCCAATAGTCCTTTTCCTCATCTTTGGCAACCTTATCCCCCCCAATAAGGAATGGGGGCTGTCATTACTTAACCTCCTTTGCCATTAATGTATTGATAACATTATTTTTATTATCCTTCACAGAAGCAGCCAGGTTAAGTCCTAATTGAGCTTTCACCTCTCTCATTTCCTTTCTGCATGACCTAAAGACATCCCTGAATATTTCCTGAGTTTTCTGCTTTTCTGTTCAAGGGTGATGTGTCCATGGTTTTCGCTGAGTTCCTGGAAAAAGCTCCATGCCCAGCCAGGGCAGGCATTTTCCTCACTGATTCATCTTTTGGCACACAGGGACAGGCTGCTCCTTCCCCCTTAAGTTTACTTTCCTGAGGTGTGTCCATCCTTCCTGGACCCCTTTGTTTTTAAGGGCTGTTTCCCTTACAAAAATCAGTACCTGATTCAGTTCTCCCCAAATCTGCATCCTGAATTGGCCAAAGTCTGCCCTCCATAATTCCAGTGTAGAAGTTTTGTTGCTGCCTCTCCTTCTGTCCCAGAATATTGAAAACTCGATTATTCCATGGTCACTGTACCCCAGGCAGCCTCTGACCACCACATCTCCCAGCAGCCCTTCTCTGTTTGTGAACAGCAGCAGACACAGCTTTCCTTGACACTGGGAGTGTGCCCAAAATTCCCTACAATAAAAACTCCTCAGCAGCAATGCAGCATTGAGAAGCAGCATTCTTTATGTGGCCGGATGCTCGGGGGGACAGCTCCTCCCAAAGCCGGGCATGCTGAGCACAGGGAAGTTTCTGTTTCTATTCTGTATTTTGCACACACCCATTCATTCATTGATTGTCCCAGACTAAACAGACATATGGTAATCATGAGCCCAAAATGATGACCATATTTCCCCTCCCCTTTCCACATGCATTCTTCTGTGCTGGGGTCTCTCTGCTGGTCCCTGCTGGTGCTGGAGCCCAATGTTCCAGTGGGCCTGGCTGAGCTGGCAGGACACTGAGGCTGGAGAACTTCCAGTTCCCCTCCTTCCACAATGGGCATTGTGTGGTGTCCATGGGCCAGTGGGTTTGGAGAAGGAGCAGTGTGTGCTCACCTGGGGTAGACAATTTATCATCTGGTGACATGAGGTGACAGAGTGGGCTGTGACATCACAGAATGGGTTATGTGAGGTCACTGAGCAGCTGTGACATCATAGGCTGTCTCTGTGACATCACAGATACGGCTGTGACATCACGGGGTGGAGGTCAGATATCATTGAGAAGAGTGTGACATCACAGAGCTGGCTGTGACATCACAGAGCAGGCTGTGACATCACAGAGCTGGCTCTGACATCATGGAATTTGCTGTGACATGACAATGGGACATTGTGACATCACAGAGTGGTTTGTGACATCAGAGATGAGTTGTATTACATCACAGAGGTGACTGTGACATCACAGAGCAGGATGTGACATCACCGAATTTGCTGGGACATTACAATGTGGCTGTGTGACATCAGAGAGTGGTTTGTGACATCACAGACCCGTTGTGTGACATCACAGAGGAGGCTGTGACATCACAGAGGAGGCTGTGACGTCACAGGGTGTAGGTGTGACATCACAGAGCTGACTGTGACATCACAGAATTCGCTGTGACATAACAATGTGGATTTGTGACATCACAGAGTGGTTTGTGACATCCAAGACCAGTTGTGTGATGTCACAGGCCAGGCTGTGACATCACAGGGTGGAGATCTGACATCACAGAACTGGCTGTGACATCACAGATTTGGATGTGACATCATAGAGCAGGCAGTGACATCACAGAGCAGGGTGTGACATTACAATGTGGCTGTGTGACATCACAGAGTGATTTGTGACATTACAGACCAATTGTGTGACATCACAGAGAAGGCTCTGACTTAAATGAGTTGTCGGTGACATCACAGAGATGCCTGTGATGTCACAGAGCAGGCTGTGACATCACAGAGTTGGCTGTGACATTACAGTGTGGGTGTGTGACATCACAGAGTGGTTTGTGACATCAGAGACCAGTTGTGTGACATCACAGAGTTGGCTGTGTAAAATCACAGAGCAGGCTCTGACATCAGAGATCAGGCTGTGACATCACAGGGTGGAGGTCTGACATCACAGAGCAGGCTGTGACATCACAGAGCAGGCTTTGACATTACAATGTGGGTGTGTGACATCACAGAGTGGTTTGTGACACCACAGACCAGGCTATGACATCAAAGAGGTGGTTGTGACATTACGATATGGCGTTGTGACATATCAGAGTGGTTTGTGACCTCAGAGACCAGTTGTGTGACGTCACAGAGCAGGCTGTGACATCACAGAGATGGCTGTGACATCTCAGAGTTGGCTGTGACATCACAAGGGGGAGGTCTGACACCATAGAGCAGACTGTGACCTCAGAGAGTTGGCTGTGACATCATAGAGTGGTTTGTGACATCAGATACCCGTTGTGTGACATCACAGATGAGGCTGTGACATTACAATGTGGCTGTGTGACATCACAGAGTGGTTTGTGGCATCACAGACCAGTTGTGTGACGTCACAGAGCAGGCTGTGACATCAGAGGGGGCTGTGTGAGGTCACTGCGTTGGTCACTCTGCCCCAGCCCCCCCTCACACTGACCCTCCCAGAGAAGTCCAACACTGTTCATGCCCAGTGGGGTCCCCTGTCCCCCGCTATCCCCCCGCTGCTCCTGGAGCCACAGCCTAAGGATGTTGCACAGGATCCAGCCCAGAGCCTGGCACGGGGACAAGGGGCCAGGGCTTGGATGTAACCCCACCCCTGAGATGGGGGGGCTTTAAGGACAAAGTCTGATGGATCTTTTACGTTTTGGGATGCCAGGAAATGGAATATTGATCTTCCCCTCAACTTGTGTCACCAATATTCTGTCTCTTATTTCATGTTCTTCCTCATTCAGGAGTTTCCACCTCTACTGTTTAAATGGCCGTGTCTAAGGACATCTCTTAACGAGAGCAGCTGCATCTGTGTCCTTCCCATTGCTCCCAGATTTCCTCCTCTAGCTGCACTCTGGGCATTCCAATGGCTCTCCACTGAGTGGCTTCACACTTGGAGCTTCAGGGAGTTGCCCAGTCTTTCAGAACTTCAAATAACTCATCATGAAACATCTTAATTGTGTTTATGGCTCTTCCAATTCCCTTTGTCTTTATCTAAAATGTTCCAGTATGGACATCCCTGGTGGATAGTGGGCATGTCAGATGCTGCTGGGCTGTCTCACACTGCTGAGGAAAGAGTTTTGATGTTTTTCAAATTGGATCATGTTTCCATTTTTTCTGTTGGCCATGAAGAGAAACTTGCTGTGCCTCTGAGTGTCCCCAGTTGCTGAGCCCCAAAGGACACAAAGCCGATGAGTTGTGGTTCCCAGTGCAGTGGTGGCACTTGGAGCTCCCTCCATAGGCACAGCAGAGCTCCCGTGTCCCACAGAGTCCCTGGCAATGCAGGGATGAAGGGAACAGGACAGGCTGTGGGGATCAGGGCCAGGGCACGGCCAGGGATTTGGGGTGGTTGTGAGGCCAGGGCAGGACGCGGCCCTTGGCCTTGCTGAACCTCATCCAATTGTCCTGGGCCCATGGCTCCAGCCTGCCCAGATCCCTCTGCAGAGCTTCCTGCCCTCCAGCACAGCCACACTCCCACCCAGCTTGGGCTCCCCTGGCAGCTGCCTGAGGGGGCCCTGGGTGCCCTGCTCCAGAGCAGCAATAAAGAGATTGAACTGAGCTGGCCCCAGTCCTGAGCCCTGGGGACACCCCTGGATGTGGCTCCATTCCTCAGCTGCTCTGGGGGCCAGGGCTGGAATGAGACCCCAGCCCTGAGATGGGGGGCTTTAGGGACAAAGTCTGATGGATTGTCAGCCATCAAGGGAATTGATTTTCAGATCTGTTCAGAGTGATTTAGGAGGTGCTCAGGATCAATATCAACTGGAGATTGCTGATATTAATTTATAAACAGGAAAACAAAACTAAATAGGACAAAAAAAACCCTCAATTTTTAAATTGATAGTATATTCTCTAGGGATACACTTCTGAAATCTATATAATTAACCATAAAATAATTGAAGATGTAACATTAAATTATTCCCAGGGGCTTGTCTTGTTAGAGAAATTTGAAATTGTAATGAGTTTTTGGGACTGAATTCCTGGGCTGAAGAGCTGAAGACTGAACAAGCCTCTGGAGAAGTAAAACTCATCAGGGAACCTCCCTCCAAGTTGCTGAGGATCCATCCTCAGCAGAGCAGGAATGAACAGATCCCAGGCTTTCCAGGCTGCTGAAGAGCTGTGAGCTCACGTGCAGTCCCAGGGGCTCCTTGGTGACATCCCAGGGCTCCTTCATCTTCCTAAGGGTCGTGAGGTGACAGTCCCAGGGCTCCAGGGTGACAACAGAGGTGTCTCCACGCTGCCAAGGAGCCAATTTGTCACAGGCAGTGACAGGAGTCCAGTGGTGACATCCCTGTGCTGCTAAAGAACAGTGAGGTCACCGACACTGCCAGGGGCTCCAGGGTGACATCCCAGCAGTGCCCAGGCTGCCAAAGAGCCGGGATGTCACAGACACTGCCAGGGGCTCCAGGGTGACATCCCAGCAGTGCCCAGGCTGCCAAAGAGCCGGGATGTCACAGACACTGCCAGGGGCTCCAGGGTGACATCCCAGCAGTGCCCAGGCTGCCAAAGAGCCGGGATGTCACAGACACTGCCAGGGGCTTCTGTCATGGGCACAGTGGGAGCTTCAGGCAAAGGTTATTAGAGAAGCTCCTGTTGGGTCACCAGGTGCAGAAAGGACCCCCAACACCCCAATTACACCCCAAGATCCCCCAAGCCAGGACCCCCAGGATTTCTAAGCTCCTTCTGTGAGAGGAGTTCTGGGAGTGGCTGGATCCAATCCCAGCCCCAGGATTTGTAAAGGATTTCTGTGTAATGGATTATAGAGGTGGAATTGAACCTTTGCACAATTTTGTCCCTCAACATGAAGAACAATAATGCAGAATTATTTATATACATATAGATGTGATTGATTAGGATCAAGACTCGACAAAAAGGTCTTAATCAGAATTGTTTACTCCACTCTATAGTGGCTGTAACATCTATTTTAATATAGTGCTCTAGGAAAGAAAAAACACTGAGATGAAAGAGGCCCTCAGGCTCCTGAGCTGGACAGAGCTGACCCAGGGGTTTGGACAGTTCCGAGCCTTCATCCCTGAAGACCCCTCAGTGACCACCAGAGTGAACTGCACATGCCCAGAGGGGTGTGGAGCTCATTACCATATGGAATGGAGATGGGAGGAGACAAGAAATGAATATGCATGAAGCACATTTTTCAATCCTATGCATATGGAATACCTTGGGGGATAAATAGAGAATGTACACCTTGTGACATTTGCACACATCTTTGGAGGATCAATTCCCCGTGTGCCCGGGCACCTGTCAATAATAAATAATCAAACCTACTTTAAAACTACTGCAGTTTTAGAGTCTTTCCATGTGTCAGTTTTGGGGAGCCAGGCAGGAGTCCTCTCTATCCCCCTGTGGGAGCACACGGGGGATGGACTCCCCAAGGCGCGCCCCGGGATCTTCTCGGGGTACTCCTCAACTGGTGCGCTCACCGCAGGGATAGACGAGGAACCTGCTGCCCGTGGATCAAACGGTTTGTATTATAATCCAGCCTCGGGGGGTCTGGACTAAAGGGCTGCTGCTGAGCCCCAGGGAGACGTCCCTGCGCGTAGCCTCGTCCCTGCTGGGGTAAGGTGGGCTTGCAAGTGACCATGGGTCAGTGAGCGGTGCAGGGACCGCTTGGGCTGATTGCGGGGCCGGCAGGAGGGTTCCGGCTGGGGCCGGCAAAGGGGGGTTCATTGACCAAAGGGATTGGCCACTGGCAATTCTGGGGGTGGCTGGAACGAACCCCTGTGTTAATGCTGCTATTTGGTGAAGTGTGTTATGTCCAGACTTCTGATTGTGTCTGAGTGACTGAGACAGTGGCTGAGACATGGTTAGGACAATTACAAATGTAGTGCATGACTCGAAGACTGTTGTTTCAGGTTTTTTCTCCTTCATTGTAGAATTTTTAGCAGTCATTGTGTATTTTTGCAGAGCTTTTAGTGATTTGTGTGTATTTCTGTAGCAATACTGCTCTCTTGTGTCAAAAGTTATAATCCCAGCGCTCTGGTAACTTTCCTTTACTTTCTGTGTTGGATATGCTGGTTGTTCAATCTTATTAGTCATAACAAGTAGTGCAAGGGCTGAAAGAATGCTACAAGCCTGGCAAGGCAAATTAAAGGACTACCTCTGCTCCAGAGGATTGGCCTGGACCCTTGGGAGTTTGTAAACCCAGGGCACCACTGGACAGACAGAGGGAATGAGCGGGTGTTATTAGAGGGAGTTTATCAAACTTCTGCCGGAAACATCACAGCTTTGGATTGGAAACAGCCCTCTCCTAAAGATCTGGAAATCCCAGAAGGGACAGAAGGGATGCCAGGAATAGTGTGTATTTGTGCTATTGGGGTGTTTCACTCACAACAGGGACAACATTTTGCGTGGGTATTATTCCAGTGTAAGGTTTGTGCACCACGCTGGCACTGCTCTTCTGCCCAACAGACGAGGGGGTTCCCGCAGTGTGAGCGAGGACAGGTTGGTCGTGAGCTTGAGATCTTAAAGCCTGTGTGTGGAAGGACCCTTTTGGTTCCTCAGACTTGGGCTGTGCACAAAGAAGAGTGGGAAAAGACTGTGAGAAATTGGGAGGAAATATTTAGGTGGAAATGGGATAAGACACAAAGGAGAAAATAATGAGGGCAGGACAGAGCAAAGAGGTACTGAGAGCCAACCCACTGGGATGTGTCTTAGCACATGGGAAAGAAATCACAAGCACTGGGGGCACTGAGAACAAAAAGAGTTCAATAAAATATTGTTCTCACTGGTGGCCGTTGGATCGCCTGGATGACGGTGCAAGGTGGCCCCCAGTAGCACAGCAGAGTACAACACCCTGCTGCAGTTCATGCTTTTCTTTAGACACCAGGGGAAGTGGGATGAGCTTTCGGGTTGTGATATGTTTTTCTCCCTCTGGAATAACCCTGAATGGCAGAGGGACTGTGGGATCAAAGCTCCCTCTGGTCCTTTGGTGTTGGGCCTTGAGAAAGAAAATCAGGCCAACAAAGGGAAGCTCAAACGGTGCTGTTGGAGCTGCAGCCTCGGCCAGAGGTGCATCAGGCTGAGTAAGGCCTATCCAGCAGCAGCCCAGCAAGAACAGAACTGTACTAATTTAATCAGCCCTCCCTTTAGGAGGCAGGAGGAGGAAGAGGTGCACTTGGAAGCTCCATTTGCCCCTCTGCCCTCTCCAGACCTGGAAGCTTTATTTCCCCTCCACCTCCTCCCAACAGCTTTAAGGGGGCATCAGCCCCAACACCCCCAGGTGGCCCGATTGCATCCCGGAGCAGAAAGCAGGTACTACAGACACCCTTTTGGGAAGCAATAGGACCAGAAGGGACAATGGTAGTTAAGGAACCATTTTCTCCTCTCGACCCAGAGGTGTCAGAAAAGGTCACAAAGAATTATCAAAGTGACCCAGTAAACACTGCCAAATGTTTACGATATATAGTCAATCAACATAACCCAGACTGAAGTGACACACAATTGTTATTAGATGCATTAACCAAAACTGAGAAAGAATTGGTTCTAAAACCAGCAGGGGACCTGGTAACGGACCATTAGAAAACATTACAAATGGATGGAAAAGAATACTTTCCTCTCCAGGACCCACAATGGGATCCAAATCAGTTGAGTGGAAGGAGAAAGTCAGAAAGCTCCCAGGAGTGGAGAGTGAAGGGAGTGGAGAGGGCTGGACCTAAAACCATGAACTGGGCAGCCTTATATGCAATCAAACAAGGTCCCTCGGGATCTCCCTGGGAATTCCCAGATCCTTGGAAGGACACAATGCACAGACACACACCACTGGAGCCGGGCTCTGAAGTAGGAATACAGCAGCTAGTTAATCTACTTCTGGAACAATCCACAGGGGACATGAGGTGTAAACTCCAAAAGCTTTGGGGGGGCAGATGGGTGAAACTTAGAAGCCTTATTGGAAGAGGCATGGAGAGTTTTCAGCAATTGAGAAGATGGATATAAGCAGGAAATGAAGCTGGTAGCAGTGGAACAGGAGGAAGGAAAAGGGAAAGGAAAGCACAGACAAGGATCACCCAAACAAGGCCCGTCTCGACTGGGTAGAGACCAATGTGCGAACTGTGGAGAATTTGGCCACTGGAAAAATGAGTGTCCAAAGTGGGAGCAAGATGGCCAAAAGAAAGAAGGGAAAGGAGGGGTGGTTGCAGTCACACATCCACAGGAAGACTGAAGGGGACCCCGGGAGTCCACAACAAAAGACCCCCTGGTCATAAATATGAAACTAGGAAAAAAAGAAAAAGAAATAGAATTTTTGGTTGATACTGCAGGCACTTACTTTGTTTTAAATAAGGCCTTGATGCCTATTCATTAAGAAAATTATGTTATGTTCAAAGGGTGTGGCAGTTTAGCATTTAGGGAAAGAAGTGGGAAACAGCCACAGAAGTGATTCCTCTGAGAGAGGCTGTGGGGAGTTCCTTCTGTGCTTGAGATCAAGCCAATAGCTGGCCAGTTCTGACAACTGACAGCATTCTGCACCACTGCAAAGTAACTTCACCTTTGTGAATGGCACCTTTTAAAAAGCCAAGGCCAGGAACTGGTCTCTTTCTTTGCAGCCTTGAAAGGCAGCAGAGCTCTGGTGTGGCTGGCCCCGCTCCCCCGTGGCCTGTGCGGCCTGGGGGGGGCTGGGCCGGAGCCCAGCTGCTCCCGGGGGGAGATGGAGACTGCGGGATCCCCCCCAGGCCAGGCCAGGCTCTGCTGCGGTGCTGGCTTTCCCGGGAAGCCCTCCGGGTCCCGTTCCAGCGGGGTGGCCAAAGCCCTTCCCAGGGGAGCCCCCGGCCCCCAGGCTGGGCCAGGCCACGGCTGATGACACTCGCCAACACCCCCCCTGCCCCCCGGCCCGCACAGACAGCTCCTGAGAGCTGGCACCAGCCACACCTGAAATCCCACACCACTCTGCCTTGTCAGTTGCGAAAGAAAAGGTTGGTAGGGGGAGGAAAGGTTTCTAAAGCTTTTATGCTTGTTTCTTATTCTTGTAGTCCTGATCATAAAGTTTATTTATTCCTATTCAGTTTTAAGCCTGTTTTGCCCTTCTCCTGATTCATATCTCACAGTAAGACAGAAGGAAGTACTCTGGTGATTTTAGCTAGAGCTAAAACCCACCACCCTCAGCCACTCCTGACAGGACTTGTGCTCCAGACCCCTCACCAGCCTTGTTGCCCTTCTCTGGACATGCTCCAGCCCCTCCATGGCCTTCCTCAATTGGGAGCCCAGGACTGGACACAGCACTCGAGGTGTGGCCTCAGCAGTGCGGAGCACAGGGGAAGAATCCCTGCCCTGCTCCTGCTGGCCACACCATTCCTGATCCAGGCCAGGGGCCATTGGCCTTCTTGGCCACCTGGCCACACTGCTGGCTCATGTCCAGCCTGCTGTCCATCAGTGCCCCAGCTCCCTTTCTGCCTGGCCGCTGTCCAGCCACTCTGTCCCCAGCCTGGAGCACTGCAGGCCTTGTTGTGGCCAAAGTGCAGGAGCCGGCACTTGGTCTTGTTAAACCTCACCTTGTTGGCTTTGGGCCCTGGATCCAGCCTGTCCAGGTCCCTCTGCAGAGCCCTCCTGCCCTCCAGCACATCCACACTCCCACCCAGCTTGGTGTCAGAATGGTTCCATGAGGCCCTGAAGTGTCACAATGGTCTCCACGGTTCCATGACACTCCGTGGAGTCACAGTGGATCCTTGGTTCTTTGGGCCCTGCAGTGTCACAGTGGATCCTTGGTCCTTCTGTTACTATGGGGTTAAATGTCTCTGAATAATGTTTCTGAAAATCATGTAGAATTAGGCCACAAGAATGTTTGGTATTAGGGATGGTCTAGCAAGCTGAAATGTTTACGGTAACAGGAACTGGTGCTTGGGGTCTCCAAGATACACACTCAGAGATAAGATTTTTACATGTTTGTACAAGGATGAGCTAACTCTCATGAAGCAATATCGATAAAGTTAATGATGCAATATTAATGAAGCAATATTGATAAGGTTGTTGTAGTGATTACTGCTACAGCTGAAATTGTAGAAATATGTGCACTTTGGACAAAGACGATGGAGCTAGATTTGGGTTGCTGATACCCCTAGTTCCCACACGCTTCAATAAAGCACCTGTATATAATCAATCTGTGATTATGTGTGTTCCTGAACGCTGACATTTTGGTGACCCAGATGGGACCCTGTGAATGCTGCTGAGCGAGTTCATGACCCGATCACGCTCCAGCCGGCACCGAGGGATTCTCGGGGAGCCCATCCGGCCGTGACCGTCTCCTCTGCTCACAACGTCCCTCTGAGAGAGGTAAGGTGCTTTTCGGTCTGCTCTGGTGCCCGCCAATAAGACACAGCGAAATCTCCGCACGGTTGGGCTGGAGGAATTCCTGGTATTGCCCAGGCGCCGTCTGTCAGACAACAGAAGCGAAAGCGTTGCAGGTTCAGCATCAGTGGTGTGTGGTGTATTGTGACTGTAACATGGAGAAGCTTAAAGGGATTTGAGGTGGCAATGCCCCTATAGCACGTACTTCTCCTTTGGGGTGCTTATTGGCACATTGGAAACAGGGTAACTTTGGGCAAGATTTACGTAAAGATGATTGATTATTGTAATACATGGTGGCCAGGATATGACCTGGACAGTGGGGGAAGTGGCCGAGAAATGGATCTTTGCAGTATAACACCATTTTACAGTTGATGTTGTTCTGTATGTGAGAGGGAAAGTGGGTTGAAGTTCCATATGTAGATTTGGTTTTCTATTTGAGAGACAAGCCAGAATGGCAGGCTGAGTGTGGATTGATGGCAGTTAAGGCATGTGTGAATGATAAATGTGAGGTTTGTGTAAAAGCACAAAAAGTTGTTTAGAGCACCTAGTATTAAAAGAACGTTTTTGTCGGGGGAAAGAGATGGATGTTGATTTACAAGTGGTTTCAGCAGAACCAAAAGAACCTGATTCTGTTTTGTCTGCCCCCACTTCACCTAATCCTATTTCACCCAACCCTATCTCGCCTAACCCCACTTCACCTTTCCCTCTTTATTCTTCTGCTTCTGCCTTCACCTGATCCTTCTTCTCTGGGAGATGATCAAAATGTAACCATGATACAAGGAAATGTGAAAAATGCTGGGGAGGAGGATAGCAGTAGCGGGGGTGATGATAATAAATCAGTGACACCGGTGTCCCATCGGACTCGGTCAAAGCTTGCTCCGGTTCTGGGAAGAACGGGAAAAGATTTGGGCAGACAAAGGCGGACTGTGATTGCTCCCTTGAGACAAGGAGTAGGAGTAGAGGGGCTGGTGTTTGTCAAAGTTCCTTTTTCCACTGCAGACTTGATAATTTGGAAACAGTCAGCTGGAACTTATACAGAAAATCCGGATAAAGTGGCAGGGGTGGTAAAAATGATTATGAAAACTCAGAATGCAGATTGAGAAGATATACAAGTAATATTGGATAATTTAATGGACTCTACTGAGAAAGAGATGGTGCTTAGAGCAGCCAAGGAGAAGGTGAGAGAAGATCTCAGAATTGGGGTGGTGATGGGGACTTTAGATGAGAACTTTCTGACCGAGGATCCAGGGTGGGATCCCAATGCCTTTGGGGACATGTGGAGGCTGAAGAGATATCAAGAGTGGCTCCAGATAGGGGTTGGGAATGCTATACCTAAGGCTATGAATTGGTCTAAATTGTATGAGGGAAGAGAGGAAAAGAAAGAATCCCCTGCTGCAGTTTTGGAAAGGCTTAAGGAGGCAGTGAGAAAGTACACAGATCTTCAACTAGAAACAGAACAAGCGAAAGTTGAGCTTGCGTTCATTTTTCTTAGGCAGTCACAAAATGATATTAGGAGAAAAATGCAGAAGTTAGAAGGAGAGGACTTAATGAATTTGAATAAATTACTTGAAGTGGCTTGGAAAGTATACAATAAGAGGGAAAAAGAAGCTAGAAAAAACAGCAGCAAAATCTTTTGGCAGTGATACAAGGAAGAGAGAATCCAGGTTTCAGAGGACGTGGCAGAGGTGGTCATGGACTGGGGAGGGGCGGACTTGGCAGAGGACAAGAGAGATGGGTTTTGCCAAGATTAGGGTTAAATCAATGTGCTTATTGCAGACAAGAGGGGCACTGGAGAAATGAATGCCCAAATTGGTTTAACCAGGGCAATCAGTTCATCCAGAATCAAGACACTTTGAAATTAATGGTGCTGGGGAGTACAGCAGCTGACTAGAATCGGAACAAAAGCCAACACAAGAGCCTTTAGTAACTATACAATTGGGAGATAAAGAAGTAAAATTTCTGGTGGATACAGGGGATACAAATTCTGTGCTAAATGATCTGAAAGGGCAAATTGGAGACAAAACAGTAACAATAGTTAGAGCCACAAGGAAGGAGGAGAATTGGACATTCTTGCAACGCCTGGATTTGTGTTTTGGAAACAAAGCTTTAATACATGAATTTTTATATATGCCTGTGTGAGCAATTCAACTTTTAAGATGAGATTTATTAGCCAAACTTGATGCAGTGATAACTTTTGAGAACAGGGAAATTTTAATGAAAATACCTGAATCAAAGACGGGACAAATTTTAATGATAAAAGAAAAACCAGTCCCTGCGATCCCTTGGGAAGTAGAGGACGCAGTAATTCCCTCTGTATGGGAAACAGACATACCAGGAAAATCTAAATTGGCACAACCAGTACATGTGGAATTAAAAGAAGGAACAAAAGCTGTGCAGGTTAAAGAGTATCCCATAAAGACAGAAGCATGGCAAAGAATAGTGAAGATTATTGATAAATTTTTGAATTACCAAATTCTAGAAGAATGTGAATCAGAAATTAATACACTGGAAATAGTATTTCCAGTAAAGAAACCAAATTGTGAGTACAGACTAGTACAGGATTTGAGAGTGATCAGTGGAATAACTAAAGATATTTCCTCAGTGGTAGCTAATCCTTACATATTGTTAACATCCATGAAAGAGAAATAGAAATGGTTTACTGTAATTGATTTAAAAGATGCCTTTTTCTGCATACCCCTTGACAAAGAAAGTAGGAAACTGTTTGCCTTTGAATGGGAAAATCCAGACAATGGAAGGAAAACTCAGCTCACCTGGACACAACTCCCACAGGGATACAAGAACAGTCCAACCCTATTTGGAAGCCAGCTGGTTAAAGAGCTGGAGATTTGGACTGAGAACGGGCAAGTTCCGAGGGAGCAATACCTGCTGTTACAGTATGTTGATGATATACTGATAGCTACAGAGGAAAAGACAACCTGCATAAAGGTAACAATTGAAATTTTAAATCAGCTGGGAATGAGAGGATATAAGGTGTCTGAAGAGAAGGCACAAATTGCCCAGCAGACTGTGATTTACCTGAGATGTGAAATCTCACAAGGGCAACATAAGCTGGGTACTGATCATATTCAAGCTATTTGTGCTATTCCAGAACCCCAGAACCTGCATGAGCTGCGAGTCTTCCTCGGGATGGCCGGATGGTGCTGCCTGTGGATCATGGACTATGGACTAATTGCAAAACCCCTGAATGAAGCCCACAAGACACAGCCCTTTACCTGGGGCAAACCACAGAAGGAGACCTTCCTCAAACTGAAGGAGGCATTGACAACAGCTCCAGCATTAGCATTGCCTGACCTATCCAAAGATTTTCAGCTGTTTGTGCATGAAAGATCACACCCAGCACTGGGAGTGCTGACCCAATGTTTGGGAAGCTGGAAAAGGCTGGTAAGCTACTTCTCCAAACAACTTGACCACGTGAGTGCTGGATGGCCTTCATGCCTGTGGGCAGTTGCAGCCACCGTGATGCTGACACAAGAAACTAGGAAACTCACGATGGGTAGACACATAGATGTCTATGTGCCACACATGGTGACCACTGTTTTAGAACAAAAGGGGAGCCATTGGCTATCTCCAAGCAAGATGATGAAATTCCAGGTAATCCTGACTGAGCAGGATGATGTCACACAAAAGACAACTAACCTCTTGAATCCAGCTTTGTTCCTAGGTACCACAACTGAAGAAGGCCCATTGGAACACGATTGTGTGGAAGTGATAGAACACACCTGTTCAGCTAGAGCTGAAAGATGTCCCACTGGAACAGGCAGACTGGGAGCTGTTTACAGATGGAAGCAGTTTTGTGGAGAACAGGACCAGATACCCTGGATATGCAGTAACAACAACAGGTGCAGTGGTGGAGGCAAAGCCTTGCCAGCAAACACATCTGCCCAACGAGCAGAACTGGCTGCTTTAACCAGGGCATTAGAGCTGAGTGAAGGGAAGAAAGTAAATATCTGGACTGATTCAAAATATGCTTTTGGAGTGGTGCATGTACATGGGGCACTGTGGAAAGAAAGAGGACTGCTGTCTTCTCAAGGCACACACATTAAACATCAAGATGCAGTCCTGCAATTAATAAAAGCAGTACAAAAGCCTGAGCAAGTAGCAATCATGCACTGCAAAGCTCACCAATCAGGAAGCTCCAAAATTCATGAGGGACTTCAGAAAGCAGACTGGACAGCCCGACAAGCTGCTCGAGAAGTGCAAACTGCAATGGCATTGATACCTTTAAAAACTAATGTATCTCAATTCAATTTACCTCCAGAACCAAAATATTCAATAGAAGATGAGAAATTGAGATGCTCACTGAATGCACAGAAGAATTCAGAAGGGTGGTAGGTGACTACACAGGGACAAGTAGTGGTACCCCCCTCGATAATGAGAGAAGTTCTACAAATTAAACAGAACGAATGTCATTGGGGTACAGAGGCATTGGTGAAATTGTTCAAACTAAATTTAATTTCAGTACAGATGTTAACAATGGCAAAATCAGCAATGTCAAAATGTGAAATTTGCTTGAAGAACAATCCAGTGGCTACACGACAGGCACAACTGGGGAAAATTGGGGTAAGAGTAGAACCAGGAGATTATTGGCAAGAAGATTTTGTAGAATTACCAAGAACTCGAGGATACAAATATCTATTGGTAAGGGCTGACACATTTTCAGGATGGCCAGAAGCTCTTCCCTGTGGCACAAATCAAGCAAAGGAGACAGTCAAGTGGTTACTGCAAGAAATCATTCCAAGATTTGGGGTGCCTCTAGGAATATCATCAGATAAGGGCCCACATTTCATAGCCACAGTAGAGGGAGAGGTGAGTAGGTTTGCTGGGAATAGCTTGGGATCTCCATACACCATGGAGACCCCAATCCAGTGGACAGGTAGAGAGGATGTATCAGACCTTGAAGAGGCAAATCAGCAAAATATGCCAAGAAGCTAAATTGCAGTGGCCACAAGCTTTACCAATAGCACTGCTGAGGATTCGGATAAAGCCTAGAAGCGGGATGTCAGTCAGTCCTTATGAGATATTGTATGGGAAACCATAGGAATCCCCTGAACCTAATCCAAATGTACATGTTACAGGGAAGCAAGAGGTGTAGAATTATGTTCTGTCTCTTGGAAAAGCTCTAGCTCGACTTTGGAGCACCCTTGTGTGGAATAGGCCACTGACTCTTGAGAATCCAGTTCATGACATCCACCCAGGAGATGAAGTGTACGGTAAAAGCTGGAAGGAAGAAGCATTAAAAGAAAGGTGGAATGGACCCTATCAGGTACTGTTAACTACCTTGACAGCAGTCAAAGGAGCTGGACTGGATCCCTGCATACATTACACCAGAGTGAAAAAGGTTTCCCCTGCACTGTGAACTGTGCAAACTGTAGGGCCAACAGAGCTGCAGATAAAGTGGGTTTGATTGTTTCAAATGTCTAGGTTGCTAGTGACTGTAATGGTGATTATTTTATGGCCTTTAGTGCCATCAGTTGGAATCAATGTTACCTTGAGATGTGAAATGCAAAAGGATCAGCTGACAAGTCTTCATTTTAGAATGAAGAGGGATGTGGGGGTGCAGCCAGAAACACAAGTGAGAAAAGTCTCTAATACTATCCAGGCAGAAAATGTGGTGATTGGATTAATTAAAGATTTTGCCAACATGCAAAACACCAGCAAAATAACTGCCTGTCTGCCAATACCAAAGGCAGCAGGAGACCCAATAAGCTGGGGAATTATAATATCAAAATTACCTGAAATACAAAAGAATAAAAATGAAAATGTGAGCTGTGTTTTGCAAATAGATTATGAGTACCAAAAGAAGACAGTGTTTGAAAATGCTGTGAAGCCAAAGTATTCATCTCTATGGGATTGTCATGAAAATGGAGGAAAGGATGAACCAAAACTAGGCTGGTATGGGAAATTAGGGAATTATGGATAGTGTTATGAAAAGACAGCAAAGGTTATAAAAGAAAAGATTCCAGTGTCAAAATGGAAGTATGAAAGACAGGAAAGAAAAGATCGGGCTGAAGCTTGGGACAGTGCATGGTCAGTGAGCGTGCTTCAGAAATTCCAATATATGGCAGATACCCCTTGGTGCATTAAGTGGAAAGGCTCTGAAAATGAATCAAATCCAGAAGTATGGAACACTGCAAGCAGTAGTAGAATGGAAGCAGACAAAGTGAATTGGTGGGTATGTAATAAAACTTAGGACTTGTTGGAGTCTGAGATACAGAGTGTGTGCCCTTGTTTCTAATACTTAGTTCTAGGATTCAAAGAAACACTGAATTGCATATGACATGAAATTCATGAGCATGTCTTTAAAAACACCTTTACCTTTTACCCATTTAAAAGAGGATCTTTGTTAGCCATTTTACCCTTTTCTATCATAGTGCACATAGCTCCTTGTACCTTGTAATGCTGATAAGAAAAAAATAAACAACTGAGACCGAACAAGAGAAAACTGCCTCCCTCTCGTCAATCTTCAAGTCAAAAGGAAAAAGAACCTAATCCAAAAGTCCCTAACGAGACAGATAAGAAGCAGCTCTCAGTGAGAGACAACAGAAACAATGGGATGGATTCCACTAAAAGATCAAAGAGGCACTGAAAGAACACCATGAATTCCATAAAAGTAAAGAATTCAGAAGGGATTATGCTTTGGGGGTGGGGGGGAAGGTATCGCAGGTATCAGGTGTTCCGGGCAGTCTGTACCTGTCAAGTACCTCAGCCTGTGGGGAAAGAGAGAAGGGACAAGCGGCCGGGAATTAGGATAAAAAGGAGGCTGCACCCTCCAAAAATTTGAGAGACCCCAGGGGAATGCCCCATGGCCTCTCTCTTTATTTGAATAAAGAAAAAAGGACTCCTCTGTCTCCTTTTTGGACATAAACCTCTGGGGTTTGTGGATGAATTTTCCTGACAATTGTTTCTAAAAATAACTGGAATAACAGTTCCAATTTAGTTAGCAAAAATCAATTCCATTTATTCCAGTAACAATCTTTGTCAATTAGTGGAATTCCTATGTCATTTATCATTTCCCCCATGCATTTTTCACCTCCTCTTCCCTGGCCTTATCTCCCCTCAGGCCCCGCTCGTCCTCGCCGAGTCCGGCCCGCGCCGGGGCCGCGCCGGGCGCGCGCGGGGCCGAACGCAGCGCCCCCCTCAGGCCGTTGCGCCGCGGCCGTTGCGGCGACAGTCGGAGACAGATCGGTGCCATGGAGGAGCTGCCTCTGCCCGCCGGAATCAATGCCAGCACCTTCCCCGCCAAGCTGTGGGGCCTGGTGAACAGCCCCCGCGTCCGCTCCGTGCGCTGGGACAGCCAGGCCCAGGGCTTGCTCATCGACCGCTTCCTCTTCGAGCGGGAGCTGCTCAGCCCGGGCGGCGCCCACGGAGGGGGCGGCCAGGGGGCGGGGGCGGCCCCGGACTGCTTCAAAGCCACGCACTTTGGCAGTTTCGTGCGCCAGCTCAACCTGTACGGCTTCCAAAAGGTGCCGTCATGGCTTGGCTCAGCTGTGCCGGTCGATGCCGGGGCTTTGCTTCACTTTATGAACCCAAACTTCCGCCGCGATCGCCCCGAGCTCCTGCTCCACATCAAACGCCGGACCAGGGCCAACAGGCAGAGACTGGCCGCGGGGCTGGAGGTGCGTAGCCGCCAGCCCAGCCGCCTCCAGCGGCCCTCCACGGAGCGGTCGCTGCCTGCCTTCCCCACCGGGCAGCCGCCCAGAGCCGGTGAGACGGGGTGGGAGCTGCGGGCGCGGAGGGAGGCGTGGGCTTTGTCCGTGGGCGCTGCCCGGCCGGGCAGGAGCGGCCCCTGCCCGTGCTGGGCAAGGCTGCTGTGCCGGCAGGGCCCGGGAGCTGTGCCGGGCTGCCGGGGGCTGTGGGACAGTCCCGCCGTGCCTGCGCTCGCCACACGCTGGCCCGCTCGGCCGGCAGCCGGCCCGGCCCTGCACCGTGGCTGGCGCTGCTCGTTGGGCGGCCCTGGGACGCTCGGGGCGGTCTCCGGGAGTGCGGGTGAGCCGAGGGCTTGGGCGTATTGGTCGAGACCCAGGGGCTGCTCATCGACCGCTCCCTCTTCGAGCGGGAGCTGCTCAGCCTGGGCGGCGACCAGGGGCCAGCCCCACACACTTTCAGAGCCACGCAGCTCTGAAGTTCTGCAGCTTCCTGTGCCACTTCGGCCGCTGCGGCTTCCACCAAGTGCCGGCCCGGGCTGTGGCGGCTGTGCCGGGCGATGCTGGGGGCTGGCTGCACTATAGAAACAGCAGATTTCACCGCGACCGCCCCGAGCTTCTGGGCCCGGGAGCTGTGCCGGGCTGCATTTGGGTTTCTGGCAGCTGCCTCCTGCCAAGGGTTGAACGGATAGGGGAGAGCTCAGTAGACAGGGAGCTGGTTGTTGCAAAGGGAATAAAATCCCATAGAGCCGTGTGTGTAGAGTTGTTTATTTCAGTGCTGGAGGTGAGGAGGATTTCTCCTCCTAATTCATCCACCTTTGTCAATTGCTGTGCTATATTTAGTTACTGATGCTTGGTGTTACTATGTCATTATAGCATATGGAACTAATAGACACAGTATATTATACACTCTGGAATTAATTTACATAGTATAATCTCATGGCTATAGATAGTTCTTTTTCACTGTGCTTGCGCCTCCCCAATTTGGGGGTCGTTGGGGGTCTTTGATGAAGGCTTCCAAAGTCGTCTTTGCATCTGAACTTTTCAACTTTGTCTTCAGAGCATGCACAGCTACGGTGTTCCTTGGTCTGTCTGGTCCTAAGCGATCTAATTTCTTGTGGCTAATTGGCTTGACGTTTGCTAATTTTTCATTAGTACTATACTTCCCTATCTCTGAAACTGACCACCTGGTGAGATTTTCATTTTTTTTTCCTGGGTCTCCAGCTCTGAGCAACCAGTTAACCATATACTAGGCACTACAATGCATAGAAAGACATCTATATCAGGTTAAATAGATAAATAGAATAAATGAAGTTATGATTCAGGTTCTATTGGTATCTGGTGATACAGATCTATCAGGTTATATTGATATCTTATAACTCAACCTGTAGAAGCAGCTTGTAAGTTTGACTGAAGTTCTATAGGCATCAAACCCCCCAAGACATGTGGTGATATTTTTCTTTCTCACCCTGTTTTGGGAGGAGGTGAGCTTTTGTCTTCCCTGACAAAAGCACAGTTGCTGCCAAGGGAAACACACCTGAGGACCAGTAGTGACCCAGCCTTCCCTTTGCTTCCTTTCTTCTTCTCTCCCTGCTGCACAGCTCCCTTGCGCCAGAAGCGCGATGCTGCCTCACCTGAGGATTCAGAGCTGCCTCCAGGCCCTTCCAAGAGAAGTGCAGGTGCTCAGGAGAGTGAGGCGTCCCCAGCACCTGCCAAGAAAGTCTGTGCCACCTCTGGACTTGTTGGGGCTTCACCAGTGGAACCATCAAGAGAGCTCATCCAGAGATTTAATCTCCGCAAGCTCACGGTTCCACTGGTTCGCCTGGACCTGAAACGCCATCCTGAGCTCATGGTTCACCTCACTCCAATCCACCCTGAAGCTGCTTGCAGGGCCCTGGGACACAGCAACAGCTGCTCATCTTCTCAGCAGCACAGCCCAGCCTGCGAGCCATCAGGTAGGGAAAGAGTTTCTACCCTTCCTTTTCCAATAGGTCCTGGCAACTGAGCCTTTCAAGTGTTTTCCCTGAGTCCTCTGTCATGAGTAGATCTCAAGTGAGAATCACGTAGAAAACAGTGTTAAGTGTACTAGGAAGTGGGACTGTGAATGCCAAAGTATTCTCTGCTCTTCCTGTCCTTCCTGCAGATGTGGAGGTTGTTCTGGGCATTTTCCAGACAGCCTGTCTGCTGAGGTGCAAGGGCTGGGTGAAAAATATTGCCCGACAGACAAGTGGTCAGTGTTAGGTGAACTCCCCTGTTTCTTGGAATGAAGTCCAACTAGGACGGTGATAGGATATTGCAGATGTTTCAGACTGACTGGCCTGCAAATCGGGCTGTGCCATTGAAATGAACTCTGTGTGCCTCAGAACAGCTGCAGCTGCAGAACATGGCCTCACCTACAAGTTTGCTTTTAGAATAAACTCACAGTTGAATTTCTCAGTGTGTGCCTGAAGATCCGGGCTCTGCTTGGGTGAATGCACGTTCTGTGGCCTTCTGTGATGAGAAACTCAAGCAGCCAAATCTAAAAGCTGCTGGGGAGATAGGGAAGGCTGTGATTCTAAAGTTTTTGTGTGCCTTTGGAGCAGAAGGGAGAAGAGCTGGCAGCTGGGTTTCTGGCAGTTGCCTCCTGTCGAGGAATGGCAGCGGGACACTTTTCCCAGACAGATGAATAAGTACGGGAGAGCTCAGTAGACAAGGAATTGGTTGTTGCAAAGGTTCAGAACATGAGAAGGGAATTTTCTCCTTCTCCCCCTACTTGGGAGGATGGGAGCTTCTGTCTTCCTTGGGACAAGTACAGTTGCTGCCAAGGGAAACACACCTGAGGAGCAGTAGTGACCCAGCCTTCCCTTTGCTTCCTTTCTTCTTCCCTCACTGCTGCACAGCTCCTTCATGCCAGAAGCACAGTGCTGCCTCCCCTGAGGATTCAGAGCTACCTGCAGGCCCTTCCAGGACAAGTCCAGATCCTCCAGGGTGTGAAGTTTCCCCAGCACGTGCCAAGAAAATGTTTGCTCCATCTGCACTTGGGGTTTCATCAGGCAAGCCAGGCACACACAAATTTCAAGTCCAGCCACAGCTCATCACTCCAGCATTTCCTGCGCACCATCAAAGCACTTCTGCGGCCTCTCCAGAGAGCAGCAGCTGCACTTCTCCAGAGCAGCACTTGCCAGCCAACATCCCATCAGGTACGGAATGTGTTTCTCCCCTGGCTTTTCAGAAAGAGCACAAAAAGTGACTGAAGTATTTTGCTGCGGTGCTCTGTCATGTGTACATTTGATTGTCAGAATCAGGTGTCGAGGGTACTAGGAAGCAGGATCATGAATATCAAAAGAATCTCTGTCTGCTTTTCCTGTCCTTGCTGCAGATTTGGAGGATGTTCTGGCCATTTTCCAGGCAGCCTCTGTGTAGAGGTCAAAGGGCGAGGCAAAGAACATTTCTCCACAACTGGTCGGTGTCAGGTGAACTCCCATTTTTCTTTGGATGAAGCCAAACTAGGACTCTGATAGGATATTGCAGAGTTTACAGATTGTCTTTTGTTGAGATGAAATACAAGGGATGGGACCACCGTGCTTTGAGATGATTTATTGCTGAAGTAGCCCAATAAGATATCAGTCCCGAGGCGTGAGATTTACAGGCAACAAGTCAACCACAGCTCGAGGAAGTTACGAGTTCCTTCTCCGCATGGCAATATATAACTTTTTAGTCCAGTAGACAGTTGACACAAAGTTTGTTTTCACTTATTAAGCTCTTATCACCTTTACTTGATTTTGCCACACTGCTTCTGTCTTTTAACCAACAAGCTAACAGGTCACGTATTCACACACACTTGTGTTATAGTTCCTAGATCTCTAACTTACTTTATAAATCACACTATTACACTTGATACCTCCAACTATTTTACTTCATATAATTTCTTACTTACTCTAGGCATATTCTTACTTGCAACTGTGAGAACATAGGTTTAGAATTACTCTACCTAATGTCTGTGTACTTTCATCACTCCATCAATCCAGGCTTTTTCTAAGGCTGCAGATTTTCCATTTCCAACAGTGTCTCCCACAAATAATGCTATGAAATTTCAGTGCACGCTGGGAGTCCCAGAACAGTTGCAGCTGCAGACCATGGCCTCACCTCCATGGTTGCTCCTTAGAATAAACTCGCAGTTTAAGTTTAGCGTGTGTGTCTGCACCTCTGGCCTCTTCCTGGGTGAATGCACTTTCTGAGGTCTCTTGTGATGAGAAACTCAAGCAGCCAAATGCCAAAGCTGCTGGGAAGATGCAAAAGGCTGTGATTAAAGGTGATTATGTCTGTGTGCATGTCTAGATCAGTTTCACAAGCCATACTTTAATCTATGTACACGTTGATTAGGATAATACTTTTGAAGGGGAAGAGCTCACTCTTCCAATTCCCTGGGAAGGTTTTAATACCTTTCTGGAGTTGAGGTTGCTGTGCGCTTCCTGTGATGTTTGATCCAAGGCAGCAATAAAGCTCTGCGTCCCAAAGCCTCATTTTGGAGCCTCACCGATGTTTTTGGATTCTTGCAGCCGCCCCGGGCACTTCAGTCCCCAGTGCTGCAGCTGGCAGTGCTGGTTATGCAGCATGGAGAGCCCCAAGCTGGGTATGGAGTACTCCTGGGGAAGAGGAATTGCCACCGCTGGATCTGGACCTTGTTCTGGAGACACTGGAAAAGATGCTTTCACCATCTGTGCCTGAAAGGTCTCCCTCTGCTCAGGTAACTCCATTGGACAGGGATGAGAGGGGCTGAGCACAGTCACCTTGTGGAAAGAAGAGATGTGTGTTGCCAGACAGTCCCTGCAAAGCTGCAGCCTGCAGGAGACTGTTGTGCTTAGGGCTGTGGTGGGAAGAGCACATCCCTGTGCCAGGAGCTAGCAGGACTCCATCCTTAGCTCCCACTCCATGGCTTGAGTGTCATCCCCACGCTCAACAGCCTTGTCAGCCTTGACAGCTCTTGGAGCGTGTTGGAGAAGTCAGTGTTTTGGTCTGTTGGAGGCCTCTGGGGCCCAGAGCTCCTTGTTAGGAAGAAGGGATGAAGTGTGTGAGCCGTGGAGTCTTCAGGGGGCAGATGTCTTGGTTCTGAGTCCCCATGACTTGTGTGATTGGTGAGAAGGACAAGGTTGGTGCTGGACATGAAATGGTTAAGGACTCCTTGAAGCCCAGGGGCTCCTCCTGTGTTGAAGAGCAGTTCAATCAGGGCCCATTAGTCCTTGTGTTTGACAGATTCCCTCTTGGACTTTGGAATCCCTTTTTTCTTTAGTCTTGTCTCTCCCCAGACTGGCCTGGAGTGTTCAGTTTCTGCATTGGCACAGGCCTTTTTGCATCTTCTTCTACAACTTTGCCAAAGAATTTCTCTTCTTTCATTTAATATGCAGACCCATTGCATGGGTAGATTTATTCTTGAGGAAGGGCAGACTGGAGGTGGGGAGGGGGATTTTTTGGAACTGTCCATATCTTATTGCCAAGTGCGATGAGCCTTTGTCTTCTGCAAACACCCACGTATATACCAGTTTTCAAAAGCAATTTGTTGGTGCACAGAAGGAAATCTGGCAGGCTCTGATTGTATCCCTGCAGAATCTATTGGTTGATCTTTGCGTTTCTTTCTTTGTGTTTTTCTTTTCAGGTCAATCCTAGTGTTGCCCGTGGCTCTTCAGGAGGGGAAGCTGTGAACAAGGCTGCAGCAGAGGGAGCTTTGCCTGCTGGCGGGAGCTGTGTGAACGTTTGCCAGGAGCCCGAGGAGCTTGGTAAGGAGTGAGCCCAGCCTGCTTTAGAGAGATGGGAGACAGCTGCTCGGAGCCTGCCTCTGACAGGAAGGGAGATCAGAAGAGTTGAGTTCTTGTCTCAAGCAGGGTTGGTGCTTCCTGGAGCCTTTAGTTCCAATCCTGCACTGGCACAAGCTCCCCGAGCCCTGCCCCTCCATGCTTTTCCAGAGGCTCTGACACCGAGTCCTCTGCTGTGGCAAGAGAGCCGGGAATAAAGCTGAGCTGGTGGCAGTTGTGTCACCAAGCTGCGTGTCCCAATTGGTTCACAGCTCCCAGCAGCCTTCAGCTTCAGCCACTGCAGTGAGGACTGACGTCTCTGCGTCAGCCCAGAGAAAGAACAAGGCTGGGCTTCTTTGTGGGAGCTGGGACTGTCTGTGTTTCAAGCTCTCCTGGGTGCCATTTGCACTGGGAGTGTTGTGAATTGATTGGCGTACTTCAAAACTTCACAAGACTGGAAAACTTGGAAGGATCCCTGTTCCCTTTAAAGAGCAGGCTTCAAATTCTCAAGTGAGAGTGTGCCTTTCAGGCCATCTTTTACAGCCTTTGCTAGCAGGACAGTTTACTTGCAAAGGGAAAGCTACACGGAGGCCAGCATTGACTGAGAGTTGCCTTTCCTTCCCAGATATCCATCTGATCTACCTTGCCCGAAGGGCTGCCCTGCGTGGGAAGAAGGATCAGAGGGAGAGCCTGTGACCATCGGGCAGGTGGCATCCCTCTGTTTATAGATATAGTTAGAAATTTTTTATCTTGATTTATTTATTTTATCTTGATTTATTTATATAGTTACATGTATAGATTGATAGAGTTGTATAGGTGTATTTATAGGTGTATCTATTTATACATCTGTATAGTTTGTATGTATAGTTATGGATTTTATTTCCATGTATATAGTTTCATTTATAGATTTTCTAATTTGCATTTATATATGTAGATAGTAACATTTAGATGCACACACAGTTCCATTTCTAAATGTGCATAATTCTTTAGTTAGAGCTATATGGATGTATAGGTGCATAGATTGAACTGTGTAGGCCCAGGCTGCATTTTTGCCTCTTTCCCCCTTGGCTGCCTTTTTCATCTCTTGTTTTTCCCGCTGTGCCCCTTGTGTCCCCCTGTGCTGGGTCCGAGCTGGGGCCGGGCCAGGCGGAGCAGCAGTTGCAGCCCTGGCTGTCCCTGGAGCGGTGGGAGCTGCCGGTGGCCCCAGGCACTGTCCTGTGAGGAGCTGCTGAAGGACGGTGAGACTGAGGGGGCTGAGGAGGCGCTGATGCTGAAGGGACAATGGAAACCTTGAGGTGTTGGGGGCACTGAGGGCTGTGGGGGAGCAGAGGGCGATGGTGGCACTGAGGTGACAGAGGCACGGGCTGAGGGCTGTGCCGGCTCTGAGGGGACACAACGGCTCAGAAGGGACTGAGCGGGGTGAGAGGCCTGGGAGAGGCCGAAGAAACTGAAGAGGGGGCTGGGGGTTTGCCGAGAGGACGGTGGGGCTGAGGGGATGGAGGGGGCCAGGAGGGAGCACACAGAGCTCAGGGACTGCAGCTCTGCCAGGCCTTGCAACCAATTCCAGAGCCTCCACTTTTGCCACCACAGCTGTGCTGAAGAGCTTGAGGACAGGCAGACACTGCCAGGAGGCAGCAGGGAGAAGCTGAAGGCCTGGAGCAAGAGCAGTGAGCAGGGATGTGCTGGGGCCACGCAAGAGCCTGGGTGAGGCCCCAGGGCTGGTGAGGCCGGGCAGGGCTGAGGGTGGCGTGGGCTTTGTCCGTGGGCGCTGCCCGGCCGGGCAGGAGCGGCCCCTGCCCGTGCTGGGGCTGCTCAGCGCTGCTGCCCCGGCCGGCACAGGGGCTGTCCTTGGGCAAGGCAGCTGTGCCGGCAGGGCCCGGGAGCTGTGCCGGGCTGCCGGGAGATGCGGGACAGTCCCGCCGCGCCTGCGCTCGCCACACGCTGGCCCGCTCGGCCTGCTTGTTCTTCCCAACCCTCCTGGGGAGGCTCGGAGATTTTCGCTTCCCTGCTGGAAGTGCAGCTGCTGCCAAGGGAAAGGTCCCAGGACTGACTCGCTGTTCCCTTTGCCTCCCAGATGTCCCATCTGCTGTCCCTGTCCAGGAGAGCTGCTCTGCATGGGACGAGAAGACTGCGGGAGAAGCTTTGAAGATGGGGCGGCTGATTTGTTCTTATGCAGTTGTATGGATATTTAGATTGGGACTGTGACATTTGTATATTTTCAAATAGTTTTGTTTTATATATTGCATGAAATATGTAATATTTAATCTCTATTTGCATCTGTAGATTGTTATATATGTATATATATATGTATTTTGTTCTATTTAAACATGTATGAAGAGCTATAGTTGTATAATTTTATCTATGGAATTCTTAGTACAGGGTTATTTAGAAGTAGACACTGATATTTTTATATTTCTATATGGGTTGTAAAAACTGTAGTAATCTGTAATAAATTAAGCTGTTAAACACCTCACTAATCTTTGTCTATAGTGACTTGTAGAGGTTAGCAATAAATTAAGTTTTTGCTAACTGAAGTTGGTATTTGTATATTTTTACGTGGCACTGTTTTGCTAATATAATAAATTACTTTTTTTAAACTTAATTGAGATTTTGATAGTTGTGTATTGTCAGCGCAGGTGTAGAAATTTGTAATAAATGCCATTTTTCAACTGCAATTGATTCATGTGTATTTGTAGCTCAGCTGTGCGGCTGCAGCAATCTTCAAACAATGACATTTATCAGCTGAGATGGGTGGTTTGTGATTTGTGCTCTCCAAAGCAATGGGCAGATGGAAATGCCATGACGCTGGAGGATTTTGGTGATGAAAATCTCCAGCCACGCCCAGCACATGCCCCACTTGCGCTCAGGCTGGGCAAGGAAAGCGCAGATTTGGGATGGCAGCAGAGCCACACGTTGGCTCAGAACTCGCTGCACAGGCCTGCTGAGAAAACTCTGGGACTCAGCTGCGCGTACAACTCCAAGCAGGAGGCAGCAGGGCAGGTGAAAGCATTCACAATGAAAAAAAAAAAAAGAAATTGTGTCCAAACAGATGTGAGGATACTCTGGGAGTTTGATCAAATGCTCTCACTCACCACTGCCTAGGCTCATCTTCAGCAAAACTAGTTTGTTAAAAGCTGAACACCTTCCAGGAAAGAGAGATTGCACTTTCCCCTTCCCTTGCCTTGCTGTGTGAGTGGAAGATGTCCTTAGCACAGGGAATTGTTGCCCTTCAGCACCTCCCTCACTCCCATGAAATCAAAGATTACGTGCTACCGCGTGGCACCATAAAGGAAAACAGCCCTGCCCTGGTGACAGTGTGTGCAAAGTCTTCCCTCCTCCTGTCCCCACATGGCACAAACTGAACCATCCCCTTCCTGTCCAAACTGCGCCTGAGCTGAGGGAGGGCTCCAGGAGCTCAGGAGGGTGCAACACCAGCACAGGTGGGAAGGTTTTGCAAAGCTTCCTAAGCATCAGTGAACTTTGGCTTTGCCGCTCTTCCCCTGGAATATTGTCCTGCTCATCAACGGTCTTGGAGGACACCGTGCCGCCAGCTCCCGCAAGTGAAGTTTGTTTTCTTCAGGGCTTGAATGGAGGAAAATGCACATGGTTATTTTTAGAGTGAAATTTGGGGTTTGGTGCAGCTGGGTGAGGTCCGTTATTTGCTGTGGAAAGTAGAGGAAAAGCTTTAAATTCCCAACAGAAGCTGACTGCCAGCCCACACAGAGACCTGAATGAGGCCCAGGTATGCTTGCTGCACGCTGGTCCAAGGGAAAAGCTGGAACAAAGTCCCCTTTGATTGGAGATTGAGCCTCTGTCCTGATGGGACACTTGTGCTTGGCTTCTTTTTCCCCCATGGACTGAGACTGATGAGAGAGAGGCAGTTTTCTCTTGTTCCGACTTGGTTCTTGTTGGGGGTTTGGTGTCCTTTTTTTTGTTCTGGCCTCCCCGTGGAATTTTTACCCATTAGCTGCAGAGACAACCTAACTGTGGGTATTTAATGGGTGATTGATAAAGGACAAAGAGTGGCCGGGCCCAGGGGGGGAAGGGGGCAGGAAAGGAGGGTGGGGACAGTTTTTGCCTGGGCAATACCAGGAATTCCTCCAGCCCAACCGTGCGGAGATTTCGCTGTGTCTTATTGGCAGGCACCAGAGCAGACCGAAAAGCACCTTACCTCTCTCAGAGGGACGTTGTGAGCAGAGGAGACGGTCACGGCCGGATGGGCTCCCCGAGAATCCCTTGGTGCCGGCTGGAGCGTGATCGGGTCATGAACTCGCTCAGCAGCACTCACAGGGTCCCATCGGGGTCACCAAAATGTCAGCGTTCAGGAACACACATAATCACAGATTGATTATATACAGGTGCTTTATTGAAGCGTGTGGAAACTAGGGGTATCAGCAACCCAAATCTAGCTCCATTGTCTTTGTCCAAAGTGCACATATTTCTAGAATTTCAGCTGTAGCGTAATCACTAGAACAACCTTATCAATAGTGCTTCATTAATATTGCTTCATTAACTTTATCAATATTGCTTCCTGAGGGTTAGCTCATCCTTGTACAAACATGTACAAATCTCATCTCTGGGTGGGTATCTTGGAGACCCCAAGCACCAGTTCCTGTTACTGTAAACATTTCAGCTTGCTAGACCATCCCTAATACCAAACATTCTTGTGGCCTAATTCTACATGATTTTCAGAAACATTATTCAGAGACATTTAACCCCATAGTAACAGAAGGACCAAGGATCCACTGTGACACTGCAGGGCCCAAAGAACCAAGGATCTGTTGTGACTCCACGGAGTGTCATGGAACCGTGGAGACCATTGTGACACTCCAGGGCCTCATGGAACCATTCTGACACCAAGCTGGGTGGGAGTGTGGATGTGCTGGAGGGCAGGAGGGCTCTGCAGAGGGACCTGGACAGGCTGGATCCAGGGCCCAAAGCCAACAAGGTGAGGTTGAACAAGACCAAGTGCCGGCTCCTGCACTTTGGCCACAACAAGGCCTGCAGTGCTCCAGGCTGGGGACAGAGTGTCTGGACAGTGGCCAGGCAGAAAGGGAGCTGGGGCACTGATGGACAGCAGGCTGGACATGAGCCAGCAGTGTGGCCAGGTGGCCAAGAAGGCCAATGGCCCCTGCCCTGGATCAGGAATGGTGTGGCCAGCAGGAGCAGGGCAGGGATTCTTCCCCTGTGCTGGGCACTGCTGAGGCCACACCTCGAGTGCTGTGTCCAGTCCTGGGCCCCCAATTGAGGAAGGCCATGGAGGGGCTGGAGCATGTCCAGAGAAGGGCAACAAGGCTGGTGAGGGGTCTGGAGCACAAGTCCTGTGAGGATTGGCTGAGTGTGGTGGGTTTTAGCTCCAGCTAAAATCACCAGAGTACTTCCTTCTGTCTTACTGTGAGATATGGATTAGGAGAAGTGCAAAACAGGCTTAAAACTGAATAGGAATAAATAAACTTTATGATCAGGACTACAAGAATAAGAAACAAGCATAAAATCTTTAGAAACCTTTCCTCCCCCTACCAACCTTTTCTTTCACAACTGACACCGCAGAGACAAAACCTGGGATGTTAAAGCAGTGCCAACTATACAATAGCCTTTTCATCAGTCTGTGCAGGGAGAGGAGTTTTCTCTTGTCATGCCATGGAGAGTTCTCCACAAGAAACAGTTTTCTCGTCAATTTTCATTCTACAAATGGCAGTCACCCGGGCACAAACTCTGCCCTCTCCTCCCATTTCCACACCACTCAGAGGTGTGTTCATGGGCCATGAGCTAAGGGGTATATTTTAAGGATGAGTTATTCAAAGGCAAAGGTTCTCTTCATCTCTGAGAATAGAGGTTTTCTTCTTCTCTCCCTGGGGGCAAAGGGTCTTCATCAGCTCTCATCTCCCTCTCTCTCTGTTCAAGCTCTCATGGGATCACAGCTACTCCACCATCTGCTTGGCTTCATCAATGGATACCTTTGCCCAGATCTACAGCTTGAATAGTTCCATCCCCCAATATTCTTTCATGAATTAAAGGAGTTATTTTTCAGAACATAATTATTCATCTCCATGGCCCTACCAAAAGACTATTTCAGTTTATTAGAGCATCTCCTCATTCTCCTTCCATCTGAGCCTTGATTCCTTCTTTTACTGACCTTGATGTTTCACATTGTCTTTTTACGTGTCACTTGGTTCTTTTCTTTTGCTGGAGAGAGGATTAAAGTCTGCAGGTCTCCTCTGTGTAGTGGAAGGGTTAAATCTGGCCCAAGCCATGGCAGGCAGTGGTGGTGTGGGATTTCAGGTGTGGCTGGTGCCAGCTCTCAGGAGCTGTCTGTGCGGGCCGGGGGGCAGGGGGGGTGTTGGCGAGTGTCATCAGCCGTGGCCTGGCCCAGCCTGGGGGCCGGGGGCTCCCCTGGGAAGGGCTTTGGTCATCCCGCTGGAACGGGACCCGGAGGGCTTCCCGGGAAAGCCAGCACCGCAGCAGAGCCTGGCCTGGCCTGGGGGGGATCCCGCAGTCTCCATCTCCCCCCGGGAGCAGCTGGGGTCCGGCCCAGCCCCCCCCAGGCCGCACAGGCCATGGGGGAGTGGGGCCAGCCACACCAGAGCTCTGCTGCCTTTCAAGGCTGCAAAGAAAGAGACCAGTTCCTGGGCTTGGCTTTTTAAAAGGTGCCATTCACAAAGGTGAAGTTACTTTGCAGTGCTGCAGAATGCTGTCAGTTGTCAGAACTGGCCAGCTATTGGCTTGATCTCAAGCACAGAAGGAACTCCCCACAGCCTCTCTCAGAGGAATCACTTCTGTGGCTGTTTCCCACTTCTTTCCATAAATGCTAAACTACCACACCCTTTGACCATAACATAATTCTCAAAACTCAAAGATTTCAAGGCCTTATTTAAAACCAAGTAAGTTCCTCCACTATCAACCAAAAATTCTACTTCTTTTCTTTTTGCCAGTTTCATTTTTATAACCAGGGGGTCTGTTGGGGTGGACTCCCTGGGTCCTCCTCAGTCTTCTTGTGGATGTGTGACTGCAACCACCCCTCCTTTCCCTTCTTTCTTTTGGCCATCTCACTTCCACTTTGGACACTCATTTTTCCAGTGGCCAAATTCTCCACAGTTCACACATTGGTCTCTACCCAGTCGAGACGGGCCTTGTTTGGGTGGTCCTTGTCCATGCTTTGCTTTCCCTTTTCCTTTCTCCTGTACCACGGCTACTAGCTTCTTCATTTCTTGCTTATATCCCTCTTCTCAATTGCTGAAAACTCTCCATGCCTCTTCCAATAAGGCTTCTAAGTTTCACCCATCTGCCCCCCAAAGCTTTTGGAGTTTACACCTCATGTTCCCTGTGGATTGTTCCAGAAATAGATTAACTAGCTGCTGTATTCCTACTTCAGAGCCCGGCTCCAGTGGTGTGTGTCTGTGCATCGCGTCCTTCCGAGGATCTGGGAATTCCGAGGGAGATTCCAAGGGACCTTGTTTGATTGCATATAAGGCTGCCCAGTTCATGGTTTTAGGTCCAGCCCTCTCCACTCCCTTCACTCTCCACTCCTGGGAGCTTTCTGACTTTCTCCTTGCACTTGACTGATTTGGATCCCATTGTGGGCCCTGTAGAGGAAAGTATTCTTTTCCATCCATTTGTAAAGTTTTATAATGGTCCTTTGCCAGGTCCCCTGCTGGTTTTAGAACCAATTGTTTCTCAGTTTTGGTTAATGCATCTAATAACAATTGTGTGTCACTTCAATCTGGGTTATGTTGATTGACTATATATTGTAAACATTTGGCAGTGTTTACTGGGTCACTTTGATAATTCTTTGTGACCTTTTCTCTGGCCTCTGTGTCGAGAGGAGAAAAGAGTTCCTTAACTACCATTGGCCCTTCTGTTCCTATTGCTTCCCACAAGGGTGCCTGTAGTACCTGCTTTCTGCTCCGGGATGCAATCGGGCTACCTGGGGGTGTTGGGGCTGATGCCCCCTTAAAGCTGTCGGGAGGAGGTGGAGGGGAAATGGAGCTTCCAGGTCTGGAGAGGGCAGAGGGGCAAATGGAGCTTCCAAGTGCACCTCTTCCTCCTCCTGCCTCCTAAAGGGAGGGCTGATTAAATTAGTACAGTTCTGTTCTTGCTGGGCTGCTGCTGGATAGGCCTTACTCAGCCTGATGCACCTCTGGCCGAGGCTGCAGCTCCAGCAGCACCGTTTGAGCTTCCCTTTCTTGGCCTGATTTTCTTTCTCAAGGGCCAACACCAAAGGATCAGAGGGAGCTTTGATCCCACAGTCCCTCTGCCATTCAGGGTTATTCCAGAGGGAGAAAAACATAACACAACCCGAAAGCTCATCACACTTCCCCTGGTGTCTAAGGAAAAGCATGAACTGCAGCAGGGTGTTGTACTCTGCTGTGCTACTGGGGGCCACCTTGCACCGTCATCCAGGCGATCCAACGGCCACCAGTGAGAACAATATTTTATTGAACTCTTTTTGTTCTCAGTGCCCCCAGTGCTTGTGATTTCTTTCCAATGTGCTAAGACACATCCCAGAGGGCTGGCTCTCGGTACCTCTTTGCTCTGTCCTGCCCTCATTATCCTTTCCTTCTTGTCTTATCCCATTTCCACCTAAATATTTTCTCACAATTTCTCACAGTCTTTTCCCACTCTTCTTTGTGCACAGCCCAAGTCTGAGGCACAAAATGGATCCTTCCACACACAGGCTTTAAGATCTCAGGCTCACGACCAACCTGTCCTCGCTCACACTGCGGGCACCCCCTCGGCTGTTGGGCAGAAGAGCAGTGCCAGCGTGGTGCACAAACCTTACACTGGAATAATACCCACGCAAAATGTTGTCCCTGTTGTGAGTGAAACACCCCAATAGCACAAATACACACTATTCCTGGCATCCCTTCTGTCCCTTCTGGGATTTCCAGATCTCTAGGAGAGGGCTGTTCCCAATCCAAAGCTGTGATCTTTCCAGCAGAAGTTTGATAAACTCTCTCTGATAACACCCGCTCGTTCCCTCTGTCTGTCCAGTGGTGCCCCGGGTTTACAAACTCCCAAGGGTCCAGGCCAATCCTCTGGGGCAGAGGTAGTCCTTTCATTTGCCTTGCCAGGCTTGTAGCATTCTTTCAGCCCTTGCACTACTTGTTATGACTAATAAGATTGAACAACCAGCATATCCAACACAGAAAGCGAAGGAAAGTTACCAGTGTGCTGGGATTATAACTTTTGACACAAGAGAGCAGTATTGCTACAGAAATACACACAAATCACTAAAAGCTCTGCAAAAATACACAATGACCACTAAAAATATTACACAATGAAGAGGAAAAAAATCAAAACTACACTCTTAACATCACAAACTACTCTTCTAATTGTACTAATCAGGTCTCAGCCACTGTCTCAGTCACTCACACGCAACCAAAAGTCTGGACATAACTCACTTCACCAAATAGCAGCATTAACACAGGGGTTCGTTCCAGCCACCCCCAGAATTGCCAGTGGCCAATCCCTTTGGTCAATGAACCCCCCTTTGCCGGCCCCAGCCGGTACCCTCCTGCCGGCCGCGCAATCAGCCCAAGCGGTCCCTGCACCGCTCACTGACCCATGGTCACTTGCAAGCCCACCTTACCCCAGCAGGGACGAGGCTACGCGCAGGGACGTCTCCCTGCGGCTCAGCAGCAGCCCTTTAGTCCAGACCCCCCGAGGCTGGATTATAATACAAACCGTTTGATCCACGGGCAGCAGGTTCCTCGTCTATCCCTGCGGTGAGCGCACCAGTTGAGGAGTACCCCGAGAAGATCCCGGGGCGCGCCTTGGGGAGTCCATCCCCCGTGTGCTCCCACAGGGGGATAGAGAGGACTCCTGCCTGCCTCCCCAAAACTGACACATGGAAAGACTCTAAAACTGCAGTAGTTTTAAAGTAGCTTTGATTATTTATTATTGACAGGCGCCCGGGCACACAGGGGATTGATCCTCCAAAGACGTGTGCAAATGTCACAAGGTGTACATTCTCTATTTATCCCCCAAGGTATTCCATATGCATAGGATTGAAAAATGTGCTTCATGCATATTCATTTTTTGGCTCCTCCCATATGGTAATGAGCTCCACACCCCTCTGGGCATGCCCAGCTCACTCTGGTGATCACGGAGGGGTCTTCAGGAATGAAGGCTCGGAACTGTCCAAACCCCTGGGTCAGCTCTGTCCAGCTCTGGAGCCTGAGGGCCTCCTTCATCTCAGTGTTTTTTCTTTCCTAGGGCACTATGTTAAATAGATGTTATAGCCACTATACAGTGGAGAAAACAATTCTGATTAAGACCTTTTTGTCGAGTCATATTCCTAATCAATCTTATCTATATGTATATAAATACTTCTGCTTTGCTGTTCTTCATTTTGAGAGACAAAGTTGTACAAAGGTTCAATTCCACCTCTATAATCCTTTATAGAGAAATCTCTGACAAATCCTGGGCCTGGGACTTGATCCAGCCACTTCCAGGCTCCTCTCACAGAAGGAGTTTAGAAATCCTGGGGGTCCTGGCTTGGGGGATCTTGGGGTGTAATTGGGGTGTTGGGGGTCCTTTCTGCACCTGGTGACCCAACAGGAGCTTCTCTAATAACCTTTGCGTGAAGCTCCCACTGTGTCCATGACAGGAGCCCCTGGCAGTGTCGGTGACATCCCGGCTCTTTGGCAGCCTGGGGACTGCTGGGATGTCACCCTGGAGCCCCTGGCAGTGTCTGTGACATCCCGGCTCTTTGGCAGCCTAGGGACTGCTGGGATGTCACCCTGGAGCCCCTGGCAGTGTCGGTGACCTCACTGTTCTTTAGCAGCACAGGGATGTCACCACTGGACTCCTGTCACTGCCTGTGACAAATTGGAGACTTGGCAGCTTGGAGACACCTCTGTTGTCACCCTGGAGCCCTGTGACTGTCACCTCATGACACTTAGGAAGATGAAGGAGCCCTGGGATGTCACCAAGGAGCCCCTGGGACTGCACGTGAGCTCACAGCTCTTCAGCAGCCTGGAAAGCCTGGGATCTGTTCATTCCTGCTCTGCTGAGGATGGATCCTCAGCAACTTGGAGGGAGGTTCCCTGATGAGTTTTACTTCTCCAGAGGCTTGTTCAGTCTTCAGCTCTTCATTCCAGGAATTCAGCCCCAAAAACTCATTAAGATTTCAAATTGCTCTAACAAGACAAGTCCCTGGGAATAATTTAATGTTAAGTCCTCAATTCTTCTATCGTTAATTATACAGATTTCAGAAGAGTATTCAAAGAGAATATACTATCATTTTAAAATGTGAAGGGCTTTTTTTTTGTCCTACTTAGTTTTGTTCTCCTGTTTACTGATTGATATCAGCAATCTCCAGTTGCTATTGATCCTGAGCACCTCCTAAATCACTCTGAACAGATCTGAAAACCAAGTCCCTTGATGGCTGACAATCCATCAGACTTTGTCCCTAAAGCCCCCCATCTCAGGGCTGGGGTCTCATGCAAGCCCTGGCCCCCAGAGCAGCTGAGGAATGGAGCCACATCCAGGGGTGTCCCCAGGGCTCAGGACTGGGGCCAGCTCAGTTCAATCTCTTTATTGCTGCTCTGGAGCAGGGCACCCAGGGCCCCCTCAGGCAGCTGCCAGGGGAGCCCAAGCTGGGTGGGAGTGTGGCTGTGCTGGAGGGCAGGAAGCTCTGCAGAGGGATCTGGGCAGGCTGGAGCCATGGGCCCAGGACAATTGGATGAGGTTCAGCAAGGCCAAGGGCCGCGTCCTGCCCTGGCCTCACAACCACCCCAAATCCCTGGCCGTGCCCTGGCCCTGATCCCCACAGCCTGTCCTGTTCCCTTCATCCCTGCACTGCCAGGGACTCTGTGGGACACGGGAGCTCTGCTGTGCCTATGGAGGGAGCTCCAAGTGCCACCACTGCACTGGGAACCACAACTCATCGGCTTTGTGTCCTTTGGGGCTCAGCAACTGGGGACACTCAGAGGCACAGCAAGTTTCTCTTCATGGCCAACAGAAAAAATGGAAACATGATCCAATTTGAAAAACATCAAAACTCTTTCCTCAGCAATGTGAGACAGCCCTGCAGCATCTGACATGCCCATGATCCACCAGGGATATCTGTACAGGAACATTTTTAAATGAAGGTAATTATTGGAACCATAAAAAAAATTTAGGTGTTTCATGATGAGTTATTTGAAGTTCTGAAAGACTGGGCAACTCTCTGAAGCTCCAAGTGTGAAGCCACTCAGTTGAGAGCCATTGGAATGCCCAGAGTGCAGCTAGAGGAGGAAGTCTGGGAGCAATGGGAAGGACACAGATGCAGCTGCTCTCATTAAGAGATGTCCTTAGACACGGCCATTTAATCAGGAGATGTGGAAACTCATGATTGAAGAAGGACATGTAATAAGAGACAGAATATTGGTGACACAAATAGAGGGGAAGATCAATATTCCTTTTCCTGACATCTCAAAATGTAAAAGATCCATCAGAGTTTGTCCTTAAAGCCCCCCATCTTAGGGGTGGGGTTACATCCAAGCCCTGGCCCCTTGTCCCCATGCCAGGCTCTGGGCTGGATCCTGTGCAACATCCTTAGGCTGTGGCTCCAGGAGCAGCGGGGGGATAGCGGGGGACAGGGGACCCCACTGGGCATGAACAGTGTTGGACTTCTCTGGGGGGGTCAGTGTGAGGGGGGGCTGGGGCAGAGTGACCAACGCAGTGACCTCACACAGCCCCCTCTGATGTCACAGCCACCTCTGTGATGTCACACAACAGGTATCTGATGTCACAAACCACTCTGTGATGTCACAGCCACACTGTAATGTCACAGCCTCATCTGTGATGTCACACAACGGGTATCTGATGTCACAAACCACTCTATGATGTCACAGCCTGCTCTATGGTGTCAGACCTCCCCCTTGTGATGTGACAGCCAACTCTGTGATGTCACACAACTGGTCTCTGATGTCAGAAACCACTCTGTGATGTCACACAGCCACATTGTAATTTCACAGCCTGCTCTGTGATGTCTCAGCCTCTTCTGTGATGTCACAGCCTGTTCTGTGAAGTCATAGAATGCTCTATGATGTCAGACCTCCACTCTGTGTTGTCACAGCCTACTCTGTGATGTCACATAACTGATCTCTGATGTCATAAACCACTCTGTGATGTCACACAGTCGCACTGTAATGTCACAGAAAATTCTGTGATGTCACAGCCTGCTCTATGATGTCAGACCTCCACCCTTTGATGTCACAGCCTGCTCTGTGACGTCACACAACTGGTCTGTGATGTCACAAACCACTCTGTGATGTCACATCCAAATCTGTGACGTCACTGCCAAGTTAGTGATGTCACAGCCTTCTCTGTGATGTCACAGCCTGCTCTGCGGCATCACACAACTGGTCTCTGATGTCACAAACCACTCTGTGATGTCACAAAGCCCCAGTGTTAATTCACAGCGAATTCTGTGATGTCACAGTTAGCTCTGTGATGTCATAGCCTGCTCTATGATGTCACAGCCTGCTCTGTGATGTCAGACCTCCACCCTGTGATGTCACAGCCTGATCTGTGATGTCACACAACTGGTTTCTGAGGTCACAAACCACTCTGTGATGTCACACACCCACACTGTAATGTCACAGCCAACTCTGTGATGTCACAGCCTGCTCTGTGACATCACAGGCATCTCTGTGATGTTACCGACAACTCATTTATGTCACAGCCTTCTCTGTGATGTCACACAACTGGTCTGTGATATCACAAATCACTCTGTGATGTCACACAGCCACATTGTAATGTCACACCCTGCTCTGTGATGTCACTGCCTGCTCTATGATGTCACATCCGAATCTGTGATGTCACAGCCAGTTCTGTGACGTCAGATCTCCACCCTGTGATGTCACAGCCTGGCCTGTGACATCACACAACAGGTCTGTGATGTCACAAACCACTCTGTGATGTCACACAGCCACACTGTAATGTCACAGCAAATTCAGTGATGTCACAGCCTGCTCTGTGGTGTAACACAACTGGTCTCGGATGTCACAAACCACTCTGTGATGTCACAAATCCACATTGTTATGTCACAGCAAATTCTGTGACATCACAGCCTCCTCTGTGATGTCACACAACAGGTCTGTGATGTCACAAACCACTGTGATGTCACACAGCCACATTGTAATGTCCCAGCAAATTCGGTGATGTCACATCCTGCTCTGTGATGCCACAGTCACCTCTATGATGTCATACAACTCATCTCTGATGTCACAAACCACTCTGTGATGTCACAATGTCCCATTGTCTAGTCACAGCAAATTCCATGATGTCACAGCCAGCTCTGTGATGTCACAGAGACAGCCTATGATGTCACAGCAGCTCAGTGACCTCACAGAACCCACTCTGTGATGTCACAGCCCACTCTGTCACCTCATGTCACCAGATGATAAATTGTCTACCTCAGGTGAGCACACACTGCTCCTTCTCCAAACCCACTGGCCCATGGACACCACACAATGCCCATTGTGGAAGGAGGGGAACTGGAAGTTCTCCAGCCTCAGTGTCCTGCCAGCTCAGCCAGGCCCACTGGAACATTGGGCTCCAGCACCAGCAGGGACCAGCAGAGAGAGCCCAGCACAGAAGAATGCATGTGGAAAGGGAAGGGGAAATATGTTCATCATTTTGGGCTCATGATTACCATATGTCTGTTTAGTCTGGGACAATCAATGAATGGGTGTGTGCAAAATACAGAATAGAAACAGAAACTTCCCTGTGCTCAGCATGCCCGGCTTTGGGAGGAGCTGTCCCCCCGAGCATCCGGCCACATAAAGAATGCTGCTTCTCAATGCTGCATTGCTGCTGAGGAGTTTTTATTTTAGGGAATTTTGGGCACACTCCCAGTGCCAAGGAAAGCTGTGTCTGCTGCTGTTCACAGACAGAGAAGGGCTGCTGGGATATGTGGCTCCTGGGGTACAGTGACCATGGAATAATCGAGTTTTCAATATTCTGTGACAGAAGAAGGGGCAGCAACAAAACTTCTACACTGGAATTATGGAGGGCAGACTTTGGCCAGTTCAGGATGCAGATTTGGGCAGAACTGAATCAGGTACTGATTTTTGTAAAGGAAACAGCCCTTAAAAACAAAGGGGTCCAGGAAAGATGGACACACCTCAAGAAAGTAAACTTAAGGGGGAAGGAGCAGCCTGTCCCTGTGTGCCAAAAGATGAATCAGTGAAGAAAATGCCTGGCCTGGCTGGACATGGAGCTTTTTCCAGGAACTCAAGGAAAAGATGAGGGTACATCACCTTTGGACAGGGGGGCAGGAATCTCAGGAAATATTCAGGGATGTCTTTAGGTCATGCAGAAAGGAAATGAGAGAGGTGAAAGCTCAGTTAGGACTTAACCTGGCTGCTTCTGTGAAGGAAAATAAAAATAATGTTATCAATACATTAACGGCAAAGGAGGTTAAGTAAGGACAGCCACCATTCCTTATTGGGGGGGATAAGGTTACCAAAGATGAGGAAAAGGACTATTGGGATCAGAGCACACAGGGCCAACTGAGTGATGTTAGAAAAGGTATTTAATTGCATAGTCCATCAGTCTCAGGGAAGGGTGAGACACTTAAAATGTTACATTCAACACCATCACCTCAGAAGCCACCTAAATTTTAGTTTCAATGTCTTTTATAAACTTTTAACCAATCAATAAGTTAGACAAACCTCAGCACATTTTCATAAACCAATCATCAATTGCTTCATCTCACACGATGCTGCTGCAATGTGTCTTTTCTTATCCAACCATAGAACACTACAGAAACTTACATTGCTGTATCTGTAATTTCTTACTGACTTCAGAACAGGTTATTTGTGAAACTTCAAAATCTCTATTATCTTACTTAACATATTTATTTACATATAGAAAACATATTTCTACTTGCTGAAAGCAGGTTTCAAACATATTTTAACTTAAACAACAAGCTTCTATTCTTACTTCACGTTTGTACAGCTTCATTGTTGTAAAACCCCAAGCCTTCCCCAAGGTCTCAGGTCAGACTCTGTGTCCATCTCTGTCTCTGGGCCTGGATGTTCAAGGCCCTGAGAGCTCTCTGTGCCTGCATTTCCCACCCAGCCCAGCTTGGGCTCCCCTGGCAGCTGCCTGAGGGTGCCCTGGGTGCCCTGCTCCAGAGCAGCAATAAAGAGATTGAACTGAGCTGGCCCCAGTCCTGAGCCCTGGGGACACCCCTGGATGTGGCTCCATTCCCCAGCACTCCTCAGGCCTGCCCATCCAGCCAGATTTTGAGCCGGGGAACAGATGCTGCAGAGGCTGTTGGATCAAGTTCCTGGGAGAAATCCCACAAGTTTGGGATTAGTGCAGCTGTGGCTCTGCACAAGAGAGCTCTTCAGCCACTTTCTCTCTTTTCCTCCCTCTGCCCATGGAGGCAGCTGGTGACTTCAGCGTGTGCCTTGTGTGTGCAAAGAGCAAATCTGTGCAGAATCGGGGCACGGAGGCTTTGGGGCACCTTGGCACCTGTGCTGGGCACAGAAGGTGTTTTCCATTGCACTGAGACTGTCTGCTGTGGAAAGTGGATGGAATATCCAGCAGAGGAATGACTTTTGTTTGGATGGAGCTGTGCCTTCCCTTGCTTTGTTTGCTGACAAGGAATGAACATCCCTCTGTGTCTGGGGCAGCTCCTTCTGCAAGGAAAGCAGGTGGGAGTTGGAGCCAAGGAGCTGAAAGCTGCAGGCACAGCCTGGAGGGGAGGGAGCTCAGATTTGCACAAGGCTGCTGTGAGTGCCAGGGCTTGGATGAGGGAATTGGTGGGGTGGGGGTAAGGGACAAAGTCTGATGGATTGTCAGCCATGAAGGGTCTTGATTTTCAGATCTATTCAGAGTGCAGGAGGAGGTGCTGGGGATCAATATCAACTAGGGATTGCTGATATCAGTGTACAAACAGGAAAAGCATAAATGGGCAAAAAGATCTTCTCTCTTTGTATTTTCTTTAATGAAATATGTTGTTACAAATGGAGTGAACACTTAGCCAAGTTCTGCCTATGCTCAGGTTTCTAGCAGGAGCTCTGTTTCAGGACACCTGCACCCCAAATTGCTCTTGCTCCCAAGTTCTTTAGAATGGCACATTAGGTCGAATAGAAAATGAATTATTTACTGAATGGACTCAAGATTAACAGACAAGAGACTTTAAACAGACTGCTTCCTCCACAGGATAACCCAAAGAAGTGCTAGTGGATACAAACACAGTGCACAATCAAGTTACCTGTATTACAGCTCGTGAAGAGCTGGCACAGATTAGGAGTCAATGGAACTCAGCACCCAATTGATGGTGGAGCACACATGGAGCCCTTTCTTTCCCTCAGCTTCCAGAAAGGAACCACCAAGATGCATCCAGGCTTGGGACAGAAGCCCTTCCCGTTTCCAGGGGCTATGCAGAAGAGTTGTGCTTTGTGCAAGTTTTGTGTAGCTTTTCTAGTTTGTTAAGTGAAGTGTGTGTCACTCCAGAATCCAAGGCTCATCTCCCTTCAGGCTGCTCTCAAGGCAAGATGTTTCTGGCCAGCTGGGAACTGCAGCTCCCTGGCAGCAGAGAGAAGTCAGGACAGGACAGATGTCTGGCCTGGGTTATCTGCCCAGTTCCTGTGAGGGGGAGATGCCCTGAGTTCTGGCCCCAGCTGCTGGACAGAGCAGAGGAGCCCTTCTGTGGCCCAGGGGAAGTCCTGCTCCAGGAACCTCCTGGAACCAAGGGGCCCTTGTGACATTGGGATGCCTGATGGAGCCAAGGGACCATGGTGACACCAATGAACCTCCTGGAACCAAGGGACCCTTGTGACACTTTGGAACTACAGAGACCATTGCTGAGTATGGAACCTCATGGAACCAAAAGCCCATTGTGACAGAGCAGGGCCTGGTGGAACCAAAAAGAGCATTGTGACACCGTGGGGCTCCATGGAGCCAAATATCCACTGGGACAGTGCAGAACCTCATGGAACCCAGGGGCCTCTGTGACACTGCAGGGCCTCAGTCAAGGATTGCAAAGGTCTCAAACATTCCTTGCAGGGTTCTGCCTTGGGGAAGGGGAACCTCCTTGGTGGCACCTTGGGCTGGCACACACTTGAGGAGTGCGTCTGTTTTCAACAATGGAACTTAGGAGTTTCAGATTGTGTAAAAAAAAAAGAAAGGGAAAAATCTCTCTTTCCTGAGTGCAGGCAGCTCTCCAAGCAAAGCAGGTCCCAGGTGAGGAAGGACAGAGAGGATGGGGTTGGGGAATGTGGAGCAAGGTTGTCTACAGTGGCTCACACCTTGTCCTGGGGTGACTTTATGATACTGGTATCCCCAATAGCCTGGTTTATGTAATATATTAAGTTCTGCACCTTTAAGACTGGCTCTGAGAGTGAAGCAAGGGGAAGAAGAAGCCACAGTTTTTCTTAAAACAAAACATCACTCCCCCACACCTGGCTTCTGGACTGTGGTGTCTGCAGAACAGACACACTGCAGGACAGAGCTTCTCTCTGGCTTTTAGTTAGTTTTAGCTAGCTGAGGCAGAGGAGGTCCCTGGACTTCTTTTTCTTCTTTTTTTTTCCTGGATCTGTGCAAGCCTGCTCTGGACTGAAAAACACCCAGCCAAACCCCGGGAGCTCACGCCTGTGGCCCACCGGGGACTGGGCCTCGGCACTTTCCAGCGCTGGAGGAACTGATAAGAACCTGAGCGAGCCGTTCACCACATGAAAAGGACTTTTCTTCCTGGATTTGCCATCCCATTGAACAGCGAGAGGTTTTATTATTTAATATTATTCAATTTCTGTTAAATAAACAGCTTTTTCCACTTCTCTCCAAGGAATTTTTTTTTCCTTTCGCGGACCAGTTGGTGGAGAAGGGTCATTTCCCTGGGGAAACTCCCATTTGGAGTTTTCCTCCCTAATTTGCCATAAACTAGGACAAATACAGTTTTTGGCACCCAGTGTGGGGCAAGAGAAAGTGGAAAAACCTGTACTGATTGTTGGTTGTATTTTGGTTGTATTTATTCTGTATTGGGATAAAGCAGTCAGTGGCCATGTTGTTTGGATGCATAATATCTCTCGAGGTGGAGGCCTTCATGTGGACCTGGTCCCTAGAATTTTTTGAGGTTTTAATACCTGTCTTTTTCCTCTTTTACAGTAGAGGGGTATGGATTAGAATGGTTATTGTGCTGGGCTCAGTGATAATTATTTATAGGAAATTGATAGAACTACTGAAGTTTCTGTCAGGTATGTTTGGCTTATGGTTTCTTCGCCTGACCCTGCCTCCCAGTCCCAGTAGCACATTTTGGGAGTTTATTGGTAATTGCACCCAGTTTGTTAGAGGAAGAACAGGGGATGAGGCTTTTCAGCCTTTTCTTTCCTTCTTCTCCTTTGAATCTGTTATGTCCCTCTTTGAGAATACCCAGTTTCCCCTGAGTGTTAAGGATACCACTTTCCTGGTCACTTTCCTGGTAGTTCAGCTGTTAAGCTTCCTCTATATGGTCTGCAACTTCTCTAGAGTGAGGGCTGAGATATCCAGAGGAGCCAACGAGACCCCTGCCCCAGAAGTAGACTCAGGTGTGAGAAATCCTGAGTGGTGTAGAGAATGGGAGAGAATGGGCCGGACTCTGAAGAAATTTTCTGATCCCCCAGCCTGGGAATTTTCACATGAACAAATTCAGAACCCAGATGAAGTAGAGAAATATCTGGAAGAGAATTGCTATGATGATTCTAAGGAGAAAAATCTCATTGCAATAAGCTGGGCCCTAGCGTATGCTTATCGCACGGTGCTAGATACTGTAGGGCAGGGAGATAAATCAGCAGCTACCCCAGTGACTCAGGCTAAAACAGACAGTGAGCCCAAGCCAGCAGCCAAACCAGACAGTGAGCCTAAGGCAGCAGCCAAACCAGACAGTGAGCCTAAGCCAGTGTCTGTTGCTCCTACCACGAGAGACATGAAATTCAAAACCAAAACCTATCAGCCAGTAGATGATGATAATGGTGATGCGGGGGAAGGACCCTCAAGACCAGCAACTGATCAAAAATCAGAAGTCACTGGTGAGCCCTTCTCCCTGAAGGACCTTGGTGGCCTGAGAAAGGATTACACTCGATGACCTGATGAATCTATAATTAGTTGGTTAGTCCATCTGTGGGATGCTGCAGGTGAGGCTACAGTTCTGGATGGCACTGAAGCGAGGCATCTGGGGTCCCTGTCACACGATCTGGTTATCGACCAAGGAATGATGAGGGGGGCTGACCCTTATAGTCTCTGGAACGGGTCCTGAGAAGTGTGGCACAAAGATATCTGTGTGCAGACGATCTCTATATACAGCAAACTCGTTGGAATACCATAGAACAAGGGATTCAGCGCTTGAGAGAAATGGCAAGAGTAGAGATTGTCTTTGTGGATGACTTAGGTACTAGAAATCCAGACTTGGTGCCATGTACATCTGTGATGTGGTGAAAGCTTGTTTGACTTGGGCCACAAGAATACGCTTCTGCTTTAGCAACAATGAAGTGGGATGACAGGGAGGAGACCGTGCTGGATATGGAGAAGAAGCTCTGAGCATATGCAGAGACCGTGCATGGCCCCATACAGGTAACAATTGCAGCTGTGGGAACATGTATGCAAAACTACCAAGACAAAATAGAGGAGAAATTCAAGAAACTCAGGGAGGACCTTCTTCCAGTCTCAGCAGTACAGACCAGGAGCCCTGGTACTCAATGCAGAAGTTCTCCAGATAGGAAGAAAGAGCTACGAGCTGAGCTGTGGTTCTTCCTGCGTGACTGTGGAGAAAACATGAAAGGATGGGATGGAAAATCTACTGCTGCTCTGGCAAAACGGGTGCATGAATTCAAAGACAGCAAGACTCAGAGGGGATACTCCACCAAAAAGAAAGCCGCTCCAGTAGCCTGTAGTCAAACTGACAAGTATGACAATGATGATGACATGTCTGATTCCCTTGAAGGAACCTCCAAGACATATACCAAAGGAAAGAAGGATAACCAGGCTTAGAGGGGCCCTGCCTCTAGCCAGGTAGAGGCTAGGGAAAATCGTGTTTTTTGGACTGTGTGGATTCATTGGCCTGGCACATCAGAACCATGGAAATATGAGGCCTTGGTTGACGCTGGTGCACAGTGCACGCTGATCCCATCAAGACATGTGGGGGCAGAATCTGTTTCTATGGCTGGTGTGACAGGGGGATCACAGGACTTTAGTGGAAGCTGATGTGAGCCTGACTGGAAATGAGTGGAAGAAACACCCTATTGTGACAGGCCCAGAGGCCCCATGCATTTTGGGCATAGACTACCTCCAAAGTGGGTATTTTAAGGACCCAAAGGGACTTAGGTGGGCATTTGGGACAGCAGCTGTAGAGACAGAGGGCATCAAGCAATTGAACACCTTGCCTGGACTATCAGAGAACCCATCTGCAGTAGGACTCCTGAAGGTGGAAGAACAGCAAGTGCCAATTGCCACCTCGACAGTGCACCACCGACAGTATAGAACAACTAGAGATGCTGTGATCCCCATCCATAAAATGATCCGAGAGCTGGAGAGCCAAGGGGTGGTCAGCAAAACCCACTCACCCTTCAACAGCCCCATCTGGCCTGTGTGCAGGTCTGACAGAGAATGCAGATTGACTGTGGACTATCGTGCATTGAATGAAGTGACTCCACCTCTGAGCGCTGCCGTGCCGGACATGCTGGAGCTCCAGTACGAGCTGGAGTCCAAGGCAGTGAAGTGGTACGCCACTACTGACATTGCCAATGCATTTTTCTCCATTCCCCTGGCAGCAGAATGCAGGCCTCAGTTTGCCTTCACGTGGAGGGGAGTGCAGTACACCTGGAACTGACTGCCCCAGGGGTGGAAGCACAGCCCCACCATCTGCCATGGACTGATCCAGGCTGCCCTGGAAAAAGGTGAGGCTCCAGAACATCTACAGTACATAGATGACATCATTGTGTGGGGGAACACAGCAGCAGAAGTGTTTGAGAAAGGAGAGAAAAAAATCCAGATCCTCTGGAAGCTGGTTTTGCCATCAAGAAGAGCAATGTTAAGGGACTTGCTCGAGAGATTCAGTTCCTGGTGTTAAAGTGGCAAGATGGACGGCATCAGTTTCCCACTGATGTCATCAACAAGATCACTGCAATGTCTCCACCAACTAATAAGAAGGAAACACAAGCTTTCTTAAGTGCCATAGGGTTCTGGAGAATGCATATTCCTGAATACAGTCAGATTGTGAGCCCTCTCTACCTGGTCACCCAGAAGAAGAATAATTTCCATTGGGGCCCTGAGAAGCAACAAGCCATTGCTCAGATCAAACAGGAGATCGCTCATGCAGTAGCCCTTGGCCCAGTCAGGACAGGACCAGATGTGAAGAACGTGCTCTACTCTGCAGCTGGGAACAATGGCTTGTCCTGGAGAATTTGGCAGAAAATGCCTGGTGAGACTCGAGGCTGACCATTAGGATTTTGGAGTCGAAGATACAGAGGATCTGAAGCCAATTACACCCCAACAGAAAAAGAAATTTTAGCAGCCTATGAAGGAGTCCAAGCTGCCTCAGAGGTGATTGGCACAGAAGCACAACTCTTCCTGGCACCCCGACTACCGGTGCTAGGATGGATGTTCAAAGGAAAGGTTCCTTCCACCCATCATGCAACCAGTGCCACATGGAGCAAGTGGATTGCTCTTATCAAACAGCGCGCCCGTATTGGTAAACTGAATCGCCCTGGGATTTTGGAGATAATTACAAACTGGCCTGAAGGTGAAAATTTTGGTCTCACAGATGAGGAACAAGAGGAAGTGACAAGGGCTGAAGAAGCTCCACCGTATAACCAGCTTCCAGCAGAAGAAACACCCTACGCTCTGTTCACTGATGGTTCCTGTCGCATGGTAGGGATGAACCAGAAGTGGAAAGCAGCCGTATGGAGCCCCACACAACAGGTCACAGAGGCCACTGAAGGAGAAGGTGGATCAAGCCAACTTGAGGAACTCAAAGCTGTTCAACTGGCCATGGACATTGCTGAAAGAGAGAGGTGGCCAAAGCTCTACCTCTACACGGATTCATGGATGGTAGCCAGTGCTCTGTGGGGATGGTTAGAGAGGTGGAAAGAGGCTAATTGGCAGCATAGAGGAAAACCAATTTGGGCTGCTAAAGAGTGGAAAGATGTTGCTACCAGGATAGGGAGACTTCCAGAGAAAGTCCACCACGTAGATGCCCATGTCCCCAAGAACAGAGCTAATGAGGAACACCAAAATAATAAGCAAGTAGATGAGGCTGCAAAGATACAAGTGTCAAAAATAGATTTGGATTGGGAACATAAGGGAGAGTTGTTCCTAGCCCGATGGGCTCATGATGCCTCAGGTCATCAGGGTAGAGATGCCACCTGTAAGTGGGCACGAGACCGAGGGGTGGATTTAACCATGGACAGCGTTTCCCAGGTTATCCATGACTGTGAGACGTGTGCCACGATCAAACAGGCCAAGCGGTTGAAGCCCCTCTGGTACGGTGGGCGGTGGTCCAGATACAAGTATGGGGAGGCCTGGCAGATTGACTACATCACACTGCCCCAAACCCGCCAAGGCAAGCGCTACGTGCTCACAATGGTAGAAGCCACCACAGGATGGTTGGAAACCTACCCTGTGCCTCATGCCACTGCCCGGAACACCATCCTGGGACTTGAAAAGCAGGTCCTTTGGAGGCATGGCACCCCTGAGAGGATTGAGTCAGACAATGGGACTCATTTCAAGAACAGCCTTATAAACACCTGGGCTAGGGAACATGGCATTGAGTGGGTGTACCATATCCCTTATCATGCACCAGCAGCTGGGAAAGTGGAGAGGTACAATGGACTGTTAAAAACCACCTTAAAGGCACTGGGTGGAGGATCTTTTAAAAACTGGGAGCAACATCTAGCAAAGGCCACCTGGTCAGTCAACACCAAAGGTTCCACCAACCAAGCAGGTCCTGCCCAGTCTGAGTCTTTGCATGTAGTAGATAAAGTCCCAGTGGTACATGTCAGAGGTCTGCTAGGGAAGACGTTTTGGGTCAATTCTACCTTGAGCACAGACAAACCCATTCGTGGGGTTGTCTTTGCTCAAGGACCAGGTTGTACATGGTGGATAATGCAGAGAGATGGAACAACACGATGTGTACCTCAGGGAGACCTGATCACTGGGTAAAAGATTACTGCCATTGTCTGTACATTAAACCACGCAGACATGAAATAGAAGGAAATGTGTAAGTGTTGAAGGTATGAGCAAGTGAAAGATGGTGTTTTGAGTGAGTAAAATGAGAGAGTGGGGAATCCTGCAGCTCTCCAGCATGGGGGTCTGGATTCAGGAGCTTGGTGTGGGGCGTGACAGGGGCATGATGGATATATTGCTTGTATTTTTTGGGTGGAACGGAGGGGAAGTATTTATGTATGTAAATGTGTTCAGAGTTAGAATGTTAGTTTTGGCGGTAAGTTGACGATATGGGGATAAGGGGTGGAATGTCCTGGGTTGATTATGATGTTAAATTGTATCCCCATTCATCCACCTAACCCACACACAGGTTTTGTATTCTTAAAATTTCATCTAAGACTAAAAGTGAGTGGAAAAGAAGCACCGAGTCTGTTATCAGAGACTGTACTTGCTCGTGCCACATCGGGAGTTTTGACTACAGCACAGACAGACAACAAAAGACAGATCACCTTGGCATTCCAGATCCTTGGAAGGACGCGATGCACAGACACACACCACTGGAGCCGGGCTCTGAAGTAGGAATACAGCAGCTAGTTAATCTATTTCTGGAACAATCCACGGGAGACATGAGGTGTAAACTCCAAAAGCTTTGGGGGGCAGATGGGTGAAACTTAGAAGCCTTATTGGAAGAGGCATGGAGAGTTTTCAGCAATTGAGAAGAGGGATATAAGCAAGAAATGGAGAAGCTAGTAGCAGTGGTACCAGAGGAAGGAAAAGGGAAAGGAAGGGATGGACAAGGACCACCCAAACAAGGCCCATCTTGACTGGGTAGAGACCAATGTGCAAACTGTGGAGAATTTGGCCACTGGAAAAATGAGTGTCCGAAGTGGAAGCGAGATGGCCAAAAGAAAGAAGGGAAAGGAGGGGTGGTTGCAGTCACACATCCACAAGAAGACTGAGGAGGACCCAGGGAGTCCACCCCAGCAGACCCCCTGGTTATAAAAATGAAACTGGGAAAAAGAAAAGAAGTGGAATTTTTGGTTGATACTGGAGCAAGTTACTTGGTTTTAAATAAGGCCTTGATGCTTATGAATGATGAGAATTATGTTATGGTCAAAGGGTGTGGTAGTTTAGCATTTAGGGAAAGAAGTGGGAAACAGCCACAGAAGTGATTCCTCTGAGAGAGGCTGTGGGGAGTTCCTTCTGTGCTTGAGATCAAGCCAATAGCTGGCCAGTTCTGACAACTGACAGCATTCTGCAGCACTGCAAAGTAACTTCACCTTTGTGAATGGCACCTTTTAAAAAGCCAAGGCCAGGAACTGGTCTCTTTCTTTGCAGCCTTGAAAGGCAGCAGAGCTCTGGTGTGGCTGGCCCCGCTCCCCCGTGGCCTGTGCGGCCTGGGGGGGGCTGGGCCGGACCCCAGCTGCTCCCGGGGGGAGATGGAGACTGCGGGATCCCCCCCAGGCCAGGCCAGGCTCTGCTGCGGTGCTGGCTTTCCCGGGAAGCCCTCCGGGTCCCGTTCCAGCGGGGTGGCCAAAGCCCTTCCCAGGGGAGCCCCCGGCCCCCAGGCTGGGCCAGGCCACGGCTGATGACACTCGCCAACACCCCCCCTGCCCCCCGGCCCGCACAGACAGCTCCTGAGAGCTGGCACCAGCCACACCTGAAATCCCACACCACCACTGCCTGCCATGGCTTGGGACAGATTTAACCCTTCCACTACACAGAGGAGACCTGCAGACTTTAATCCTCTCTCCAGAAAAAGAAAAGAACCAAGTGACACGTAAAAAGACAGCGTGAAACACCAAGGTCAGTAAAAGAAGGAATCAAGGCTCAGATGGAAGGAGAATGAAGAGATGCTCTAATAAGCTGAAATAGTCTTTTGGTAAAGCCATGGAGATGAATAATAATGCTCTGAAAAATAACTCCTTTAATTCATGAAAGAGTATTGGGGGATTGAAGTATTCAAGCTGTAGATCTGGGCAAAGGTATCCATTGATGAAGCCAAGCAGATGGTGGAGTAGCTGTGATCCCATGAGAGCTTGAACAGAGAGAGAGGGAGATGAGAGCTGATGAAGACCCTTTGCCCCCACAGAGAGACCAAGAAAACCTCTATTCTCAGAGATGAAGAGAACTTTTGCCTTTGCATAACCCATCCTTAAAATATACCCCTTAGCTCATGGCCCATGAACACACCTCTGAGTGGTGTGGAAATGGGAGGAGAGGGCAGAGTTTGTGCCCGGATGACTGCCATTCATAGAAATGAAAATTGACGAGAAAACTGTTTCTTGTGGAAAACTCTCCATGGCATGACAAGAGAAAACTCCTCTCCCTGCACAGACTGATGAAAAGACTATTGTATAGTTGGCACTGCTTTAACATCCCAGCTTTTGTCTCTGCCGTGTCAGTTGGGAAAGGAAATGTTTGGTGTGGGGGGAGGAAAGGTTACTGGAGGTTTTATTCTTGTTTCTTATTCTTGTAGATCTGATCCTAAAGTTTCTTTATTCCTTTTAAGTTTTAAGCCTGTTTTGCCCTTCTCCTAATCCATATCTCACAGTAAGAAAGAAGGAAGTACTCTGGTGATTTTAGCTAGAGCTAAAACCCACCACACTCAGCCACTCCTCAAAGGACTTGTGCTCCACACCCCTCACCAGCCTTGTTGCCCTTCTCTGGACACGCTCCAGCCCCTCCATGGCCTTCCTCAATTGGGGGCCCAGGACTGGACACAGCACTCGAGGTGTGGTCTCAGCAGTGCCGAGCACAGGGGAAGAATCCCTGCCCTGCTCCTGCTGGCCACCCCATTCCTGATCCAGGCCAGGGGCCATTGGCCTTCTTGGCCACCTGGCCACACTGCTGGCTCATGTCCAGCCTGCTGTCCATCAGTGCCCCAGCTCCCTTTCTGCCTGGCCGCTGTCCAGCCACTCTGTCCCCAGCCTGGAGCACTGCAGGCCTTGTTGTGGCCAAAGTGCAGGAGCCGGCACTTGGTCTTGTTCAACCTCACCTTGTTGGCTTTGGGCCCTGCATCCAGCCTGTCCAGGTCCCTCTGCAGAGCCCTCCTGCCCTCCAGCACATCCACACTCCCACCCAGCTTGGTGTCAGAATGGTTCCATGAGACACTGGAGTGTCACAATGGTCTCCACGGTTCCATGACACTCCGTGGAGTCACAATGGATCCTTGGTTCTTTGGGCCCTGCAGTGTCACAGTGGATCCTTGGTTCTTCTGTTACTGTGGGGTTAAATGTCTCTGAATAATGTTTCTGAAAATCATGTAGAATTAGGCCACAAGAATGTTTGGTATTAGGGATGGTCTAGCAAGCTGAAATGTTTACGGTAACAGGAACTGGTGCTTGGGGTCTCCAAGATACCCACCCAGAGATAAGATTTGTACATGTTTGTACAAGGATGAGCTAACTCTCATGAAGCAATATCGATAAAGTTAATGAAGCAATATTAATGAAGCAATATTGATAAGGTTGTTATAGTGATTACTGCTACAGCTGAAATTGTAGAAATATGTGCACTTTGGACAAAGACCATGGAGCTAGATTTGGGTTGCTGATACCCCTAGTTCCCACACACTTTAATAAAGCACCTGTATATAATCAATCTGTGATTATGTGTGTTCCTGAACGCTGACATTTTGGTGACCCAGATGGGACCCTGTGAGTGCTGCTGAGCGAGTTCATGACCCGATCACGCTCCAGCCGGCACCGAGGGATTCTCGGGGAGCCCATCCGGCCGTGACCGTCTCCTCTGCTCACAACGTCCCTCTGAGAGAGGTAAGGTGCTTTTCGGTCTGGTCTGGTGCCTGCCAATAAGATCCAGCGAAATCTCCGCACGGTTGGGCTGGAGGAATTCCTGGTATTGCCCAGGCACCGTCTGTCAGACAACAGAAGTGAAAGCGTTGCAGGTTCAGCATCAGTGGTGTGTGGTGTATTGTAACTGTAACATGGAGAAGCTTAAAGGGATTTGAGGTGGCAATGCCCCTATAGCACGTACTTCTCCTTTGGGGTGCTTATTGGCACATTGGAAACAGGGAAACTTTGGGCAAGATTTACATAAAGTTGATTGATTATTGTAATACATGGTGGCCAGGATATGACCTGGACAGTGGGGAAAAGTGTCCAAGAAATGGATCTTTGCAGTATAACACCATTTTACAGTTGATGCTGTTCTGTAAGCGAGAGGGAAAATTGGATGAAGTTCCGTATGTAGATTTGTTTTTCTATTTGAGAGACAAGCCAGAATGGCAGGCTGAGTGTGGATTGATGGCAGTTAAAGCATGTGTGAGTGATGAATGTGAGGTTTGTGTAAAAGGAAAAGTTGTTTAGAGCACTTGGCATTAAAAGAAAGTTTGCGTCAGGGGAAAGAGATGGATGTTGATTTACAAGTGGTTTCAGTAGAAGCAAAAGAACCTGATTCTGTTTTGTCTGCCTCCACTTCATCTAATCCTATTTCACCCAACCCTATCTCGCCTAATCCTACTTCACCTTTTCCTCTTTATTTTTCTGCTTCTGCCTTCACCTGATCCTTCTTCTCTGGGAGATGATCAAGATCTAACTGTGATACAAGGAAATGTGAAAAATGCTGGGGAGGAGGATAGCAGTAGCGGGGGTGATGATAATAAATCAGTGACACCGGTGTCCCATCAGACTCGGTCAAAGCTTGCTCCGGTTCTGGGTAGAACGGGAAAAGATTTGGGCAGACAAAGGCGGACTGTGATTGCTCCCTTGAGACAACGAGTAAAAGTAGAGGGGCTGGTGTTTGTCAAAGTGACTTTCTCCCCTGCAGACTTGATAATTTGGAAACAGTCAGCTGGAACTTATAGAGAAAATCCTGATCAAGTAGCAGGGGTGGTAAAAATGATTATGAAAACTCAGAATGCAGATTGGGAAGATATACAAGTAATACTGGATATATTAATGGACTCTACTGAGAAAGAGATGGTGCTTAGAGCAGCCAAGGAGAAGGTGAGAGAAGATCTCAGAATTGGGGTGGTGACAGGGACTTTAGATGAGAACTTTCTGACCGAGGATCCAGGGTGGGATCCCAATGCCTTTGGGGACATGCGGAGGCTGAAGAGATATCAAGAGTGGCTCCAGACAGGGGTTGGGAATGCTATACCTAAGGCTATGAATTGGTCTAAATTGTATGAGGTACGAGAGGAAAAGAAAGAATCCCCTGCTGCATTTTTGGAAAGGCTTAAGGAGGCAGGAAGAAAGTATACAGATCTTCAACTAGAAACAGAACAAGTGAAAGTTGAGCTTCCGTTCATTTTTCTTAGGCAGTCACAAAATGATATTAGGAGAAAATTGCAGAAATTAGAAGGAGTGGAATTAAAGAATTTGAATAAATTACTTGAAGTGGCTTGGAAAGTATACAATCAGAGGAAAAAAGAAGCTAGTAAAAAGCAGCAGCAAAACCTTTTGGCAGTGATCCAAGGAAGAGAGAATCCAGTTTTTGGAGGTTTTTGGAGGATGCACATTCCTGAGTACAGTCAGATTGTGAGCCCTCTTTACCTGGTCACCCGCAAAAAGAACACTTTCCAGTGGGGCCCTGAACAACAACAAGCCTTCATGTCGATCTGGTCCCTAGAATTTTTTGAGGTTTTAATACTTGTCTTTGCCCTCTTTCACAATAGAGGGGCATGGATTAGAATGGTTATTGTGCTGGGCTTGGTGATAATTATTTGTAGGAAGTTTATAGAACTACTGAAGTTTCTGTCAGGTATGTTTGGCTTATGGTTTCTTTGCCCGACCCTGCCTCCCAGTCCCAGTAGCACATTTTGGGAGTTTATTGGTAATTGTACCCAGTTTGTTAGAGGAAGAGCAGGGGATGAGGCTTTTCAGCCTTTTCTTTCCTTCTTCTCCTTTGAATCTGTTATGTCCCTCTTTGAGAATATCCAGTTTCCCCTGAGTGTTAAGGATACCACTTTCCTGGTCACTTTCCTGGTAGTTCAGCTGTTAAGCTTCCTCTATATGGTCTGCAACTTCTCTAGAGTGAGGGCTGAGATATCCAGAGGAGCCAACGAGACCCCGGCCCCAGAAGTAGACTCAGGTGTAGGAAATCCTGAGTGGTGTAGAGAATGGGAGAGAATTGGCCGAACTCTGGAGGAATTTTCTGATTCCCCAGCCTGGGAATTTTCACGTGAACAAATTCAGAACCCAGATGAAGTAGGGAAATATCTGGAAGAGAATTGCTGTGATGATTCTAAGAAGAAAAATTTCATTGCAATAAGCTGGGCCCTAGTGTATGCTTATCGCACGCTGCTAGATACTGTAGGGCAGGCAGATAAATCAGCAGCGGTCCCGGCTCCTTGCCTGTGGCGTCGCGGGAAGGGCCGGCCGCCGGGGGTCAGCCGGCGCCGCGAGGGCAGAGAAAAAGAGGTCACGGCAGAGGTGGTCGTGGACTGGGGAGGGGCGGACGTGGCAGAGGACAAGGGAGATGGGTTTTGCCAAGATTAGGGTTAAATCAATGTGCTTATTGTAGACAAGAGGGGCACTGGAAAAATGAATGCCCGAATCGGTTTAACCAGGGCAATCAGTTCAACCAGAATCAAGACACTTTGAAATTAATGGTGCTGGGGGAGTACAGCAGCTGATTAGAATCGGAACAAAAGCCAACACAAGAACCTTTAGTAACTCCACAATTGGGAGATAAAGAAGTAAAATTTCTGGTGGATACAGGGGCTACATATTCTGTGCTAAATGATCTAAAAGAGCAAATTGGAGACAAATCAGCAACAATAGTTAGAGCCACAGGGAAGGAGGAGAATTGGACATTCCTGCAACCCCTGGATTTGTGTTTTGGAAACAAAGTTTCAACACATTAATTTTTATATATGCCTGAGTGTCCAATTCCACTTTTAAGATGAGATTTATTTGCAAAACTTGATGCAAGTCATAACTTTTGAGAACAGGGAACTTTTAATGAAAATACCTGAATCAAAGACAGGACAAATTTTAATGATAAAAGAAAAACCAGACCCTGCTATCCCTCGGGAAGTAGAGGATGCAGTAATTCCCTCTGTATGGGAAACAGACATACCAGGAAAATCTAAATTGGCACAACCAGTACATGTAGAATTAAAAGAAGGAGTAAAAGCTGTACAAGTTAAACAGTTTTTTATAAATTCAGTAGCACAGTATGGAGGCTAGCTTTGGAGCAAGCTGCAGGCCCCATGGCCTGCCAGCCCTGCCTGAGAAGCTAGCCTGGGAAATTCATGTGAGGATTCAAAACAATCCTCAAAGACAGAAAACAGCCTGTAGGTGCTGTTTGTCTGTCCCCGTGTTTTCCTTGCAGGAGAAGGTCAGGGGGTGGTAAACCCCACTGACCAATGATGGTAATGTAGCACTTTACTAACCAATAAGAGTTTCCTTTCTGTACTTTTGACGAACTAGTCTATATAACATGGCTGTAGCAATAAACTAGAGATTCTCTCCTGTTCTGACTCCCTTGAGAGTCCGTGTCGTTCTTCCTGCCGTTCCCAATTAGAACGACAGCACGGCAAGGAATAGCAAAGATTATTGAAAAGTTTTTGAAGTACCAAATTTTAAAATATGTGAATCAGAATTTAATACACCAATATTTCCAGTGAAAAAACCAAATGGTGAGTACAGACTAGTACAGGATTTGAGAGCGATCAGTGGAATAACTAAAGATATTTCCTCAGTGGTAGCTAATCCTTACACATTGTTGACAACTGTGAAAGAGAAACAGAAATTGTTTACTGTAATTGATTTTAAAAATGCCTTTTTCTGCATACTCCTTGACAAAGAAAGTAGGAAACTGTTTGCCTTTGAGTGGGAAAATCCAGACAATGGAAGGAAAACCCAGCTCACCTGAACACAACGCCCACAAGGATACAAGAACAGTCCAACCCTATTTGGAAGTCAGCTGGTTAAAGAGCTGGAGATTTGGACCGAGAATGGGCAAGTTGCGAGGGAGCAATACCTGCTGTTACAGTATGTTGATGATATACTGATAGCTACAGAGGAAAAGACAACCTGCATAAAGGTAACAATTGAAATTTTAAATCAGCTGGGAATGAGAGGATATAAGGTGTCTAAAGAGAAGGCACAAATTGCCCCACAAACTGTGATTTACCTGAGATGTAAAATCTCACAAGGGCAACGTAAGCTGGGTACTGATCATATTCAAGCTATTTGTGCTATTCCAGAACCCCAGAACCTGCATGAGCTGCGAGTCTTCCTCGGGATGGCCGGATGGTGCCACCTGTGGATCATGGACTATGGACTAATTGCAAAACCCCTGAATGAAGCCCACAAGACACAGCCATTTACCTGGGGCAAACCACAGAAGGAGACCTTCCTCAGACTGAAGGAGGCATTGACAACAGCTCCAGCATTAGGACTGCCTGACCTATCCAAAGATTTTCAGCTCTTTGTGCATGAAAGATCATACCTAGCACAGGGAGTGCTGACCCAAGGTTTGGGAAGCTGGAAAAGGCTGGTAAGCTACTTCTCCAAACAACTTGACCATGTGAGTGCTGGATGGCCTTCATGCCTGTGGGCAGTTGCAGCCACCGTGATGCTGACACAAGAAACTAGGAAACTCACGATGGGTAGACACATAGATGTCTATGTGCCACACATGGTGACCACTGTTTTAGAACAAAAGGGGGGCCATTGGCTATCTCCAAGCAGGATGATGAAATTCCAGGTAATCCTGACTGAGCAGGATGATGTCACACTAAAGACAACTGACCTCTTGAATCCAGCTTTGTTCCTAGGTACCACAACTGAAGAAGGCCCATTGGAACACGATTGTGTGGAAGTGATAGAACACACCAGTTCAGCTAGAGCTGAAAGATGTCCCACTGGAACAGGCAGACTGGGAGCTGTTTACAGATGGAAGCAGTTTTGTGGAGAACAGGACCAGATATCCTGGATATGCAGTAACAACAACAGGTGCAGTGGTGGAGGCAAAGCCTTGCCAGCAAACACATCTGCCCAACGAGCAGAACTGGCTGCTTTAACCAGGGCATTAGAGCTGAGTGAAGGGAAGAAAGTAAATATCTGGACTGATTCAAAATATGCTTTTGGAGTGGTGCATGTACATGGAGCACTGTGGAAAGAAAGAGGACTGCTGTCTTCTCAAGGCACACACATTAAACATCAAGATGCAGTCCTGCAATTAATAAAAGCAGTACAAAAGCCTGAGCAAGTAGCAATCATGCACTGCAAAGCTCACCAATCAGGAAGCTCCAAAATTCATGAGGGAAATCGGAAAGCAGACTGGACAGCCCAACAAGTTGCTCGAGAAGTGCAAACTGCAATGGCATTGATACCTTTAAAAACTAATGTATCTCAATTCAATTTACCTCCAGAACCAAAATATTCAATAGAGGATGAGTAATTGAGACGCTCACTGAATGCACAGAAGAATTCAGAAGGGTGGTAGGTGACTACACAAGGACAAGTAGTGGTACCCCCTTTGATAATGAGAGAAGTTCTACAAATTGAACATAACGAATGTCATTGGGGTGCAGAGGCATTGGTGAAATTGTTCAAACTAAATTTAATTTCAGTACAGATGTTAACAATGGCAAAATCGGCAATGTCAAAATGTGAAATTTGCTTGAAGAACAATCCAGTGGCTAGACGACAGGCACAACTGGGGAAAATTGGGGTAAGAGTAGAACCAGGAGATTATTGGCAAGAAGATTTTGTAGAATTACCAAAAACTCGAGGATACAAATATCTATTGGTAAGGGTTGACACGTTTTCAGGATGGCCAGAAGCTCTTCCCTGTCACACAAATCAAGCAAAACAGACAGTCAAGTGGTTACTGCAAGAAATCATTCCAAGATTTGGGGTGCCTCTAGGAATATCATCAGATAAGGGCCCACATTTCATAGCCACAGTAGTGGGAGAGGTGAGTAGGTTGCTGGGAATAGCTTGGGATCTCCATACACCATGGAGACCCCAATCCAGTGGACAGGTAGAGAGGATGAATCAGACCTTGAAGAGGCAAATCAGCAAAATATGCCAAGAAGCTAAATTGCAGTGTCCACAAGCTTTACCAATAGCACTGCTGAGGATTCGGATAAAGCCTAGAAGCGGGATGTCAGTCAGTCCTGTCGTGGTTTTAAGGTAGTAACTAAAAAATCACTAGAAAACTTACTTATTTCTTGCTGTGAGATATGGATTAGAACAAGGGCAAAACAGGCTTAAAAGGAATAAAGCAAGTTTATTAACAAAACTACAAGAATAAGAACACCAGAATAAACTTCCAGAAAACCCTTTTATCCCCCACTACCCACCATTCCCTTGTTCATATGACAACATAGAGACAAAAAACTTCGGAACTTTGGTGTTTAAAACAGTCCCAATTTCTGCTAGAGTCTTTTCATCAGCCTTTGTAGAGAAACAGAAGTTTCTTTCTGCTAATCTATGGAGTATTTCACGAGAAAACTATTTCTGCTATGGTTTTCTATTTCTCTGATGCCAGCTGCCTGGAAATCTGTCATCAGTTCACTCCTCCCATTTCACATCACTCTGAGGTGTGTATGGGTCAATGAGTCTAGGGATGTAATTTTAAGGATGAGTTATTCAAAGGCAAAAGTTCTCTTCATCTGTCTCTGTGAGCTTCTCTGGAAAACAATTTTCTCATTGCCCTCAAGGCCTCAAATCTTTGCTTCACTCTGTTCCATCACCTCACTGTCTCACAATTACTCTACCTTTTGCTCAAAATCCACTCTTTGAACACTCCATTCCTCCCAATATACTCTGTCATGAATTAAAGGAGTCTTTTCAAAACAGTATTGTCCGTCTCCATAGCTTTAACAGAAAAATATTTCAGCTTCGAAAGCATCTCCTTATTCTCTCTTCCCCATCTAAAACTTAACTCTTTTCTTCACTGTCTTCTTCATGTCTATTGTCTCTCTCTCTCTCTGGGTAAAAGGAGTAATCTGTATGTTTTATCCAGGTAGTAAAAGAATTAAGTCCTGGAAAGCTGCAGATGTTCATGGTGTCAGGTTTCAGTCCAGCAGCAGAAACTGCAAACCAAGCCAGGCCGGCCGGCTCCGTTTCTCCCCCCCCCCGCCCTCTGCGGCCTTGTCCGGCCTGGACGGGGGGAGGAGGCCGAGACAGAGCCTGTTACCTCGTCAGAAGCCAGAAACCAAAGAGAACAAGAGAGCCCTGGCTTTACATCTTAAGATGGTGTTCACAAGTTGATCTCAGTTTTCAATGGTCAAAATTGCTGTCAATTCTTAGAAATGACCAATAATTGGTCACAAGAAAAGACTCCCATCAGCATCTCGCAGCTTCAACTTTCTCCCAGCTCCCAAAGCTATCTTAAAGGTAGTCACCCCATGACAACTGTTGATTTGGAAACTGTATTTTCCAGGAACAACAAGGGTTTATCTGTGAAAGTAATGCAACCAGAGTTCAAGATATTTGTTTGGACACAGTACAAAATAACTGCAACTCTGAAATACATCCTACCGAGACTTCTTAAACTACTTGTGCATATAGGATGTGGATGTGCATGTTTGAGAACTGCTTGTGATAGTGTACTTATAGAAATCTTAGTAGTGAATACAAAAAAATCATTCAAATTTTTGTGTTTGCAATTTTACTAAGATTGCAGGAGGTGATTTTTCTTATGTAGGCACAGTTATTTCTTATCACCTTTTACAGTCCATTTACACACTGATCCACCATTTATTGCCTACCTCTATTGGGATGAACCTCACTCTGGTAGAGCAATTGTTGCTTCAGCAGGATTTAATTTAAATTTTTGAAAAGTAAAAATAGGAAATCGGCCCTCATGATAAAGAAATTGCCTGAAATTGTTTATTTGGGTTGTATTGGATTAATTGAAATTGCTTATGCTTTGAAATAAGAAGTTGAACGTATATTTTAATTGAAAATTGATTCTTTGCTTTTGTTTTTCCTTTTTTCTTGCCCTTATCTTTTTCCTGCTTTTCTTTTTCTGTCTGATTTTCTGTGTCTGTTTTCCAGGGTATGCTACCAACCTTTGATGAGACCTGAAGACTTCGTAACAACACTACAAAGGAGCCCTCTTAACGATGATCAGGAGTCACGGGGTGGTGTAAGGAATGGTCTGAAATTTCCCTCATTTGCCTCACGAGCATAGCAAGAACAGAGACCGAGACCCTGAAGAGCCCAGGGGACTTTGTGCAGGGGTTCTGGCCTGGTTGAAGTGGATGCTTGCTAAGCCATTGTTTGAAGGTGTGCTCGACCTACAGCACAGGAGTGATTGTTTGCAGGTGTTTGCTGTGCTGCCACGGTACACTGCCTTCATTCCTGCTGCTGAGCAGGAACTTGTAAGGAGCGGGGCCTGTTCAGTGCCTCACACCTGCTTCCCAGAGCAACGGGTCACACCACAATAGCCTATACATCTCCCCACCTTTTGGCCAACTGCCCCTTGCCTTGAAACTTGAGACTCTAGAGGTGACTTTTCTAAGTTGCTTTTGGAGAGAGAGCTCCCCACAGAAGAAGACACGGTTGACCCCATCTTGTCCATTGGTAGCTATTACCCCCCCCCCCCCCCCGCCCCGTGTTCTCTCTTTACTTTGCCTCTTTATTCCTGTCTCTCTTTCTCTTTCTCTCCTTCTCATCTATTGCATAACCCATGATGCTGGCACTAAAATAAAGATGCATTATTGCTGTTGTGATTTAAACTGAAATCCCTTGGTGTCCTTTTTGCACTCTGAGATCAAACGAACCTCTCACGACGCCCACCTGTGTGAGCAGATTGTGACACATGTATACTTCAATGTGTGCACAAATGATGAATAAGACAATTTCTAGCATCTGTGTTGTTCATCAGACCAGGGGAGATGTTAGGAAGGAAGAAAATTTAACAAAAAGTTTCACTGATATGAATGCTTACCGGAAGGTTCTCTAGAAATGAAAGCAAGCATGGATATATAAAAAGATGTTTTTAGGGCCACTTATTGCTGAAACCACTGAGAGAACAAAGGTTTAGTTGAGTTGGAAGGTTTAGAACAAAGGTTTAGTCAGTTAGAAGGAGGTTTTATGGCTAAAGTCCAAAAGATTTAAGTGGTCTTCAAACAAAGCATGTTTTCGACTAACTACCAAGTAAAAAAGCATGTTTTCTACTAACTACCAAGTAAAAAAGCATAGGCAGACAGAAAGAAGTTTTTTACCAAAGCAAAAAGAATTTTCCACTGCAAAACAACTTTCAAAGTTTACCATGTAATTACTAACTCAAATGATTAGCTAGTCACTAACATAGTAAGGTAATTTTAGCCGTTTTGATAGAATATATGTACATGTAAAGGTATTGTGTATGATGCTGATTGGTTGTTATGTAATGATACACACAGCAAAAGAAAGAGATATAATGCACTGTAACCAGAACTAAGTGGGCTTCAGGAGACAGGGCTTGCCTGTAGCCAGCAGCTGTAGGCTGACCCACGACCCCCTGCTGTAATCTAGTTGATAGAATAAACAGCATTCTAAAGAGCCATCTGAAGTCCCCATCTCCCTGCTGGCTCTAACAGTTCTGCCCTCTTCCTGATCCTGTCCAGGGATGGAGCATTGCTGTGCTTTCAGGAAGCTGTTCTAGAAAGACTCAGGCATTCCAAGCTCCTTTGCCCTCTGTGCATGCTTGCCACAGAATCCCTCACAGCCGGCTTCAGGGCATACTCAGCTTGGCTCTTCCAAAATCCAAGGCCTTCAGGGTGCTCAGTTAAACCTTTAACTCCACAATGTTGTGGAAGCAGACCTTCAGCACAGGGACCTTTCCAGCCTGATCTGTGCTCGTTCCTCTGCATCTCTGCACAAAACACAGTGCAGGAGAGAACGGCAGGAGGGGCCTGTGTGTCACAGTGCTCTGGATTTGTGACCCTTCAACTCCACAGAGATGCAGGTTAAGTGAAAAAGCCAAACTGTTTATTGATGGGATGCAAAGCAAAGGGATGAACTGAGGGTCAAAAAAGGGGATGGGCAAGGTCTGAGGGCCGGAAGAAGGGAGCTGTCAAAAGGGAGGGAAAGTGGAGGGAAAAAGAAGGGATGGGCAGTGTCTGAGGGCCACAGGGAGGGAGCTATCAAAATGGATGGAGAGTGGAGGGAAAAAGAAGGGATGGGCAGTGTCTGAGGGCCACAGGGAGGGAGCTATCAAAAGGGAGGGAAAGTGGAGGAAAAGAGAAGGGATGGGCAGTGTCTTAGGGCTGCAGGGACAGAGATATCTAGAGGTAGGGAGAGGGCTGAAGCCATGCGAGCTTCCCACAGGCTCAGCTGTGCCAGTTGCCAGCAGTGCCTGGAGTTCCAGCTGGTCTCTTCTGATCGCAGCGTAGCCTCATCTTCCATAGCATCATACACGAAGACCGATTTCTTAAGCCAGCAGACGAGCGTAATTCTGCAGTTCTTTCAATAAATGTCTGCTGAAGAACTGTGTTTCTCTCAGAAGGGTTGTCATCTCTTCTTAGAGCTTGAATTGCTGCAAGAGAGGGGAACAGAGCCATGATCAGAGCCCAGATCTGTGGGAATCCAAGGAGAAAGTCCTGCCGGAGCCATCCCAGCCTGCTCTTGCCGTGGCCACAAGAGTGAAGAGGCCAACAGGATCAGCTGCAAGGTCCTGATCACGAATCCACACCCCACCCAAATCCCCGCCCCATGTCGCTGAAATCTCTCTGTGATATTCCCACACCACCAAGGTGTCCACACAGGGAGAGAAGCCCTCTGAAGCCGGGGCACGGATTACAGCTCCCTCCCCGGGCACTGCAGATCCCCCAGTGCCAGCCCCTCACTGCCAGCCCTCACTCACCCTCGATGAGGGCCTGCAGCTCCTCCTGCTGCCCCCTCAGGGGCTCCCTGGCCATCCCTGGGAACACAGAGCCTGTCAGGGCCCCGGCAGCACAGCTCCCTGCCAGCGGCGCTGCCAGCCCTGTGGCCACACGCCCTCCCGCCCCGGCAGGGCTCAGCCCGGGCCCTTGCCGCATCCTGACTCAGCCCAAGGGCACGGCTGCCAGAGGCCGGCAGCAGCCCCGAGGGCAGGCGGGGCTCCAGGGCGCCGGGCCCGGGTGCCGCTGCCGGGGCAGCAGCCGGGGCTGGGGCCGAGCTGCGGCGGGGCGGGGAGGGAGCCCGGGCTCGTGGCTCACCGAGGAACCTGACGGCCGCCTCTCGCAGGGGCTCCTGTGGGCTGTCCAGGTACGGTAGGGCCCGGCACAGGTGCTCGGCCGCTCGGCTCTCGTCCTGTGCCAGCTGGAGAGAGCGGCAGGAGGGAAGGGTTGGCGCGGGCTCTGCCCCTCGGCCGGGCGCTGCCTGTGGCCAGCCCCGGCCTCCCGTGCCCGCCCAGCCCTGAGGCCCGGCCAGCAGCCGCTGGCGCCGGGCTCAGGAGGGGGCAGAGAGCCGGGTGCTGCCCGAGGAGCCCCGCTGTGTCCCTGGCCCGCAGCCCCACTGGGCTGGGGCTCCATCGGCACCCGGCTCGGGGCCACAGGAGCCTGGAGACGAAGCCGTGTGGCCCAGGAAGGGGGCGGCATGTGGGGCACAGGCTGGCGCCCCTGGGTGCAGCACTGGGCAGGGGCCACAGATGCCACCCCCACACACTGAGCACTGGGGGCAGGGAGCTTCTCAAATTTGGTTTCTCCAGGCCGTTCTTACCAGACACTCAGCAAACTTTGACAGCTGCTCCTTCCTCACAAGCCGCTTCAGATTCCTCCTCTTGAGGAACTCGGCTACACGAAGCAGCGTTTCCCGAGAGGCCTGGAGAGCAGCAGAGATGCAGAGATGGCACTGCAGCCCAGGGCACAGGACTCTTGTCTGGGTGACAGGGCCCAGAGGAAGCCGCAGCCTGGGAGGTTCCAGGACAGGAGGAAGCCGATGCCCCTCCCAGGGATGCACCGGCATCACACAAAACCTGACCTTCGCCACACGCTGGTTCTCATCATGACAGTGGATGAAGAGTGGAATCAGACTCTGGTCCAAAATCTTCTCCAGGGGCTTCTTTCCCTTGTCCACTACCAAGTCCATTGCCTTGAAGAAGAGGTCAAGGGAGAGCAACTGCACATGGCTGTGGTCCTGGAGGAAAAGAAGAGAAAAAGACCTTAATACCAATTCCTCCAGGCTCACCTGGGCAAAGGCCCAGAAATCTGCAAGACACAAAGTTTCTGGACAGCAGCCAATGCCTGTGGCTGGGGTCACAGAGCCTTACGTGATCAAAGAGCAGCAGGAGTGCCTGAGCCAGCTTTGGAGCAGTGGTGCTGCATATCCCGATGTCTTTACTGTTGAGAATATTGATGAACACCTGGAGGGTCATGCCAACTACATCTCCATCTGCATCAGCCAGCAGGTCCTGAAGGCTTCGAGACAGGCTGCACATTCTTATGGCCTGTTTGGAACACAAGGCTGTGCTGGGAAGCCCTGAACGGCTGCAGCGCCAAGACCGCCCTGGCACTGCAACCCCACCCTGCTGCTGCTGGGCCCAGAGGCCAAAGGCCTGTCCTGAAGCACTCAGGCAGGTGAGGCAGGAGAGCTGGGAGCAGCTGCCTCAGCTCCTGAAGCCCAGCCAGCCCAAGGGGCTGCTTTGCCCAGCACAGCTTCAGCCGCTGTCCCGTTCTCACCATCGAGGGATCCTTGCTGAGCACCACGAGGCCTCTGAGCGCCAGGCGCTGCCTCTGCCTGCACTCTCTCTGCAGGTGCCTTGACACGATCTCAAGGACGCCGTCACCGTATTTAGTCAAATCTAAGCACTCGAGGACCTGAAAGGCACTGGGCAGTGACAGGGGAGCCGGCCGGCAGGAGCCTGGAACTGCACAGGGCTGGGCCCAGGCAGCAACACAGGGCGCGGGCACCATCCCAGGCAGCTGCAGCTATGCAAGGGGACAGGGCTGGCAGGCAACTCAGCGAGGTAGTGCTAGCCATCGGGCTCACCTCCACAAGGAATGCCAGGAAGGACAGATCACAGCATGGCTCCTCCCTTCTGAGTGACTTGAGCAGGTGGAGTGCAATGCGGGAACAGAAGGGGATCAAGCCACGGCGCATCTCCCTGTCAGGGGGAAAACGGCACCAAGACCCTGATGGGGGGGGGACAGACCTTTCCCAGGAATGACTCACAGAGATCTGGCCTTTCCCCAGCATCCCTGGAGGGACCGTGGGTGCTTTGGGAAGTGGCTCCTTTTGGGCACCCTCCTCTCTCAGCCTTTTCCAGTCTGCTCAGCCATCCCTCAGTGACGAGGCCCTCTGGCCAGGACCACAGGGACTGTGTGAGACACCCCAGGCAGAGGGCACAAGTTTCAGAGGCAGCTGGGAGAAGTGAGGCTCACCTGGCCAGCAGACCCACGGCATAGTGCTGGGTGTCAGCACAGAGGAGCGTGTCCCAGCCACGCTTGCGTCCCATTTCCATGACCACATTGTCACACTGCAGTCGGCAGAGCAGAGCCTTCATGGCCTGCACTGCAAACCTGTGTGCAGAGCAAAGCCCAGGTCACACTGGGTGCACTGGTGTCAGCCACGAGGGCATGGGAAGGACAGGAGGACTGGCACCTGTTGGGGTTGCTGGGAAGGCGGTGTTGCTCCCGGCATGCTTTCCAGAGGCTGTCAGCTTCCACTGGTGGCATCTGCTGGGTGGTGATGACAACATGGAACAGCAGAGCCACAAACAGGCGGGCGGAATAAAGGATCATTGCCTCGTGGCATTCAGGCACTTGGATAATCACCCAGAGCACCAGAGTTGCCTGCAAAAGAATCACACCAAGACAGCGCTCAGTGCCGAGGTGTCCATGGAGCAAAGCCCGAGGGGAGACGCACGGGGAGCAGCGGGCCCAGTGTCCCCTGAGCCTGCCCCTGGCCCAGGTTTCAGCCCAGCGCCTTTGGCAGGAAGAAGATGGAGAGCTCCTGGGGAAGCAAGCTCCAGGTGATCAAAGGCCATCTCCAGAAACTCACACTCAAGGGAAAAACGTCCTTGTTGTCCCCATCAGAGGTGCAGGTGCTGCAAAGGGGCCAGTTCTCCATCACACAGAGCAGTGTTGGCAGCACTTTCTCCACTGTTGGTCCCGATGAGGCTATGGTTTGCCACATCATGGCAGCAGCTCTGTGGGATCAGAGCTCTGTGTCAGGGGTGTCTCAGTGACATTGCCATGCCCTGTGTAGCTGTGGGGTCTCAGGGGACAGAACCCCCATGCCCTGAAGGGCAGGGAGGGAGCACTGGCAGCAGCCTCAGGAAACAGAGGGGCCTGAGGCTCCTGGACCTCTCTGCCTGTTGGGCAGAGCCCATTGGACAGGCTGTGCAGGGCGATGGGCCCTAAAGACTGGTGAGCCCTGAGCTCTCAAGACACATGGGCCCCATACCTGTCACACCATGGGGCACAGCGCAGGAGGGTCAGCACCACATCGACCGGGTGTTGTTCAGCCAGCCTTATAATGTCAATTTGCTGCCTGACATCCACAGTGACATGGGACACCAGACTCTGGTGAATGTTCCTAACAGTAGATGGCACCTGGAGGAGGCACAGGGAAGACATGGAGCGCTGTCCAAGGCAGCAACTTCCCCAGCTTCCCCCAAGAAGTGCTTCCCTTCCCGTCATGCTCTTCTGGCCTCAAAGGCTGATGGGGCCCTGTGGATGTGGCTTGAGGGGGCACAGGATCGTGGGAGACCTCCAGTTCTGGCCCCTGGCTGTCTACCTGCTGGTCAGAAGGAGCAGCTCTCTTGTCAACAGTGTCAGAAGAGACACGAGGGTCCTTGAAATAATCCCATACGAGCTCTTGGCTTATAGTGGGAGTGGGTATCCTGTCGGCATTCGCGATGCCCTGAGTCTCTCCGGTGTCATCATTTGGAATGGCCATGCCCTCAGTCCCTGCCATGTCAGCCTCTGCCCTGTCATCCTTCACTGCAGCGTCAGAGTCTTGTGAGCGCTCAGCTGAATCTGGGCTGACATCAGGCTCTGCCTGGAGCTCGGTCAGCCCGGAGTCAGGCTCAGCTGTGCCCTCAGTTGCTGTTGTGGTGGTGTTCTTTCTACGCCCAATGCGCAGGAACTTGCGGAACCTCTGTGCAGAATGAACAAAGGACAGGGAAGAGAGGCATGTTCCATGGAGTGCTGCAAGTGCAGAGCTGGGCTGAGCAGTGACAGCAGGCCCAGCCCAGGTGGGGATGGCTGCAGGTACCTTCAGCGTTCTGCGGAAGCGGCCACGGGCAGGCTCCTGCTCTTGTGTCTGGGCCATGGCTGCATCTGTCAAAGAGCAGCCAGAGCTGAGGGGCTGCGGGAGAGGCCGGAGGACACAGCCCAGTCCTGCACTCCCCAGGCAGGGACAGCCCTGGGGTGGCTCAGGGGATGGAGCACGGCCACTGGCAGGGGTCAGCCACAGCCCATATTCCGTCCTGTCCTTGGGCATGTCCACATGGGCTGGGACACGACGGGACGGGATGGGACAGGACGGGACGGGACGGGACGGGACGGGACGGGACGGGACGGGACGGGATGGGATGGGATGGGATGGGATGGGACGGGACGGGACGGGACGGGACGGGACGGGACGGGACGGGATGGGATGGGATGGGATGGGATGGGATGGGATGGGATGGGATGGGATGGGATGGGATGGGATGGATGGGGCCTAGCTGCCTGCAGCCATCAGCCCTGTGGCCCAGCTCTGCCACTCACCATCCTGCAGTGGCTGGTGCTCTGGCTCTTCAGGCTGTTGTGCTGGGGCAGCTCCAGGGTCTGTCTTTCTGTTCCCTCTGAACGCTTTGAACAGGTTGAGGAATCTGCCCGCCATGACACAATCTGGCCTTGGGGGCACCTTAAAGAGAGATGCCTTGGGTAATCTCTGAGTCAACAAGTCATGTGGTTGTGCCTTGAAGGCACCTGCAAGAGAGAAGCCTCAGGAAGCCTACAGGACAGCAAGTCCTGCAGTCGGGTCTCGAGGGCTCCTGCCACAATGACTGGAGACTCCTCGTAAATGACTGTGGTCACCAGGTCCCACAGTCTCACCTTGAGGACAGAGGCCAGAAGGATGGGAAATGCCTCAGATAAGCTCCAGGTCACCAAGTACCGGAGTCTGGCCTTGAAGGCACCTGCAAAAGAAAAGTCTTGGGAAGGCCACAGGCCACCAAGTCCCGCAGTCTTTCCCCGTAGGCACCTGCAAAAGAAAAGCCTCGGGAAAGCCACGGGCCATCAAGGCCTGCAGTCTTGCCACGAGGTCACCTGTAGGAGTAAAGGCTTTGAAAAGCTCTGGGTCAGACACAATCGAGTGCGCTGTGTGGGGGCTCCTCACAGCACCACTCTGGTGCGTCCTGTCCCGTCGCGTGCACTGAGCACTGTGGCATTGCCCTGTCACCGCCAGCCCCTATGTCACCACGTGTCACAAAGGGCCCTTGGACACCCTGTCCCTTTCCATTCCACGGTTACCATGCTGCACCGTGTCACAAAGGGCCCTTGCACTCACTGCCACCTGCCCTGGTTCCGCCCCCATCCCCCCCTAAGTGGCCCAGGTTGGAAGGGATCCCTTGCCCAAAGTGTCTAAGACAGCCTGACAGGATCTTTAGGAACGCCTCAAACCATCAGCAAACGCTGCCCTGCTCTGCAGGCTCAGGGCAGCAGAAGGAGCCCCCAGGGCTGCTGACACAGCCGCAGCAGGAAGGGAACGGGGCCTGGCACAGAATCTGCACAGGGTCCTGGCAGCACTGAAATCAGCAGGTGTGGCAGAGTCCCCGCCAAGACAGACCTGCCACCCCAGCCGAGCCCTGGCAGTGCTGGTGCCCTTCTCCTGCCCCAGAGACCTGTGCCCCTGTCGGGTTTCTGTGCCAGAGGGCAGCCAAAGCCCACGTGCATTGGGGGCTGGGCTCCTTCCTGCAGGGGTCTTGGCAGGAGCATCTGGAACAACTGCTGGCAACGCTTAGCCTTGGTCAGATTATTACATGTTGGAATTATTTTCCCATTGAAGTCATTTCCTGTAGCTCAAAAACATCTTTGTTGGGAAGGCACAGAAGGATCTGGCATTTAAGAACCCTTAGTTCACAAGAGCTTTACTTCCCCATTGCTCAACTCAAGAAGTTCCGAAAAGTTGCAGACTTCACCAATTAATTGGAATGACCGGAGAATGTGAAAGATTTGCAAGTTTGCTTCCCATCTCTAAGCAGCAAGTCTTTTGCCTTAACATCATCCATTGAGAGTCACTTTACAAAGTATAACACTACACAGAGGCTAAAAAAAGGCCATTCTTTGGTTTGCAAACCTTTGCTTTTCTCTGGAGTGTCATGGGGTTACTTTACCTTTAAGGAAGTTAAAGTTGCTGGGGACTGAAAGGAGTCTCTTCTCCTGACCAATTATTGGTCATTACTGGGGATTGACAGCAATTTTAACCATTGAAAAGGGAGATCAACTTGTGAACCCTACCTTAAGCTGTAAAGTCAGGGCACTTAGGTTCTCTTTGTTTCCTGGCTGTGAAGGGTGGCGGAGCTCCAGGCCTCCTGTTCCCTGCCCAGGCCATGCGGCCGGGCGGGGGCTGGGCTGGGCCTGCCGCGTCTCCCGGCCGGGAGATGGGGCCTGTGGGGTTTGCCCCGGGCTCTGGCTGGGCCGGGCCGGGCCGATCTCTGGCTCGGCTGCAGGTTTTGCTGTAACTACATTTACTAGAAACTGCCGAGTGAAGGAGAGAGGCTCTGGACCTGCAGCAAGCAGAGACACCGACCACACTCTCCAGAGCAGCTATGAAGAACCTTCCATCGCAGACAGCTCCAGCTCCTGTTCAGCAGAGATCACCGAACCATCTACAAAAACCTGGGAAAGATTTTAACTCTTTCTTATCCAGATGAGACTTGCGGATTAATCTTTTTATCCAGAGAGAGAAAAAGAGAGTGATCAACATGAAAAGAGACTTTATAAACTACCAGTGACAGGAAAGAAAAGAAGCTTCAGAAAAGGCACAGAATAAGGAGATGCTTTAATTAAGATGAAATATCTTTCTGTTAAAACTATGGAGATGGACAATGAAGTCCTGAAAAGAACTCTTTTAATTCATGACAGAGTATGGGGAGGAATAGAGTGTTCAAGGTGTAAAATTTGAGTAAAAAGTAGAATAATTGTGATACAGTGAAGTGCTGGAAGATTTAAAGCCTTGAGAGGCAATGAGAAAACTGTTTTCTAGTGAAGCTCACAGAAACAGATGAAGAAGACTTGCTTTTGAATAACTCATCCTTAAAATGCCATCCCTAGACTCATGGCCCATACACACCTCAGAGTGAGGTGAAAATGGGAGGAGTGAGCTCTGATAACAGCAGTTCTGGGAAACTAACATCAGAGCAATGGAAAACTATAACAAAAATAGTTTTCTTGTGAAAAGCTCCATAAATTAACAGGAAGAAACTTCTGTTTCTCTACAAAGACTGGTGAAAAGACTGTAGCAGGAATTGGGACTGTTTTAACCACCAAAGTTCCAAAGTTTTTGTCTCTGTTGTCATGTGAACAAGGGAATAGTGGGTAGATAAGAGATGAAAAGGTTTTTCTGGAAGTTTATTCTGGTGTTCTTATTATTGTAGTTTGTCAATAAACTTTCTTTATTCCCTTTAAGTTTTATGCCTGTTTTGCTCTTGTTCTAATCCATATCTCACAGCAAGAAATAAGTAATCTTTTTTTAGTTACTGATTTAAAACCACAACAGGAGGGATGATAATATCCTAATTCTCTGAAGGATTAAAGCTCTCAAGGAATGAAAGTCCACTCAGTATCACAAAAGTAGTACAAACGACTGAGTAGATTGCAAAAAGGCTAATCCTGCCCCTGGTACAGATATCTAGGTGGCCAATAAATTACAGCTCTCCTCTCTTCTTTTTTTGCATGAGAACCAGGACCACTAACAGGAAAAGTCACAGATATTCCTTATGTCCTCCACAACCAAAGCTGAGCCAAACCATGGATGCTGCCGTCAAACTGACTCAAATTCCATCCTAGACCTCTCACTTCCAGACAACTCCTTCCCCAACACACCAACACCAACGCCCCCGAAACGCGCTCACAGAACTCCTCAACACCCCACCAGGACCCCCAGCTGTTCCCTTCCCTCCACAGAGCTTTCCCACCCTCCAGCAGACCCCCTGGTTCCCTGCACATGCCATGGGATGGCACTCAGCAGGATCTGCTCTGAGGCCTTCCACGGTAGCAAGCTCAGGCTGCCAGGCCAATGGTTCCTGGATCATCCTTCCCACTGACCCTTCCTGTGCACGGCTCTTACATTTACACATTTGAGCTCAGCTTGGACTTCTCCCCTTAAGCAGGATTATTGGGAAAGGATGGAGAGCAGCCTGGCAAGCTCTTTCTCCAGCTCCCTCTTTACTCTTGGGGCAGGTAGAACGTTCCACAGGAAAGCAACTGGTGCCACAAGGAGTGGGTGACATCAGGGGAGATCACTCAGGACTGCTATATCCTGAGGGAACACCGCTGGGCTTGACCTTTGGGTACCTGCACAAACTTCAAGTCAGCCGCCTTAGTTTCCAGGACAGCCCTGTGTTGGCCAGCATCCTGACGTGGATGCTGGACTGCTGCAAGGCGCTGCTGGGACCCAGCAGGACAGGACTGGCTGTCCTGTTTACATGTTGAAAATGAGTTAGATTGTATTTAGCTAGAAATTTAGGGATCCCTTCATTTGATAAGGAGCTGTGCCACGATAAGCTAAGAAATTTTTTTTGGATTCTCTATTTTAGCTGTTTTGTAGCATTTAATTTTGTCTCAATACAGCAAAGTAGAGGCCCTTCTTTTGGTTTGGATTCTTTAGGGAATTGTTTCCCATCTGGAAGAAAGACTCTGTGAAGGGAGCGGTTGTCTGGGGCACAAATACAGGTCATGAAGAAACAAAAGACGTGGCCGAGACCTCTTACATCCCACACTAATGAGTCAGCCAAGGGAAAGGTGCATTTGGGAGTCATGCCTGGGGGAGGAGGGACAGGCAGTGGGGTTATGGCTGTCTCTTAGCTGGGGGACACGGCTCAAAGGGCAGATGGTTGAGGTTTTGGTGTTGTTGGACTGCTGCTGCCCAGAATCCACTGCTACTGCAGAACTTTTCCATCACTGTGTCTCTTTAATGTGGGTGAGCCTCTGCTCACAAGTGTGGCCATGTAAGTGGGTCCTTTCAATACCCAATCACCCTGGGAGGGATCCTCACCATCTGCTTGGGTGCCTCAGGGGAAAACCAGAACCCAAAGGGAGCGTTTCATGGCTGCTTTTGGGAGCCCAGCAGCTGCTGTTGTTGCCAGGGCATTACACAGGTGACGGCCAGGGAACACCCAAGCCAATCCCCCCCCTCCACCTTTTTTCTCCTTCCAGGGCTGCCCAGACCCTGCTGTTTCTGCCGCTGCTCTGGATTTTTAGTACACTTTTAGCTCAGCATCCCTGGGTCTGCCCAGCCCCATGCTGCTCCTGCCACAGCTTCGAGCTCATTGCTAAACTGTTTGCCACCCCGGGCCTGCACTCCTCTGCTGTTCCAGCCCGGTCCCTCAAGGTTCCTGGTATAGTCCATTTCACCAATTTTATATCCCCCCACATTTGGGTGCCTTAACAACTGTAGTGGGTCGACCCTGGTTGGGTGCCAGGTGCCCACTCTGTCACTCTGTCACTGTCTTTCCCACTGGGATGGGAAAGAGGATAAGACAGAGAACAGCCAGCAGGGTGAGATAAGGCAGTTCTATTACAGTAAAATAAAGAACTAAACAGAGATCTGGGCCTGCCTGGGCTGAAGAGAAAAAAAGTCACTCTCTACTTCCCATCTGATGTTTGGACATTTTCTGAAAAGAAAGGCTTCAGCACACATAATGGTTCTTCCAGAAGGCAAACACTGAAAACTCACAAATGCACCCACCTTTCCTCCTCTCTCCTTGAGCTTAGCTCTCTGAGCTGTTGTCATGAGGTATGGAATATCCCTTTGGCTAACTTGGGTCAGTTGGCTTGGTTGTGTCCTCTCCCAGGATCTTGCCCACTCCCATGCCCTTTGATGGGGAAACAAATGTCAGAGGGACAGCACTGCCAGGCAGTAGCCAAAACACTGGTCTGTTCTCAACACCTGCCTAGGTACTGAAATAAATTGGGCAGGACTAGAGTTCCTCTTTTAATGCTTTTAATACAAGAATCAGCTTGGGTGGGGGCCCAAGGGGTCGCACACACCGCCACTGCTCCCAGATTCCACGCAGTGAAGGAGTAAGTTGACTTTGCCACACGGCAGAGTCGGAGCTTCCGTTCTCACAGGAGTCCGCAGGAATGCTCGTCTTCTTCGGCTCGGAGTCTAGGATGTCACCCTGGTCGAGTTCCCCCTTGGTGATGTCAGCTTTTGGGAGGAAGTCAGGGGCCTCCTCTGAGTCTTCCTCGTTTGGTGGTGCTGTCGTGATTTCTTCTTTTTAGTGCAGCTCACTGTTTCTGGGTTCTTATCGCTCTGTGTGCATCCTGTGTGTCTCTGGTCTCTCTCATTTACGTACAGGCCCTTATGTCATCCTCCTCCTCAGGGCCGGGGACGCCATTTTGGGGAGCAGTGGCGGTGATCTCCCGACGGGACAGGGACATGACAGCAAAGGGTAAGTACAGCTAATACATAACAAGAGAAGAGTTAATAACCTGAACTTGGGATAAACAATGAAACAATTGAACTGGTTTACAACAAAGCACTAACCAAGGTTTAACACTTGCATCCGGGTTCTCAAAATTGTTTCTTACAGCCCAGTGCAGGTTGGGATGATGATCCACCCTCACAGCTGGCCCAGGGCAGGTCTGGAGTGCTTTTGGTGGCACCTTGGGCTGGCACACACTTGAGAAGTGGGTCTGTTTTCAACAATGAAACTTGGGAGTTTTAGATTGCGTAAAAAAAAATAAAAAATAAAAAGGAAAATCCCCTCTTTGCCTGAGTGCAGGCAGCTCTCCAAGCAAAGCAGGTCCCAGCTGAGGGAGGACAGAGAGGATGGGGTTGGGGAATGTGGAGCAAGGTTGTCCACACTGGCTCACACCTCAAGGCACAGCTTCTCTGAGCAGGCCAGACCTCCTGAGGAGAGACCCTGGGTCAATATCAATCACAGAATGCTGCAGTCACCTCTGCTCCAAAGAGAGCAGCAATAAAATACATCCTTTATAACAGGAATGTGCATTTCTTAGAAGCTCTTTTTAATATTTCTCCATAACTTTAGTGGGAAAACTTCCAAATGAGCTGCACTGGAGCAGAGGGAAATGAAGGCAGAGCCATGGTTTGTCAGATTTGCACAAGGCTGCTCTGAGTCCCAGGGGCTGGATGGGGGAAATGGTGGGGTGGGGGTAGGGACAAAGTCTGATTGATCATCAGCCATAAGGGGTGTTTATTTTCAGATCTATTCAGACTGCCTGAGGGGGTGCTGGGGATTAATATCAACTGGGGATTAGAAACAGAAAAAGAAAACTAAACAGGACCAAACAATTATATCTCAATTGTTTTCAGTACAGTAGATTTACTTTGAATACGCTTCTGAAATTTGTCTAATTAACCATGGAAGAACTGATGACTTGAATTTTTCCCCTGGGCTTATCTTGTTTGGGAGATTTGAACAAATGTTAATGAGCCTTTGTCACTGAATTCCCCAGCTGAAGAGCTCAAGAAAGAAGAGGCCTGTGGAAAAGTAAAATTCATCAGCAACCTCCAAGTGGCTGAGGATCCATCCTCGTGAGAGCAGGAATGACCAGCATTGGGCACAGCCTTGTGGCTGTCCCAGCTTTGGGATGGGCCCTGGGCCCGGAGCAGGAGCAGCTCTTGAGGGCCCCAAGGCCGGGGCTGTGGTGCTGGCCTGGGCAGATGGGATGGCAGGAGGGGCTGCAGAGCTGCCAGGATCTCCTGGAGAGGGGAGCAGGGCACCCAGGGAGCCTCCTTTTCCTTTGGCCAGGCACTTTCCCCCATGGCTGGGGCTGAGGCCTCTCTGAGCTGCAGCTGCTGCTGTGCCCTGCAGAGGGGCTGAGGCCGTGGGGCAGTGCCCAGAGCAGCCTGCCCTGAGCAGAGCTGTGGGGCCAGAGCCGGCTGGGCTGTGCTGGGGAGAGGCCCTGGCTGCTGCCGAGAGCTCAGGGCAGCTGGGACAGCTTGGAGGGAGCTGGGCTGGGCTCAGAGAGCCTGCCAGAGAAACCAGCAGTGTCCATCTCAGCCTGGGTGAGCGTGCAGGGACAGGACTCAGCCCAGGCCTTGTGGGGCAGGGCCAGCGCCTACAGGGCAAGGGATTGAAAACAGGCAAGTGGCCGAGAGAGGAGGCTGCTCTGTGCCCTTGGTGGCATGAGCAGGGCAGGGAGGGGGCCCAGGACATTTGTCACTGCCAGGCTCTGTCCCCAGGTGCTGCCAGCCCTGGCTGCTGAGCCCAGGTTTGGTCTGGGCTGAGTTTGGCTGTGGCCCAGCTCCATCCTCCTGCAGGGCTCAGGGCCTGTTGCTGGCCATGGCCAGCCCTGCCCGGCCTCTGTGCTGGCCCAGAGCCCAGCAGAGCCCGGGGCAGGGCTGTGTGTGCAGGCCCACAGGTGCCACGGGCTCTGCAGGAGCTGGGAGAGGCTGCCCAGCAGGGAGGCCATGGGGCACAGAGCCCCAGGGCTGCTGTGGGCACCACGGCACAGGGGCCGTGCCCACCCGCAATGCTCCTGCCCTGGGCTGGGCCTGCCCAGGGGCTGGGGCACCATGGCTGGGCCAGCGGGGCACAAAGGGGCCACGGAGCCGCTGCCGGGGCTGGCAGCAAGGCCAGGCACAGACAAGGAATTGCTGTGCATGGCCTGTGCTGGCCAGAGCTGGCTGTGGCAAGGGCAGAGCTCAGCTGCCCTTGGTGGCTGCAGGAAAAGTCCAGAGCCCAAAGAGCCTCCATGGCTGTGCTGGAGACCAAGGCTGCAGGAGGGAAAGGCAGGGCTGCTGTGGGATGGGGAGGGCATTGAATTCCAGCAGACACCACAGATGGGAGGCTTAGCAAGGCTTGAAGAGAAGAGAAGCTTCACAAGCCTCCAAGGGGGGATGTTACCAGATGAAAAACCATCTCATGCTGGTGAACACACAGTTCTTGTTCTTCAAAACCCACTGGCCCATGGAACTGCACCATGCCCGTTGTGTAAGAAGGAGAATTGGAAAGCGACCAGCTCCAGTTGTGCCAACTTTTACCAGTTCACCGTGTAGTCAGGTCTGACTCTGGCATCACCAAGCACCAGGGACCACCAAAGAGACCCCCAGGACAGAAGTACACAGCTGTGAAGGTAAGAGAAAATATGTTAATGATTTCAGAGAAATGATGATCATATGTATGTTTATTCTGTGACAGTCAGTGAATATAGATGTAAAATACAGTCCGTGAGCAGGAACTTTCCTGTACCCAGCACGCACACCTTTGGGAAGAGCTATTCCCCCTTGTTCATCTGGCTGAATAAAGAATGCTGCTTCTTACTGCTCCCTTGCTGTGAAGCAGTTTCTTTTATTTTTTCCCATTTTTGGTAGCAGAGTCACAATGGACCCTCGGTTCCATGATGCCCCATAGTGTCACCATGGTCTCCTTGGTTCTGCAGTGTCACCATGGGCCCTTTGTTCCACGAGGTTCTGTAGTAGAACATGGTCACCTTGGTTCCGTGCGGTTCCATGGTGTCACCATGGACCAGGGTTCCACAAGGCCTTGCTGTGTCAGAAGGGCCCCTTGGTTCCAAGAGGTTCCTCAGTGTCACCATGGACCATTGGTTCAATGTGGCCCCAATGTGCCAAAATGGATTTTGGTTCCGTGGGGTTCTGCTGTGTCAAAATGGACCCTTTGTTCCATGAGTTTGCCCAGTGTCACAGCTGACTCCTTGGTTCTGTGAGGCCCCGCCATCAGCAAGGCTCTGAAACATCAGAGTAAGTCTCCTTAACACTAATTTGGTGTTTAAGAGGGCATCATTTATTCAGGCCTGAGGTCCAACATGGGATAACTCCTAACCTGACATGGACATGTGATTCTCCCAGTGTGTTGCTTTTACACAGTGGCTAAATGCATATTACAATTTACCCACTTCCATAAAACCAAACCCCAAGTTCCCAGATTCAGTCCTTGTTTTTCCCATCACTGCATCCTTGAGCCAGATGTCTTCTTCTTGTCTCCCAACCATCCTTGCTGGGAAGGCAGGCCCTGCATGCCTTGTTCCTGTGCTAGAATTTCACAGGCACGGTAAAAATTGAATGAACCCTTTTGGTATCAAGGCCAAGGCTTTGTGTGGCCAGGCAGAGGCAGGCAGGACGCAGAGCTGTCAGCAAAGGAAGGGCCCAGCGAGCTGGGGCAGCCGGGGGATGACGACAGCCTGCAGGGCCAGAGGCGCAGGGCATGGACACCGTAGGGCAGCCTGGGCTGGAGAGGGCACAGGGATGGGCAGCAGCTGCAAGGCCCTGCCAGAGGCAACTTGTGCAGCCCTTTGGCCATGGCTGCTGGCCCTGGGCCTGAGCCATGAGGAGGAGACAAGTGACCCTGGCAGCCCTGGGGCCTCATTGCCTCCTTGTCCCTGCTCAGCAGCCTGGCAGGGGCCGCCCCATGGTGCTGCCCTTGGCATTGCACATCCCCACATGCCAGTGGCCCGGGAAGAGCCCTGAGCAATGAGGGAGGGACAGCATCTGCCTTGCCAGGGGCTGGGGCTCAGCTCTTGGCCCTTTGCACTCCTGAAACACATCCAGCTTTGCTCAGCACCAGAGACACCTTTCCCTTGCTTGTCCCCACCTGTCATCAGTGCCTGCAGTGTTCTGCTCTCCCTGGAACCTGGGGACACTTTCCCAGTCGTGTCCCTCAGTGGGACCCATTAAAACTTCAAGAAACTTTGAATTGAAACTTTAAATTGGAGTGCCAATTTAACATTGAGTTAAACTTCTTGAGAAGTTTTTTGAACACTCTCTCAGGGACTGAGTCTGGTGGAAACAACACCAAAGCCCTGAGAGGGTCATTAAAATCCTGATGCTGTTGCTGAGCTGGGCCGAGCTCCTGGCATAGAGGCAGCTGCTGGCAACCAAGAAGAGCTTCAAAAAGACATTTCTCCTGATGAGCAGCTTTTCTCCCAGCCCAGCAGGGCTGAGGGCACTGCCTTCAGCTACCTGGGTGCCTTAAAGCAACTGGAAGGACAAGTCTGACCTTCTTCATGGAGAAATGCTCCCAACTGCTGGCACAGTAAGTCTCTGGCTGTGGGGGTCTCCTAAAGCTGCCCCATGACAGCACTGACATGACTGTAGGGATGGCTCTGCTGCCGTTTGTGGTTTGGGGAGGATGTGCTGCAGAGCGGGGCTGCCCTGGGCACCCTCAGAGGGACAGGGCAGGACGGCTCCTGCTGCCAGGGACGGCTGCAGGAGCTGAAGCTGGGGCTGCAGCCAGGGCTGCCCAGGGCTGTCCTGCAGAGCAGCTCCTGCAGCCCTGAGGGCTCTTTGCCAGGCCAGGGCATCTGCCACCTGCCAGGGGCAGCTCTCAGCCTGCCTGGGAGCTCCCCGTGGGCGGTGGGGAGAAGTTGGAGGGGGAAGGAGCGACCCCCATCAGGGCAGATTCCTCCTGCTGTGGAGATGGTGCTGCATGGCCACGGCTGCTCTCGGCTTTCTCCTAAAGGAAAGGGCAAGGGGCTGTCAGCTTTGTCTGTGTCACTGAGGCTCCTGCACTGTCACCCTGGGCATCAGCAGAGCTGCCTCAGCTCTCCCTCCCAAAGTGCCTCCTCAGCCTCCTCCAGCCACAGCCAGCAGCAGCAGCACCTTGGCTTGCAGCATCTCTGTCTGAGCTGCCCTTAAGGCCCTGCTGGCAGGGAGATGGCCCTGGGCAGTGCCTGTGCTGGGAGGGGTGTGCAGGGCAGAGCTGAGCCCCCAGGGCTGGGCTGGGCTCGGGAGCACTGGCAGGGACAAGGCTTGGATAGAGAGAAACAGCTCCCAATAGGCACAACTCCAGGCAGAGAGCCAGACCAGCCCTGGGTATCCCTCCCTGTCCAGATGCACAGAGACAAAAAGATGTCTCAGGAAAATTATTTAGAAATTGGAGCCTTTAAAAAGGCTGCTTTATTTTTCAAGCATGTTTTACGTTTAGCCACCCTGAAACAGAGGGAGGTGTAATGAACAAAGGGCACCTGTGTGAGACCAGCAGGTCTGAGTGCCCTGGGGCACAGGGAGCCCTGATTTCCCTCTGGGCTCCCCAGTGCTCAGGCTGAGAGCAATGCTGAAAGAGGATTCCTGCCCCTTCACAGAAAGGAACAGTAACTTAGCAGAAAACTCAAGCTCAAAAATATTAAAAAGAACTGAAAGAAATTACCCCAAAGAAAGAGAAGTAATTTTGAGTCAATTTGGAAGAAAATAGCATAGAATTGCCACAAGGAAATCTGTCCCAACTTTTCAATGTCTTCTTTCAACAGTCTACCATGCCCAGAGTGAAGAAATGTCCAACAGCAGCTCCTTCAGCCACTTCCTCCTGCTGGCACTGGCAAACACGCGGCAGCTGCAGCTCCTGCACTTCTGCCTCTTCCTGGGCATCTCCCTGGCTGCCCTCCTGGGCAACACCCTCATCAGTGCCATAGCCTGCAGCCACCACCTGCACAGCCCCATGTTCTTCTTCCTGCTCAACCTGGCCCTCACTGACCTGGGCTCCATCTGCACCACTGTGCCCAAAGCCATGCACAATTCCCTCTGGGACACCAGGACCATCTCCTACTCAGGATGTGCTGCACAGCTGTTTCTGTTTGTCTTCTTTCTTGGAACAGAGGTTTTCCTCCTGACCATCATGTGCTACGACCGCTACGTGTCCATCTGCAAACCCCTGCACTACGGGACCCTCCTGGGCAGCAGAGCTTGTGCCCACATGGCAGCAGCTGCCTGGGCCAGTGGCTTTCTCAATGCTCTGCTGCACACCGCCAATACATTTTCCCTGCCCCTGTGCCAGGGCAATGCCCTGGGCCAGTTCTTCTGTGAAATCCCACACATCCTCAAGCTCTCCTGCTCCAAATCCTACCTCAGGGAAATTTGGCTTCTTCTGTTTTCCCTCTGTTTATTTCTTGCCTGTTTTGTGTTCATTGTTTTCTCCTATGTGCAGATCTTCAGGGCTGTGCTGAGGATCCCCTCTGAGCAGGGGCGGCACAAAGCCTTTTCCACCTGCCTCCCTCACCTGGCCGTGCTCTCCCTGTTCCTCAGCACTGGCATTTTTGCCAACCTGAAGCCCCCCTCCATCTCCTCCCCATCCCTGGATCTGGCAGTGTCAGTTCTGTACTCGGTGGTGTCTCCAGCCCTGAACCCCCTCATCTTCAGCCTGAGGAACCAGGAGCTCAAGGCTGCCCTGAGAAAATTGATGACTCTGTATTTTCAGAAGTATTAAACTCTCTCTTTTCTGCTGCAGAGCCTTTTGAATGTAACTCTTTAGAATCTCAGCCTTAGTTTTCCCTATTTGTGCATTTATTCATCAGCACCTTTTTCCACTGTTGTGTGTTTTACAAATACTATAGTATTACTTTTTGTATTTCTACCTTTCTTTTGAAACACAAAGACCTGCAAGAGGTCTGTTCCCTGTGCATTTAAATAAAAACAAGTGCCTGCCCTGACCTGTGTGTCCAGGATCATTCCTCAGTGCTTCTCTGGCTCTGCAGTGAATGATTTTGGGTACCTTAACACCTCAAGGGTTAAAGGTTTGCAGGTTAAATGGGCTAACTTAATGCAGTTACTGCTGTGGAAAGTGTTTTATGTTCAACTGGATGTTGTATTAAATGCTTTGCCCAAGTCCCTTGGTTCTCTGTACTTTGCCAGTAAAATTCTGTGTGGTTTTCACCTCTGAGCTCCGTTGGTCAGAGCATGGTGCTGATATCAGCGAGGCTGTGGCTTCAATCCCTGTATGGGCCATTCACTTGACAGCTGGAATTGCTGGTCCTTGGGGGTCCCTTGCAACTAAGAATATTCTTTGCCTCTGTGTCCCTTGAGAATATCTGCTGGGGGTTTGTCCCGTGCACCAAAGGCAAGTCAAGGAGCCTTTGGTTGCCGCCATCACTGGAGTGTTGTGGCTGTTGCAGCCCCGCAGGCTCCCAGTGGCCTCTTGTTTCCGTCAGGCCCTGCTGGCTCCCGCTGGCCCTTGGTTCCATGAGGATCTGCAGGGTCCCACAGGTTGATGGCATTTGTCCTTGCTGCCCCTCACATCCCCCTGCCCCACAAACAGCCCCGAGCCCCCCGTGAGGGACAGGCCCTGCTGTGCCAGGCCTGGGCTCAGGGCTTGGCCTTTCTGCTGCCTCCAGCCAGCCAGGGCTTGCTCAGCATTGCAGTTCCTGCTCACAGCCTTTGGCTCCCTGCAGTCCTGGCCTCCAGGATCTGCTCTCCCCACTCCCTGGGGAGCCTTTGCCACTCCCTGCCCTCACTGGGGCCACTGATGCTCCAAGGGACTTGGACTTTGCCTTTGGACTCCTGGAGCAGCTTCTTCACCCTTCTCTCAGTGCCTGAGGCTCCTGGGCTCAGCCCCAAATCCAGCGTGGGGCTGATCCAAGTCATAATCATGTCCACACTTTCATTAAGATGAGTTAATGACAAGCTCCTGGTTTCATTACTCCCTGTTCTGGCCCCAAATTCCCTTTTTTTATATCCAGGCTTCCCCTTTTGGCTCCAAAATCCCCCTTTTGGGACCAAACTGTCTTTTTAGTTTCTGCCAAACTCCCCTTTTAGGCATGCAACTCCCAACTTTTTTAATCCAAACTCTCACTTTAAGGTTCGAATTGTCACTTTTTGTTGCTAAAACCCCAGTTTTGGGCCAAACTGTCCATTTTAGGAGGCAAATTCCCACTTCTGGCTCCATATTTCCAATCTGGGCACACACATTCCTCTATATTGGGACTGAAGTCCCCATTTTTGGCCCCAAATTATTCTTTTTCAGTCCAAATACCCTACCTGAGTGCCCATATTCCCCATTTTTAGGCCCAAATTCTCTCTTCCTGGGCCAAATGTCCCCATTTCAGGTACAAACTTTCCACCTGAAGACCCAAGTTCCTATTTTTGGGCCCCAAAATTCCCACTTTTGGACACAAATGCCCTTTTATTCTGGCCCCAAATCCCCTTTTTCATCCCAAATCTCCTTGTCTTGCCCCAGATTTCCCCCCTGGCTGCCGTTGGCTCACCTGGGACCTTTTAACATCAGACTCCTGTTTGTTTTTAATCCAAACTCTCATTTTTACATCTAAACTGCCCCTTTTTGTTGCTCAAACCCTCAGTTTTGGGCCAAACTTTTCCTTTTAGGAGCCAATTTTTCCCTTTTGGGTCCACATTTCCTATCTGGGCACCCAAATTCACCTTTTGTTGTGGTAAAGATGTTAGAATGTTGTTAAGTTAGTTTCTGTTAGTAGTTGATAGCTTGAAATGGATCTTTTCCCCTATTTTAGTTGTGATTCCCCCCCACACTTCTCTTTCTCCTATTGCTTACCTGAAGTCAGGTTCCCATGGTCACTGAAGTTTTTCTCCTCAGCTCCAGGGCGAGAGGCCGGATAGAGTAAAGAGAAGACCCTGCTGGCATTTCCAGCTGCTGGAAGTTTCGCTAGGCCGGGAAAGCGCGGGGGTGACAGCAGAAAGACCCTTCTTTCCAACCCGGGAGTTTGTAACTCTGTTTTTCCTGTCCCAGAATGCCTCTGAGCTGTGGAAGCTGAGAGGGCATTCTTACCTTCCCTTTCTTTCCCCCCTGTGCTGCCAGGAAACCAAGCCCCCCTCTCTCCCCCTCTGCCCCTCTCTGGAGAATACTCCTACACCTTGGTGGCCATTTGAAGAAGTTGCTGTCTGTTATTTCTTATCTTGGTGTGTGTAACCTTGATTTGTAGAAAGTTTCTAAGATGTACTAGCTGAAAAAAAGAATTGTTTCTCTCTCTGATGTTCCCTCCCTCTGAGAAACCCTGTTAAAAGAGACCCCCAGACCCCAAATCCTTTGTCTTTCGCCCTTTGGATTCCCCTTCACAGAAATAAACTGTGGAATGCAAACCAGGGAGAGAGTCCCCCCCTGATTTCTTTACTCGCTTGCTAAGGCTCGAATTCCTGAAGAAAATCAGTGAACCCCACAAACATGTGCTGGCTGGAAACCAGAGTGAAGAGAAACCTCATCACTGAGCCAGCCGGGCCACTCCGGGAGCTTCAAGTCAACCTTTTCTTGGCCCAAATTCTGCCTTTCAGTGCCGAAACTCCCCCTTCTGGGTCTAAGCTTCCCTTTTTTTGGGCACCCCAATTCTCCTTTTTTGGTCCAAATTCCTGAGTTCTGAACCCATATTCTGCTTTTTGTGTCCATGTTTCCCACTAGATCCCAAATTCCCCTGTTTTGGTCCAACCTTCCCATTTGGGCACCCAAATTCCTCTTTTGTAGGCCAAAACTCTCCCTTTTAACACCAGATTTCCTCTTCTGGGTCCAAATTTCCCATCTGGGCACTCAAATACCTATTTTTTCTCATTTCAATTCCACTTTTTGGGTCCAAATTTCTCACCTTTTTATTCCAAATTACCCCTTTTTATTCCAAATTACCCCTTTTTGGTCCAAATTATCCCTTTTTGGTCCAAATTTCCCACTAGATCCCAAATTCCCACTTTTTAGCCTCAAATTCTCCCTTTTTGCACACAAACTTCTTTTATTCTCTGGCCCAAATCCCATTTTTCATGCCAAATCTCCCTTTCTTGCCCCAAATTTCCCCCCTGGCTGCCGTTGGCTCGCCTGGCTTCATCTTTTAGCATCAGACTCCCATTTGTTTTAATCCAAACTCTCATTTTTACATCTAAAGTGCCACTTTTTGCTGCTCAAACACCACGTTTTGGGCCAAACTGTTTCTTTTGGAGCCAAATTCCCCCTTTTTTGGGTCCTGTTGTCCCATCTGGGCACCCAAATTCCCCTTTTTTCGGCCCAAATTCTCCTTTCCTGGACACAAACTCCCCTTTCTGGGCCCAAATTTCTCACCTGAGTGCCCAATTCCCCCTTTTTTGGCCCAAATTCCCCATTTTGGACCCAAACGCCCTATTTCCTGGCCCAAATTTCTCATTTTCAGCCCAAATCTCCCCCTTTTGCCACAAATTGCTGCCATTGGCTCACCTGGGTTGACCTTTTAGCATCAGACTCCCATTGTTTTAATCCAAACTCTCATTTTTACATCTAAACTGCCCCTTTTTACTGCTCAAACCACCAGTTTTCGGCCAAACTGTTCCTTTTAGGAACCAGATTTTCCCTTTTGGGTCCACATTTCCTATCTGGGCACCCAAATTCACCTTTTTTTGGTCCAAATTTCCATTTTTTAAACCCAGATTCCCTTTTTGGCATCCAAATTTTCCAGCTGAGCACTCAATTTCCCCCTTTTTAGGCTCAAATTCTACTTTTTGAGTGCAAATGTCCCACCTGAGTGCCCACAATGTTCTTTTTTGGCCCCAAATTCCCACTTTTGAGCCCAAATTCTCACTTTTTGACATAATCTCCCCATTTCTCTGGCCCAAACTCCCTTTTTTCATCCCATATCTCCCTATTTTGCCCCAGATTTCCCCCCTGTCTGCCATCGGCTCACCTGGGTTGACATTTTAGCATCAGACTCCCATTGTTTTAATCCAAACTCTCATTTTTACATCTAAACTCTCCCTTTTTGTTGCTCTAACTCCCAGTTTTGGGCCACACTGTTCCTTTTGGGAGCCAAATTCCCCGTTCTGGGTCCACATTTCCCATCTGGGCACCCAAATTCCTCTTTTTTTGAGCCCAAATTTCCGTTTTTTGGACCCAGTGTCCCCTTTTGGCTTCCAAATTTCCCACCTGAGCACCCCAATTCTGCTTTTTTAGGCCCCGATTCTGCCTTTCAGTGCCAATACTGCTCCTTCTGGGTCCAAACTTCTCTTCTTTTGGGCACACCAATTCTCCTTTTTTCAGCCCAAATTTCTGGTTTTTGGACCCATATTCTGCTTTTTGTGTCCAAGTTTCCCACTAGATCCCAAATTTCCCTGGTTTGGTCCAAACTTCCCATTTGGGCACCCAAATTTTCCTTTTTTAGGCCAAAATTCTCCTTTTTTTCCCCAAACTCAGTTTTCCAGCCCCAAACTCCCCTTTTTCATCCCAAATCTCCCCTTTTTGCCACAAATTTCCCTCCTGGCTGCCATTGGCTCACCTGAGTTGATCTTTTAGCGTCAGACTCCCATTGTTTTTTTAATCCAAACTCTCATTTTTGGGTCTAAACTAACACTTTTTGTTGCTCAAACCCCCCGTGTTGGGCCAAACTATCCATTTTGGAACCACATTCTCCCTTTTGGGTCCAGATTTGCCATCTAAGCAGGAAAATTTTCCTTTTTTGGGACCAAAGTACCCATTTTTGCCCCCAAATTCTTCTCTTTGGCTCCAAATACCCTACCTGAGTCCCCAGATTTCCCCTTTTTAGGCCCAAAATCTGACTTTCAGCCCCAAAACTTCCATTTGGGGTCCGAATTTCCCATCTGAGCAACCAAATTCCCCTTTTCTTAAGCCCAAATTCTCCCTTCCTGGGCCAGAAGTCCCCATTTCAGGTATAAACTTCCCACCTGAGGACCCAAATTCCTATTTTTGTGCCCCAAACTGTCTTGGTTTTGGACACAATCTCCCTTTTTTTCTGTCCCAAACTTCCCTTTTCCAGCCCAAATCTCCCTTTCTTGCACCAAGTTTCTCCCCAGGCTGCCATTGGCTCACCTGGGTTGACTATTTAGCTTCAGACTCCATTTTTTTTATAAACCAAACTCTCATTTTTACATCTAAACTGCCCCTTTTGTTGCTGAAACCCCAAATTTTGTGCCACACTGTTCCTTTGGGAGCCAAATTCCCCGTTCTGGTTCCCATCTGGGCACCCAAACTCACCTTTCTTGGTTCCAAAACTTCCCATCTGGGCATCCAAATTCCTATTGTTTGGCCCAAATTCTGCTTTTTCGGTCCATATTTCTCACCTGAGTACTCAAATTCCCCCTTTTTAGGCCCACATTGGCTCACCTGGGTTGACCTTTAAAGTCAGACTCACATTTGTTTGAATCCAAACTCTCATTTATACATCTAAACTGCCCCTTTTTTTGCTGAAACCTCCAATTTTGGGCCAAACTGTTCCTTTTCCAGACAAATTTTTCTTTTTGGGTCCAAATTTCCCATCTGGGCACCTGTGAAAAATGACATTCACTTTCCTGGTCAATTTTGAAAGGTTTAATAAGAAAGTCAGAAGGAGACAAAGACAATAAAGCAAAGGGTTAAAAGGGCCGGGTGCTTGGCCCTCTGCCAAGAGCACCCCTGGTGTTTTGGAAACACCCTTTATATCCCATTCCTATTGCATCACCTGATGCATATTCATAGACTTTATGCATATTCAGACTTTTCCATTAACTACTTTACATTTCCCAGGAACTGTTTAGCATGGCCACTCCTTGGGTCTGCCTTTTTAAAGCATGCCTGTGTTTTGGCTTGTGGTTTTAATCCTCTTCTTCTCACCTTTGAATTTGGGCCTTGGCTCCTTCTTTCCACAGCCGCTGAGTGTTGATAGCAGCAGGGTCCCCATCATCTGTTCACTGGAGTTATCCCAACTGAGCAGACAGTTCAAACATTCTCTATCGACTGTTACAGCAAAGCCATTGGAACGTGATACATAGAGCATTCATCTTCATCCTTGTGAAAAGCCAATATTATAATATGTATTTATAACAGCTTCTAGGAAATGCACATTCCTGTTATAAAGGATGTATTTTATTGCTGCTCTCTTTGGAGCAGAGGTGATTGCAGCATTCTGTGATTGATATTGACCCAGGGTCTCTCCTCAGGAGGTCTGGCCTGCTCAGAGAAGCTGTGCCTGGAGATGTGAGCCAATGTGGACAACCTTGCTCCACATTCCCCAACCCCATCCTCTGTGTCCTCCCTCACCTGGGACCTGCTTTGCTTGGAGAGCTGCCTGCACTCAGGCAAAGTAGGAATTTTCCTCCTTATTATCTTTTTTTTATTTCTTTTTTATTTTTTACACAATCTAAAACTCCCAAGTTCCATTGTTGAAAACAGACGCACTCCTCAAGTGTGTGCCAGCCCAAGGTGCCACCAAGGAGGTTCCCCTTCCCCAAGGCAGAACCCTGCAAGGAATGTTTGAGACCTTTGCACTCCTTGACTGAGGCCCTGCAGTGTCACCAAGGCCCCTGGGTTCCATGAGGTTCTGCACTGTCCCAGTGGATATTTGGCTCCATGGAGCCCCACGGGGTCACAATGCTCTTTTTGGTTCCACCAGGCCCTGCTCTGTCACAATGGGCTTTTGGTTCCATGAGGTTCCGTACTCAGCAATGGTCTCTGTAGTTCCAAAGTGTCACAAGGGCCCCTTGGTTCCAGGAGGTTCATTGGTGTCACCATGGTCCCTTGGCTCCATCAGGCATCCCAATGTCACAAGGGCCCCTTGGTTCCAGGAGGTTCATTGGTGTCACCATGGTCCCTTGGCTCCATCAGGCATCCCAATGTCACAAGGGCCCCTTGGTTCCAGGAGGTTCCTGGAGCAGGACTTCCCCTGGGCCACAGAAGGGCTCCTCTGCTCTGTCCAGCAGCTGGGGCCAGAACTCAGGGCATCTCCCCCTCACAGGAACTGGGCAGATAACCCAGGCCGGACATCTGTCCTGTCCTGACTTCTCTCTGCTGCCAGGGAGCTGCAGTTCCCAGCTGGCCAGAAACATCTTGCCTTGAGAGCAGCCTGAAGGGAGATGAGCCTTGGATTCTGGAGTGACACACACTTCACTTGACAAACTAGAAAAGCTACACAAAACTTGCACAAAGCACAACTCTTCTGCATAGCCCCTGGAAACGGGCAGGGCTTCTGTCCCAAGCCTGGATGCATCTTGGTGGTTCCTTTCTGGAAGCTGAGGGAAAGAAAGGGCTCCATGTGTGCTCCACCATCAATTGGGTGCTGAGTTCCATTGACTCCTAATCTGTGCCAGCTCTTCACGAGCTGTAATACAGGTAACTTGATTGTGCACTGTGTTTGTATCCACTAGGACTTCTTTTGGTTATCCTGTGGAGGAAGCAGTCTGTTTAAAGTCTCTTGTGTGTTAACCTTGAGTCTATTCAGTAAATAATTCATTTTCTAATAGACCTAATGGGCCATTCTAAAGAACTTGGGAGCAAGAGCAATTTGGGGTGCAGGTGGCCTGAAATAGAGCTACTGCCAGGAACCTGAGCGTAGGCAGGACTTGGCTAAGTGTTCACTCCATTTAAAACAACATATTTCATTAAAAAAAATACAAAGAGAGAATATTTTTTCCCCATTTATTCTTTTCCTGTTTATGCACTGATATCAGGAATCCCCAGTTGATATTGATCCCCAGCACCTCCTCCTGCACTCTGAATAGATCTGAAAATCAAGACCCTTCATGGCTGACAATCCATCAGACTTTGTCCCTACCCCCATCCCACCAATTCCCTCATCCAAGCCCTGGCACTCAGAGCAGCCTTGTGCAAATCTGAGCTCCCTCCCCTCCAGGCTGTGCCTGCAGCTTTCAGCTCCTTGGCTCCAACTCCCACCTGCTTTCCTTGCAGAAGGAGCTGCCCCAGACACAGAGGGATGTTCATTCCTTGTCAGCAAACAAAGCAAGGGAAGGCACAGCTCCATCCAAACAAAAGTCATTCCTCTGCTGGATATTCAATCCACTTTCCACAGCAGACAGTCTCAGTGCAATGGAAAACACCTTCTGTGCCCAGCACAGGTGCCAAGGTGCCCCAAAGCCTCCGTGCCCCGATTCTGCACAGATTTGCTCTTTGCACACACGAGGCACACGCTGAAGTCACCAGCTGCCTCCATGGCCAGAGGGAGGAAAAGAGAGAAAGTGGCTGAAGAGCTCTCTTGTGCAGAGCCACAGCTGCACTAATCCCAAACTTGTGGGATTTCTCCCAGGAACTTGATCCAACAGCCTCTGCAGCATCTGTTCCCCGGCTCAAAATCTGGCTGGATGGGCAGGCCCGAGGAGTGCTGGGGAATGGAGCCACATCCAGGGGTGTCCCCAGGGCTCAGGACTGGGGCCAGCTCAGTTCAATCTCTTTATTGCTGCTCTGGCCCAGGGCACCCAGGGCACCCTCAGGCAGCTGCCAGGGGAGCCCAAGCTGGGCTGGGTGGGAAATGCAGGCACAGAGAGCTCTCAGGGCCTTGAGCATCCAGGCCCAGAGACAGAGATGGACCCAGAGTTTGACCTGAGACCTTGGGGAAGGCTTGGGGCTTTACAACAATGAACCTCTACAAACATGACGTAAGAATAGAGGCTTGGAATTTCAGTCAAAACACGTTTGAAACATGCTTTCAGCAAGTAGAAATATGCTTTCTAGAAGTGATTAAATATGTTAAGTAAGATAATAGAGAGTTTGAAATTTCACATATAACCTGTTCTAAAGTCAGTAAGAAATTACAGATGCAGAAATGGAAGTTTCTGTAGTGTTCTGTGGTTGGATAAGAAAAGACACATTGCAGCAGCATCGTGTGAGACGAAGCAATTGATGATTGGTTTATGAAGATGCTGCTGAGCTTTTGCGTGACCTTTTGATTGGTTAAAAAGTTTATAAAAGACATTATAACTACAATTTAGTTGGTTTCTGAGGTGATGGTGTTGAATGTAACACCTTAAGTGTCTCACCCTTCCCTGAGACTGATGGACTATGCAATAAAATACCTTTTCTAACATCACTCAGTTGGCCCTGTGTGCTCTGATCCCAACAGTCCTTTTCCTCATCTTTGGGAACCTTATCCCCCCCAATAAGGAATGGGGGTTGTCCTTACTTAACCTCCTTTGCCATTAATGTATTGATAACATTATTTTTATTTTCCTTCACAGAAGCAGCCAGGTTAAGTCCTAACTGAGCTTTCACTTCTCTCATTTCCTTTCTGCAAGACCTAAAGACATCCCTGAATATTTCCTGAGTTTCCTACCCCTCTGTCCAAAGGTGATGTGTCCATGGTTTTCCCTGAGTTCCTGGAAAAAGCTCCATGCCCAGCCAGGCCAGGCATTTTCCTCACTGATTTATCTTTTGGCTCACAGGGACAGGCTGCTCCTTCCCCCTTAAGTTTACTTTCCTGAGTTGTGTCCATCTTTCCTGGACCCCTTTGTTTTTAAGGGTTGTTTCCCTTACAAAAATCAGTACCTGATTCAGTTTTCCCCAAATCTGCATCCTGAACTGGCCAAAGTCTGCCCTCCATAATTCCAGTGTAGAAGTTTTGTTGCTGCCCCTCCTTCTGTCCCAGAATATTGAAAACTCGATTATTCCATGGTCACTGTACCCCAGGCAGCCTCTGACCACCACATCTCCCAGCAGCCCTTCTCTGTTTGTGAACAGCAGCAGACACAGCTTTCCTTGGCACTGGGAGTGTGCCCAAAATTCCCTACAATAAAAACTCCTCAGCAGCAATGCAGCATTGAGAAGCAGCATTCTTTATGTGGCCGGATGCTCGGGGGGACAGCTCCTCCCAAAGCCGGGCATGCTGAGCACAGGGAAGTTTCTGTTTCTATTCTGTATTTTGCACACACCCATTCATTGATTGTCCCAGACTAAACAGACATATGGTAATCATGAGCCCAAAATGATGAACATATTTCCCCTCCCCTTTCCACATGCATTCTTCTGTGCTGGGGTCTCTCTGCTGGTCCCTGCTGGTGCTGGAGCCCAATGTTCCAGTGGGCCTGGCTGAGCTGGCAGGACACTGAGGCTGGAGAACTTCCAGTTCCCCTCCTTCCACAATGGGCATTGTGTGGTGTCCATGGGCCAGTGGGTTTGGAGAAGGAGCAGTGTGTGCTCACCTGGGGTAGACAATTTATCATCTGGTGACATGAGGTGACAGAGTGGGCTGTGACATCACAGAGTGGGTTCTGTGATGTCACTGAGCTGCTGTGACATCATGGGATGTCTCTGTGACATCACAGATACGGCTGTGACATCACGGGGTGGAGGTCTGACGTCATAGAGCAGGCAGTGACATCACGGGGTGGAGGTCAGATATCATTGAGAAGAGTGTGACATCACAGAGCTGGCTGTGACATCACAGAGCAGAATGTGACATCACTGAATTTGCTGTGACATTACATTGTGGCTGTGTGACATCACAGAGTGGTTTGTGACATCACAGAGTGGTTTGTGACATCACAGAGTGGTTTGTGACATCACAGACCCGTTGTGTTACGTCACAGGGCAGGCTGTGACATCACAGGGTAGAGATCTGACATCACAGAGGTGGCTGTGACATCACAGATTTGGATGTGACATCATAGAGCAGGCTATGACATCACAGAGCAGGGTGTGACATTACAATGTGGCTGTGTGATATCACAGAGTGATTTGTGATATCACAGACCAGTTGTGTGACATCACAGAGAAGGCTGTGACATAAATGAATTGTCGGTAACATCACAGATATGGGTGTGACATCACGGGGTGGAGGTCTGACATCATAGAGTAGGCTGTGTCATCACAGAGTTGGCTGTGACATCACAGAGCTGACTGTGACATCACAAAATTCGCTGTGACATGACAATGGCGCTTTTTGACATCACAGAGTGATTTGTGACATCAGAGATGAGTTGTGTGACATCACTGAGCTGACTGTGTCATCACAGAGCAGGGTGTGACATCACAGAGGTGGCTGTGACATCACTGGGTGGAGGTTTGACATCACAGAGCAGGGTATGACATCACAGAGCTGACTGTGACATCAGCGAATTCGCTGTGACATAACAATGCGGCTTTGTGACATCACAGAGTGGTTTGTGACATCAGAGACCAGTTACATGATGAAACAGGCCAGGCTTTGATATCACAGGTGGAGCTCTGACATCACAGAGCAGGCTGTGACATTACATTGTGGCAGTGTGACATAACAGAGTGATTTGTGACATCAGAGACCAGTTGTGTGAGACGTCACAGAGAAGGCTGTGACATAAATGAGTTGTCAGTGACATCACAGATATGCCTGTGACGTCACAGAGCTGGCTGTGACATTACAATGTGGCTGTGTGACATAACAGAGTGGTTTTGATGTCAGAAACCAGTTGTGTGATGTCACAGAGCAGACTGTGACATCACAGATAAGGTTATGACATCACAGAGCAGGCTGTGACATCACAGAGTTGGCTGTGACATTACAGAGTGGTTTGTGACATCATAGATCGGACTATGACATCACAGAGCAGGCTGTGACATCACAGGGTGGAGGTCTGATATCATTGAGCAGGCTGTGACATCACAGAGAAGGCTGTGACATCACTAACTTGGCAGTGACGTCACAGATTTGGATGTGACATCACAGAGTGGTTTGTGACATCACAGACCAGTTGTGTGACGTCACAGAACAGGCTGTGACATCAGAGGGGGCTGTGTGAGGTCACTGCGTTGGTCACTCTGCCCCAGCCCCCCCTCACACTGACCCCCCCAGAGAAGTCCAACACTGTTCATGCCCAGTGGGGTCCCCTGTCCCCCGCTATCTCCCCGCTGCTCCTGGAGCCACAGCCTAAGGATGTTGCACAGGATCCAGCCCAGAGCCTGGCACGGGGACAAGGGGCCGGGGCTGTGTGAGCAGGACATCAAGGACATGCATTATCCCGGTCCCTGGGGCCTGTCTTGGGTTCCCCAGGGCAGGAAAGATGTCTGGCAGCTGGAGCAGGGTCATGCAAGGGCCTCCAAGCTGGGGCTGCAGCCCTTGGGCTCTGAGGAGAGGCTGAGGGAGCTGGGCTTGTCCAGCCCGGAGCAGGGAAGGCTCAGGGGCTCCTCATCCCAGCCTGGCAGTGCCACCGAGGAGCTGATGGAGAACACAGAGCCAGGCTCTTCACCGGGGGCTGGGGGGAGACAAAAGACAATGGGGGCAAGGGGAAAGAGGGGACAGCAGCCAGGACAGGAGGAAACCTTTGTTCCCATGGGCTCAGCCAGCTGCTGACATGCTGCCCCCTCCCTGTTCTTTGCCATTTGCCAATCCAGACCAAATCAAGCCTTGAACCACCTGCTCTGGGCCTGTTGCTGACACCTTGGGCTGCAGACTTGCTGAGATCCTTTCCCATTCAGCTCTCTGATGATCCTGGGACAATGCTGGTCCCTGTTTTAGACTGGAGCAGAGCAGATGGGACAGGAGCCCTCCAGGGCTGTAGGGGACCTGCAGCTTGTGAGGTGCACGAGCACATCTCATCAGCTGGGTCAGTTGAGTACTTTTAAATAATGTCAAAATTTTCCCACCAGGAGAGACCAGGAATTTCCTGGAATTGTATGATGTCAGGAAAAGGAATACTGATCTTCCCCTGTGATTGTGTCACCAATATTCTGTCTCTTATTTCATGTCCTTCTTCAATCATGAGTTTCCACATCTCCTGTTTAAATGGCCGTGTCTAAGGACATCTCTTAACGAGAGCAGCTGCATCTGTGTCCTTCCCATTGCTCCCAGACTTCCTCCTCAAGCTGCACTCTGGGCATTCCAATGGCTCTCAACTGAGTGGCTTCACACTTGGAGCTTCAGGGAATTGCCCAGTCTTTCAGAACTTCAAATAACTCATCATGAAACACCGTAATTGTGTTCATGGCTCTTAAAATTATCTTTGTCTTTATCTAAAAATGTTCCTGTATGGATATCCCTGGATAGTGGATAGTGGGCAGTTCAGATGCTGCTGGGTTGTCTCACATTGCTCAGGGAAGAGTTTTGATGTTTTTCAAATTGTATCATGTTTCCATTTTTTCTGTTGGCCATGAAGAGAAACTTGCTGTGCCTCTGAGTGTCCCCAGTTGCTGAGCCCCAAAGGACACAAAGCCGATGAGTTGTGGTTCCCAGTGCAGTGGTGGCACTTGGAGCTCCCTCCATAGGCACAGCAGAGCTCCCGTGTCCCACAGAGTCCCTGGCAATGCAGGGATGAAGGGAACAGGACAGGCTGTGGGGATCAGGGCCAGGGCACGGCCAGGGATTTGGGGTGGTTGTGAGGCCAGGGCAGGACGCGGCCCTTGGCCTTGCTGAACCTCATCCAATTGTCCTGGGCCCATGGCTCCAGCCTGCCCAGATCCCTCTGCAGAGCTTCCTGCCCTCCAGCACAGCCACACTCCCACCCAGCTTGGGCTCCCCTGGCAGCTGCCTGAGGGGGCCCTGGGTGCCCTGCTCCAGAGCAGCAATAAAGAGATTGAACTGAGCTGGCCCCAGTCCTGAGCCCTGGGGACACCCCTGGATGTGGCTCCATTCCTCAGCTGCTCTGGGGGCCAGGGCTGGGATGAGACCCCAGCCCTGAGATGGGGGGCTTTAGGGACAAAGTCTGATGGATTGTCAGCCATCAAGGGACTTGGTTTTCAGATCTGTTCCAAGTGATTTAGGAGGTGCTCAGGATCAGTATCAACAGGAGATTGCTGATATCAATCAGTAAACAGGAAAAAAATATATATAGGACAAAAAAAACCCTGCACTATTTAAAAACTATAGTATATTCTCTTTGAATACACTTCTGAAATCTGTATGATTAATCATGAAAGAATTGAAGATTTAACATTAAATTATTCCCAGGGACTTGTCTTGTTAAAGAGGTTTGAAATCTTAATGAGTTTTTGGGACTGAATTCCTGGGCTGAAGAGCTGAAGACTGAACAAGCCTCTGGAGAAGTAAAACTCATCAGGGAACCTCCCTCCAAGCTGCTGAGGATCCATCCTCAGCAGAGCAGGAATGAACAGATCCCAGGCTTTCCAGGCTGCTGAAGAGCTGTGAGCTCACGTGCAGTCCCAGGGGCTCCTTGGTGACATCCCAGGACTCCTTCATCTTCCTAAGGGTCATGAAGTGACAGTCACAGGGCTCCAGGGTGACAACAGAGGTGTCTCCACGCTGCCAAGGAGCCAATTTGTCACAGGCAGTGACAGGAGTCCAGTGGTGACATCCCTGTGCTGCTAAAGAACAGTGAGGTCACAGACACTGCCAGGGGCTCCAGGGTGACATCCCAGCAGTGCCCAGGCTGCCAAAGAGCCGGGATGTCACCGACACTGCCAGGGGCTGCAGGGTGACATCCCAGCAGTGCCCAGGCTGCCAAAGAGCCGGGATGTCACAGACACTGCCAGGGGCTCCAGGGTGACATCCCAGCAGTCCCCAGGCTGCCAAAGAGCCGGGATGTCACAGACACTGCCAGGGGCTCCTGTCATGGGCACAGTGGGAGCTTGAGGCAAAGGTTATTAGAGAAGCTCCTGTTGGGTCACCAGGTGCAGAAAGGACCCCCAACACCCCAATTACACCCCAAGATCCCCCAAGCCAGGACCCCCAGGCTTTCTAAACTCCTCCTTTGAGAGGAGCCTGGGAGTGCCTGGATCCAATCCCAGCCCCAGACTTTGTCAGAGATTTCTCTGTAAAGGATTATAGAGGTGGAATTGAACCTTTGTAGAACTTTGTCCCTCAACATGAAGAAGAGCAAAGCAGAAGTATTTATATACATATAGATGTGATTGATTAGGATAAAGACTCAACAAAAAGGTCTTAATCAGAATTATTTACTCCACTGTATAGTGGCTGTAACATCTATTTTGAAATAGTGCGCTAGGAAAGAAAAAACACTGAGATAAGAGGCCCTCAGGCTCCTGAGCTGGACAGAGCTGACCCAGGGGTTTGGACAGTTCCGAGCCTTCATCCCTGAAGACCCCTCAGTGACCACCAGAGTGAACTGGGCATGCCCAGAGGGGTGTGGAGCTCATTACCATATGGAATGGGGATGGGAGGAGCCAAGAAATGAATATGCATTAGGTGCATTAGGCTGAGTAAGGCCTATCCAGCAGCAGCCCAGCAAGAACAGAACTGTACTAATTTAATCAGCCCTCCCTTTAGGAGGCAGGAGGAGGAAGAGGTGCACTTGGAAGCTCCATCTGCCCCTCTGACCCCTCCAGACCTGGAAGCTCCATTTCCCCTCCACCTCCTCCCGACAGCTTTAAGGGGGCATCAGCCCCAACACCCCCAGGTAGCCCGATTGCATCCCGGAGCAGAAAGCAGGTACTACAGGCACCCTTGTGGGAAGCAATAGGACCAGAAGGGACAATGGTAGTTAAGGAACCCTTTTCTCCTCTCGACACAGAGGCCAGAGAAAAGGTCACAAAGAATTATCAAAGTGACCCAGTAAACACTGCCAAATGTTTACGATATATAGTCAAACAACATAACCCAGATTGAAGGGACACACAATTGTTATTAGATGCATTAACCAAACCTGAGAAACAATTGGTTCTAAAACCAGCAGGGGACCTGGCAAAGGACCATTATAAAACATTACAAATGGATGTAAAAGAATACTTTACAGGACCCACAATGGGATCCAAATCAGTTGAGTGGAAGGAGAAAGTCAGAAAGCTCCCAGGAGTGGAGAGTGAAGGGAGTGGAGAGGGCTGGACCTAAAACCATGAACTGGGCAGCCTTATATGCAATCAAACAAGGTCCCTTGGAATCTCCCTCGGAATTCCCAGATCCTTGGAAGGACACAATGCACAGACACACACCACTGGAGCCGGGCTCTGAAGTAGGAATACAGCAGCTAGTTAATCTACTTCTGGAACAATCCATGGGGCACATGAGGTGTAAACTCCAAATGCTTTGAGGGGCAGATGGGTGAAACTTAGAATCCTTATTGGAAGAGGCATGGAGAGTTTTCAGCAATTGAGAAGAGGGATATAAGCAAGAAATGAAGAAGCTAGTAGCAGTGGTACAGGAGGAAGGAAAAGGGAAAGGAAAGCACAGACAAGGACCACCCAAACGAGGCCCGTCTCAACTGGGTAGAGACCAATGTACGAACTGTGGAGAATTTGGCCACTGGAAAAATGAGTGTCCAAAGTGGGAGCAAGATGGCCAAAAGAAAGAAGGGAAAGGAGGGGTGGTTGCAGTCACACATCCACAGGAAGACGGAAGGGGACTCAGGGAGTCCACCCCAAAAGACCCCCTGGTTATAAAAATGAAAAAGGGGAAAACGAAAAAGAAAAATAAGTGGAATTTTTGGTTGATAGTGGAGGAATTTACTTGGTCTTAACTAAGGCCTTTATAGCTGTGAGTTATGAGAATTATGTTATGGCCAAAGGGTGTGGTAGTTTAGCATTTAGGAAACAAAGTGGGAAACAGCCACAGAAGTGATTCCTCTGAGAGAGGCTGTGGGGAGTTCCTTCTGTGCTTGAGATCAAGCCAATAGCTGGCCAGTTCTGACAACTGACAGCATTCTGCAGCACTGCAAAGTAACTTCACCTTTGTGAATGGCACCTTTTAAAAACCCAAGGCCAGGAACTGGTCTCTTTCTTTGCAGCCTTGAAAGGCAGCAGAGCTCTGGTGTGGCTGGCCCCGCTCCCCCGTGGCCTGTGCGGCCTGGGGGGGGCTGGGCCGGACCCCAGCTGCTCCCGGGGGGAGATGGAGACTGCGGGATCCCCCCCAGGCCAGGCCAGGCTCTGCTGCGGTGCTGGCTTTCCCGGGAAGCCCTCCGGGTCCCGTTCCAGCGGGGTGGCCAAAGCCCTTCCCAGGGGAGCCCCCGGCCCCCAGGCTGGGCCAGGCCACGGCTGATGACACTCGCCAACACCCCCCCTGCCCCCCGGCCCGCACAGACAGCTCCTGAGAGCTGGCACCAGCCGCACCTGAAATCCCACACCACCACTGCCTGCCATGGCTTGGCACAGATTTAACCCTTCCACTACACAGAGGAGACCTGCAGACTTTAATCCTCTCTCCAGGAAAAGAAAAGAACCAAGTGACACGTGAAAAGACAATGTGAAACATCAAGGTCAGTAAAAGAAGGAATCAAGGCTCAGATGGAAGGAGAATGAAGAGATGCTCTAATAAGCTGAAATAGTCTTTTGGTAGGGCCATGGAGATGAATAATAATGTTCTGAAAAATAAGTCCTTTAATTCATGAAAAAGTATTGGGGGATTGAAGTATTCAAGCTGTAGATCTGGGCAAAGGTATCCATGGATGAAGCCAAGCAGATGGTGGAGTAGCTGTGATCCCATGAGAGCTTGAACAGAGAGAGAGGGCGATGAGAGCTGATGAAGACCCTTTGCCCCCAGGGAGAGACCAAGAAAACCTCTATTCTCAGAGATGAAGAGAACCTTTGCCTTTGAATAACCCATCCTTAAAATAATACCCCTTAGCTCATTGCCCATGAACATACCTCTGAGTGGTGTGAAAATGGGAGGAGATGGCAGAGTTTGTGCCCGGGTGACTGCCATTCATAGAAATGAAAATTGATGAGAAAAATGTTTCTTGTGGAGAACTCTCCATGGCATGACAAGAGAAAACTCCTCTCCCTGCACAGACGGACGAAAAGACTATTGTACAGTTGGCACTGCTTTAACATCCCAGGTTTTGTCTCTGCTGTGTCACTTGGGAAAGGAAAACCTGGGTGTGGAGGGAGGAGAAGTTTCTAAAGCTTTTATGCTTGTTTCTTATTCTTGTAGTCCTGATCATAAAGTTTCTTTATTCCTTTTAAGTTTTAAGTCTGTTTTGCCCTTCTCCAAATCTGTATCTCAGAGTCAGAAAGATGGAAGTACCCTGGTGATTTTAGTTGGAGCTAAAACCCACCACACTCAGCCACTCCTGACAGGACTTGTGCTCCAGACCCCTCACCAGCCTTGTTGCCCTTCTCTGGACACGCTCCAGCCCCTCCATGGCCTTCCTCAATTGGGGGCCCAGGACTGGACACAGCACTCGAGGTGTGGCCTCAGCAGTGCCGAGCACAGGGGAAGAATCCCTGCCCTGCTCCTGCTGGCCACACCATTCCTGATCCAGGCCAGGGGCCATTGGCCTTCTTGGCCACCTGGCCACACTGCTGGCTCATGTCCAGCCTGCTGTCCATCAGTGCCCCAGCTCCCTTTCTGCCTGGCCGCTGTCCAGCCACTCTGTCCCCAGCCTGGAGCACTGCAGGCCTTGTTGTGGCCAAAGTGCAGGAGCCGGCACTTGGTCTTGTTAAACCTCACCTTGTTGGCTTTGGGCCCTGCATCCAGCCTGTCCAGGTCCCTCTGCAGAGCCCTCCTGCTCTCCAGCACATCCACACTCCCACCCAGCTTGGTGTCAGAATGGTTCCATGAGGCCCTGGAGTGTCACAATGGTCTCCACGGTTCCATGACACTCCGTGGAGTCACAATGGATCCTTGGTTCTTTGGGCCCTGCAGTGTCACAGTGGATCCTTGGTCCTTCTGTTACTGTGGGGTTAAATGTCTCTGAATAATGTTTCTGAAAATCATGTAGAATTAGGCCACAAGAATGTTTGGTATTAGGGATGGTCTAGCAAGCTGAAATGTTTACGGTAACAGGAACTGGTGCTTGGGGTCTCCAAGATACCCACCCAGAGATAAGATTTGTACATGTTCGTACAAGGATGAGCTAACTCTCATGAATCAATATCGATAAAGTTAATGATGCAATATTAATGAAGCAATATTGATAATGTTGTTCTAGTGATTACTGCTACAGCTGAAATTGTAGAAATATGTGCACTTTGGACAAAGACGATGGAGCTAGATTTGGGTTGCTGATACCCCTAGTTCCCACACGCTTCAATAAAGCACCTGTATATAATCAATCTGTGATTATGTGTGTTCCTGAACGCTGACATTTTGGTGACCCAGATGGGACCCTGTGAGTGCTGCTGAGCGAGTTCATGACCCGATCACGCTCCAGCCGGCACCGAGGGATTCTCGGGGAGCCCATCCGGCCGTGACCGTCTCCTCTGCTCACAACGTCCCTCTGAGAGAGGTAAGGTGCTTTTCAGTCTGCTCTGGTGCCTGGCAATAAGACACAGCAAAATCTCCGCACGGTTGGGCTGGAGGAATTCCTGGTATTGCCCAGGCGCCGTCTGTCAGACAACTGCGAAAGCGTTGCAGGTTCAGCATCAGTGGTGTGTGGTGTATTGTAACTGTAACATGGAGAAGCTTAAAGGGATTTGAGGTGGCAATGCCCCTATAGCACGTACTTCTCCTTTGGGGTGCTTATTGGCACATTGGAAACAGGGAAACTTTGGGCAAGATTTACGTAAAGTTGATTGATTATTGTAATACATGGTGGCCAGGATATGACCTGGACAGTGGGGGAAGTGGCCGAGAAATGGATCTTTGCAGTATAACACCATTTTACAGTTGATGTTGTTCTGTATGTGAGAGGGAAAGTGGGATGCAGTTCCGTATGTAGATTTGTTTTTCTATTTGAGAGACAAGCCGTAATGGCAGGCTGAGTGTGGATTGATGGCAGTTAAAGCATGTGTGAGTGATAAATGTGAGGTTTGTGTAAAAGGAAAAGTTGTTTAGAGCACTTGGCTTTAAAAGAAAGTTTGCGTCAGGGGAAAGAGATGGATGTTGATTTACAAGTGGTTTCAGCAGAAGCAAAAGAACCTGATTCTGTTTTGTCTGCCCCCACTTCACCCAATCCTATTTCACCTAACCCTATCTCGCCTAACCCCACTTCACCTTTCCCTCTTTATCCTCCTCTACCGCCTTCACCTGATCCTTCTTCTCTGGGAGATGATCAAGATCTAACTGTGATACAAGGAAATGTGAAAAATGCTGGGGAGGAGGATAGCAGTAGCGGGGGTGATGATAATAAATCAGTGACACCGGTGTCCCATCGGACTCGGTCAAAGCTTGCTCCGGTTCTGGGTAGAACGGGAAAAGATTTGGGCAGACAAAGGCGGACTGTGATTGCCCCCTTGAGACAACGAGTAGGAATAGAGGGGCTGCTGTTTGTAAAAGTTCCTTTTTCCACTGCAGACTTGATAATTTGGAAACAGTCAGCTGGAACTTATAGAGAAAATCCTGATAAAGTAGCAGGGGTGGTAAAAATGATTATGAAAACTCAGAATGCAGATTGAGAAGATATACAAGTAATACTGGAAAATTGAATGGACTCTACTGAGAAAGAGATGGTGCTTAGAGCAGCCAAGGAGAAGGTGAGAGAAGATCTCAGAATTGGGGTGGTGACAGGGACTTTAGATGAGAACTTTCTGACCGAGGATCCCAGGTGGGATCCCAATGTCTTTGGGGACATGCGGAGGCTGAAGAGATATCAAGAGTGGGTCCAGATAGGGGTTTGGAATGCTATACCTAAGACTATGAATTGGTCTAAATTATATGAGGTAAGACAGGAAAAGAAAGAATCCCCTGCTGCATTTTTGGAAAAGCTTAAGGAGGCAGCGAGAAAGTATACAGATCTTCAACTAGAAACAGAACAAGCGAAAGTTGAGCTTGCATTCATTTTTCTTGGGCAGTCACAGGATGATATTAGGAGAAAATTGCAGAAATTAGAAGGAGAGAAATTGTCTTGGTTCTAGAAGACAGGTGTCTGCTAGGGAGAGCAGGAGCCTCCCTTGGGATGAAAGAATGTAGACCCCCTCCCTCCAAATTATTATAATTTTGAAATCAAGGGGCCTTCAGGCAGAGATCTGGGGATAGGAATAACAGTTCTTTACTAGTATAACCAGGAAACAAACAACAATAACTACAGCATTAACAAGAAAACAGAACCAGGTACCCCGTGCTGAGATGGGATGAAGGAGAGGCTTTGTTTTCAGAAACCCCCTCGGGCGGGCAGTCCCGGTGCTCCTGTGGGGCTCTGAGGAACACTCGGCTGGAACAGCAGGGATGAGCTGAGATCCTGGGCTGGTGGATGAGGTGGAACAGCAGGGATGAGCTGAGATCCTGGGCTGGTGGATGAGGTGGAACAGCAGGGATGAGCTGAGATCCTGGGCTGGTGGATGAGGTGGAACAGCAGGGATGAGCTGAGATCGTGGGCTGGTGGATGAGGTGGATCAGCAGGGATGAGCTGAGATCCTGGGCTGGTGGATGAGGTGGATCAGCAGCTCCACGGCGGTGTCTGGCACTGCCACACGTCCCGGCAGGACAGGGGGTGCGAGGCCACCAACGAAGAGGGAAGAAGGAGAAGAAGCAGCAGCTCCCTCTGGGTGATGGCGAAATTCCCTTCTCCCCACCGCAGCAGCTCGGCGACCCAGCAAACGAATGTCTTTCCCCGAAGCCAAAGAAATCCAGCCAAAAACTGTCCCCACCCTCCTTTCCTGCCCCCTTCCCCCCTGGGCCCAGCCACTCTTTGTCCTTTATCAATCACCCACTAAATACCACAGTTAGGTTGTCTCCGAAGCTAATGGGTAAAAATTCCACGGAGAGGCCAGAACGACAAAAGGACACCTAACCCTCAACAGTAGCTTAAACCTTCAAGTTTAATTTACTCACCCAGTGACTTAAGAAAACTTTCTAATTGACACACTTGCACTCCTAGTTTTTCTATTGAACTGGAACAGTTGTTTTCATGGTGTTCTATGAAATGCAGCACTTTCTTGGATGTCAGAGCCAGCTATCAAAGGTAAGGGCACACACTCTGTGCCTCTGACTCCAAGGAGCCTCTATGTAGTGCTGTCTCCGGGGCTGTTTGTGGGAAGACACGGTAATGCGGGCAGAAACTGTGGCTGTGTGAGTTCCAACAGCAAGCTGCTCTTGCAGAGTGAGGGACGAGGCCAGCCCGAAAGCCTGAAAGGTGTTCTGGCTACTGGAGAAGGCTGTCCTTGTGCAGGGCTGGCATTCAAAGGGGACCTTCACACCTTGTGCTGCTGACAAAGGGCAGCTGGCGGCCTTCCACAAAACACTTCTTTTGGCCAGCTCTTTGAAATATTCCAGCAAACAACAATTCCTGCTGTTCACACCAGCCCCTTTCCAAGCAGCAGGAATTTTGTAGAGGCAGCCTGACACTTCTCTTAGGCAAGAGAACAAAATCCTCAGCTGAGTGTCACCAACTCTCTGTCAGAAGCGGCATCCTCAGTCCCTTATCTCTTGTTGTTGTCTCAGCCATGGAGGAAGTGGCAGGACATCACTGATCCTGGAAGGGAAAGCGGAAGGAGGAAAGGCAGTAGCCGTCCCTGGGGCCTTGGGAGCAGCGAGAGCCATCCAAAATAGGAGCTCTGCTGGCTTGTGGAGATAGGAGTGACCAAGCCAGCAATGCTCTGTGTGAGACTGGAGCCAGCTGTGAATATGAGCATGGAAATAGGACCTTGTGAAACAAAGAAAAAGGTGTCCTTGGATATTTGCCAAAGCTTGGGCAGGCTCTGAGCCACCTGATCTAGTGAAAAGTGTCCCTGCCCATGGCAGAGGGGCTAGATCTAGAGGGTCTTGAATGTCCCTTCCAACTCAACCTCCTCTCTGAGTCTGAATTACAAACCCATCATGACAAAGAGAACACAGCCAACTTTGGTCCCTCCACCACATGACTGGAGGTTTCTGTAGTCCCTTGTTGGAGACTAGTTTGTATCTGGAGAGATTTTCATGGTCCTGCAGTATTTATGGGTGACTTTCCCTGGTTCAGTGCCCCAAAAGATGGCAGAACAGGTGATTTGCACAATAACCAAGCACAGAGCGGGTTAAGCTGCCTGTGAATCTGATGGCAGAAGTGTATTCATGGTACTGCAGTGTTTCCCCTGTACAGGGGATATTTGGTTTTCATCCTGAATATGCAATGTTCATGTACAATGCTTATATATGCATAAAGACTGGCTTTAAATCCTTGTTCCCTCTTCACACGGGGATATGTAATCCATCAGAAATATTTAACAAGGAGCCATATTAGGTTTGGGCTTGATGGGATGGGTTGTTGAAAGTGTGCGATGAGTAATGGTGTCTCTAACAAACAGCACTCTTGTTAATTCAGGTTTGTCCTTTCTCAACCCCATTGCATAGAAATCACTTCTTTACAGCAGACTCTAAGTGAAATTCCTTAATACAGCTGAGAATTGTCAATTCAGGCTGATGAAAGGGGGAGTTTCCTGTTCTTGTGAAAAGACAATCCAGATAACCTTTTGGCTGTACATCTTGGAGGAGGCTGTGCAGTTAAGAATGATGAAAAGACATTTTTTAAAAGAAGTATCTTGAAAGAGCTTTTTGGATTATCAGAAGCAGCTACACTGATATTGACCTCCACAATGAAAAATGCACAACCATTCATGTGTCTTAATCTGGCCACAATTCAGAGCTGCAACTCCAAAATCTCATCAAATGTTGCTGTACTGTAAACAATTAAGGAGAGCAGGAATACCAACATTTCTCATCAGTCTTTTGGCTTGGAAAGACCATTGAATTGATGCTCCCTTAGCTGTCAGCCTAAACTCTGCTGTGCAAACCTTAGGTCTATGTTGGACCTTAGAAACTTCTTTAGCACCAACTTAGGTGCAAAGTTGGTAGAAAACCCTTGAGGCATCACCCTGATTTAGGGTGACAGAACTTCACTGTTCCAGCACAGAACTGACTTTCCTTGCTCCTGCAAGTCATTTGCACAGTGGAAGTGGAATCAGTGCCGTGCTATCTGGATGTGATGGCACTTCACACCCATCCTGATAGACAACAGGGAAACCTATTTGTTTCTATGATACCATTCCATCTAAGTCTCTGGTTTGAGAGCAAAAGGAAAAGAAAGGGCTTTGTCCAGTGTGCTGGCTAGAAGAAACCTCTAGAACCAGCAATTCATTAGTGGTCTCTACTAACTTGGGCATATTGGAATTAGATTCCCTGGAGTGGTATGGATTGTATCAAGAAGGGGGAAGAGGGAAACTGAGATCAAAGGCACAAGTGCTTCTAACTGAGTGTTGGTGAACAAACAATGTACCCTGTGATGCTGATGCTGTCAAAAGATCAGGGTGGGATGCCTTGAAGAGAAAATATGCAGCTGATTCCAGCCATGGATCCCCTGAAGGATACCCCTGTTGCCGAGAAGATGAACTCCCTCGCCGCAGACCGCAACCCTGTGGGCATAGGCAGAGGCACAGGAGTACATGTGTGGGAAACCCTGGTGGTTCTGAGTCTGATCATGGGCAGAACTATCAGTCTGCTCTCCAGGAGTTACCCCAGCATTGAGAAGCAAAGCTCAACCCAAGACTGTAGGCAGTGTTCTAAAAACACCCTGGAAAAACAAAGGGTGACAGAAAGCCTGGCATATCGCACACACTAGGACTGCAAAATGGGCAGCAAAATAGGGGAGTGTGAGCATAACCACACTGGGTATCAAATGTGCCAAATCAAAAAAAGAGTAACCTGCCATCACCCAAGAGCAACACCTAAAAATCAGTGGTTAGAGGTGCAATCTACAGCAGAAAGGAAGAAAATCCTGGCCCATGCATGACACAAATGAGCTGCTGGATTAGAGCCTGTTGTTCCCACTTGGATCAAACGTAACCAGGCAGTATGGATCAGAGGGAGAATGGAATCAATGGTTATGGCACATTCCCAAATTAGTGCAATATTCTATCATCACAGCCAACCAAAAGTGTGTAGGATGGGAGGGAAAACGTATTGGGTTGGAGAAAATCTGAAATATGGTCAAATAGTTTCTCTCAGCAATGAGCCCGTAATAACTAACCTTCTCAACAGTAATGATGAGCAAATTTGCTTATGATACAGTACAACTTTCTGTTCTGCAAGAGATGGAGAAGGAGTAGATCCAGAAAGTCAATTAAAACAGACAGCTGAAGAATCAAAGAAACAAAAGGCAGAGGCAAAAGAAGAAATAGAACAAGAACAGCCAAAAGCATTAAATGAACAATATGAAGAGTTAGAACTTGGTAATTAGTATGGTAATTGGAACCTTCCTATGTACCTCAAATGTTGGAGTCTGAGATACAGACTGTGTGCCCTTGTTTTTAATATTTAGTTCTAGGATTCAAGGAAACACTGAATTTCATATAATATGAAATTCATGTGCATGTTTTCATGGTGATACATGAAAACAAATGTTAAAGTTAGATAGGAAAAGTGTGTATAGATTAGAAAGTTTCTTAAATCACTGGGTGAAAAAGTAGTTTAGAGAACAGGAGACAAGATGGAAGATTTAGGGTGTTGTCTCTTGTCCTTCTTCTTTCTTCTCCATGTTCTTCTCCAAGGGGTTTTTGGGTAGTAGTAAGGGATTGGGTAAAAAATGTCGCAGTGCAGCGCACAGGTGTTGGGTCATTGGGTCACTAAGGAAAATAGCTTGGTTGGCATCTGTAAATTGGGTAAATGGACATATAAAAGACCTTGAAGAAGATCTTTGTTGGCCATTTTACCCCTTTTCTATCATAGTGCACATAGCTCCTTGTACCTTGTAATGCTGATAAGAAAAAATAACCAATGAGACCGATCGAAAAAAAACCAGCCTCCCTCTCATCAATCTTCAGTTCAAAGGGAAAAAGAACCCAAAGCCAAAAGTCCCCTAAACGGACAAATGGCTCCCAAACTTGGGGCACTTTGAACTGAAGGCTCCTGTTGAGAAGAGGAAAAAAAAAAAAAAAAAAGAAAAAAAAAGAAAATGAGAGGGAAGACAGTGGAAAGCTGGAAAAAAGAGAAGACAGCGGAAAGCTGGAAAACTCCCTGGAAAGGGGAAAAAGAAGATCTCAGTAATCCCGGTGCTGGTGAGAGCGGACAAGCCAAGCCAGACGTCTGTGAGCTGTGGAACAGATCACGGATAGAGGAGCTGAGAGAAAGCTGACCCTGAGGTCAGGTAAGCCGTCAAAAGGGAGCAAAAATATGGGAAACATGTCCAGACCTGAGGGGGAGGTTTTGGCTACCTTGGAAGCTATGGTAAAGGAGCACCCGCTCTCTGTATCCACGGATGAGTTTAAAAGCCTTCTATCCTGGGTACGAGTAGAATTCCCTAATGTGAATTCAGAGAATATTTTTACCCCAAGCCTGTGGGAGAAGATAAATGTGAGAGTCTATGAAAAAAACCACTCTTAGAGACGAGGTAGCAGCTGAACTTCTGACGGCTTCTGCAGTGACTTATGAAGTCATCGGCAGTAAATGGGACTCTGAAACTCAGGCAAGGGACACTATGGGTCCAGAAAAACAGAAGGGTTTGTTTCAGTCAGATGCGGAATGCTTATTACCGCACGCTGAAAAGTCTGTGTCAGACTTCCTAAAATCTGCCTTAGGAAAGAGAATGTGTAAGCCAGTTGAAAGCCCAGAAAAACAACTATACAGAGATGAGGAGGCGATTCTAAAACGCGGGCAGAATCTGCAAAAAGGGGTCTTAGAGCTTTTGCAAGAGTGTCTGGGTTCTCTTGGAGCTGTTCCAGCAGCCGGTATGCTGGTGCCGGCAGAAGAGGGAGGGGAAACTTCCTTGGCCGCCTGCGTGCCGGCAGCCGAGTCCCTTTCCGGCCCTAGGAGGGTGGAGGGGACAGCCCTGTCCCCCCTGGAAGGGTACGGGAGGGTTCGGCCCGACCCAGAGCGGTCCGGGACCTCCACGGGCCCGGCGGCCCCTGCGCCCCACCTGCCAGGGGTGGGCTTGGAGCCACAGCTGTCAGTCAACGTGACGTCAGCAGTGACGCAACCACAGCCGCAGCTCCAGACCCCGCCTGCGGCACCGCCCCCAGGCCAGCCCTCATCAGGGGCGCCCATGACGTCACAGGGAGGCGTGGTGACGTCACAGGGAGGCGTGGTCCCGTCCCTCCGTGCCCAGCCCGGAGCCGGGGACAGGCGGGTGGAGGAACCGAGCCTCGGCCTGTGCCGAGCGCTGCAGCGGCACTTTTAAAATTGAATTCGCTTTGCAATACAGCTGCAGCAGAGCAACAACAGCTTGGAAAAACAACAGCTTGGAAAAACAACAGCTTGGAAAAACAACAGCTTCACCACAGCAGATAGATTCACTGGACACCACACAAAGCCAGGAGTCTTTTGAGCACAGCCGTGCTAATGCACAGTTCTGTCAATCTACAAATCCTCCCACAGACATGGACTCGAAGTTATGGGACATGTCAATACAAACTCCAGCATCTCTGGAATGGTTTCAGAAAAATAGCCGAAAAGCAAAAACCAAAAGCATTGCAAGATGCATTACTGGCCAGTCTGCAAATTATGGCAGTCACAAGCTTCAGAAAGAAGCCCCTATTGAAATGCCTTCAAAAATGGATCAAAAAGTTTAAAAATGTTGCATAATAGAATATATATGTTGTATTTCTAATGATATTGGTTGAGTTTGTTTTTACAGAATAACACAGAAAAAGATGATACTTATACATCCCAAAGAAATTTAAAAGATTTTTCTTCTGTTTCAGTTTTCCCAATACATGAAAGTTTTGAAAATGTTATCTTCTCTATACATCTACTGATAATGTAATATTGTATGATATGGAGTGATCAATTATTATTACTAAAGTTACAGTTAATTTCTGCAAGATGCATTTCTTTAAAATTGAGTTAAAAGATCATATGATTAACCCTACAGAAAAAAGATTTAATGACAAGTTTCTTTCATTTTTAACCTTTCCTTTCATTTGAGTAACTGTATTGTGGATTTAGTTCAATGCAGTTTCAGTAATCTCAAAATTATGTTAACCACATATTACCCATTTGCTTGGTATTTTTTTACAATTTTAATAAGGTAATTTTAATGTGAGTCTTTTTGTTATTAAAAAAAAACATGTATAACAGCATATGTACCAGTTTGGATTTTGAATTTTAGTTAAAAAGTTAAACAATGTTTCTGAAAAATACTACGAAAGCTGAATGACAAATTGCCAAATCTGTGTTGTTGTATTTTTTTTTCTAGTAAAATTGCATTGTAAATATCCTAACAAATTTAAGCATATACCAAGCAAATTCTTGTTACGAATGGGTATTTTTAATAACATCTGCAGTTATTATGAGTTATTCTCAAAACCAGATAACATAGAATGGTGATAAATTTGTTACATCCCTATAATCTCTATAGTGAATCAATGTTCTTATTATATTGTGTTCAAAGAAGTGTATACCAAACTTTTAGTTGCCTTTTTTTATAATAATAGAGTAAGATTAAGTTGTGTTTTCATCTAATATAGATTAAGTGTTAATAAGATTAATCAAAGTTAAACTTCACTATGTTTAAATTTGAGTCTTTTTAACTTAAGTTATAACTTTAGTGTTTTTTGACGTTTTGTTACTTCTTTTTATCATAATTAATTCTTAACAAGTTTAAAATTTAAATTACTTCATGTTCTATTGAAGACATTTGTTTAAACTACATAGTTATTTTCCTAGAGAGATGAAGAAGCAGCTGTGATAGAACACTGGTGAACACCTGCTTAAGAACAGAGGTGAATGCTATTTGTAACCCTCTTGATTTCATTGGAGATTCTATTGTTTGTTATAATCTCTGCAGTTTTAATTTTCTATAAGTTGCACAAAAAAATAGTGATTGTTATTTACAAAAAATTTAGAAGTTTTTCACTTTAATTCATTTTTAGTCATTAAGACATGAATGTTTTAAAAATATTATCTTGATTTCCTCAAACACTTACTGATGACATATTCATTGTATAATGTAAACTTGTAGATTTCTATGATGAACATTATCTATAGTGTTGTATTTATAGCCAGCTTTATACATATTTTAATATATCTTTGTGTAATTATCTTTTAGACACGTGTCATTTGAGATTTTTTTTGTTTTCTAACTACAAATGCATCTTAGTAAATAAGTTATACAGCTGCTTCTATACAGAGTTTTTTTTTGTGTTGGTTATTACTGTTTTCCTTGTTTAAGAAGATTTGCATTTGCCTAATCCAATGTATCTTTATTATTTTAGTTTCCAAAATTCTAAGAAGATGTGTCATGGTTGAAAGTTAAGTGTTATGAAAGAAACTTCAGATTCAATTAACTGCTGAATAGTTTAATTAGTCAATTAACTAAGACATCTGATCATTTGTTTTATACAAATGCCTTTTAAAAGTTTACTGTGTTTTAAGTATCTTATAGCTGCTATTTTTAAACCCCTTGCTTTGGAAAATGGCTTAAGAGACATCTTTCCAGATGAGGTCTAAGGCTCTGGCCAAGCCTTGACTTTACCTGGATGGAGAATTTACCAATAAACCCAGAAGTTTTCTGCATCAAAACAATATTCAAGTCAATTTGACTTGGCAATTAGTGAATTAATATAACAGCTGGATTTTACAGTGGGCTTGGAGAATTCTTATCCGGACATGATTTTCCAGTCTTCCATTGATTTATCAGCTGTGGCAGACTCTGAGATGAGAGTATATATTTAGTATATTCAACAATTCATATTACAGCTTATTCAGATAAGTTTAATATCGTATAATATCAACTATGCATCTTCTTAATAAGTTTTAGATTTAAGTAAAAGTGTTATTTCCTATACGTATATACATGTGCAAGTGTTTAACTTGGATAGTTTTTCATTGTCATAACAAAAAACAAATACTTTAATTACAAAAAAAGGGGGGGAACCAAGGCTATGCCTCAGAAATATAAAAACCTTATATATCTTAAATTTTTGGAAAAAGCATAAAGATCTTATATCTATTACAAATAATTCTTGAACAGTCCTTTTAAACAAATCTGTTACAAAGCCAATTCCATCAATTATCAGGTATTGTTCTAACAGTACTCAAGCAAAGTTGAGAGAGAGTTCTTTAGTTCTGGTCAAAGGTTCAGAAACAAGAAGATTAAAAAATCATTTCAATTAATAATTTGGAGGAAAGTCTATGTTTGTGTATTCACAGGTTCAAAACAGAAGTAACTTCCTAGAGAAGAACGTGGAAACTCATCAGCTGCAGAGACGAGCAGACAGCCCAAAGAGCAGAAGAGCGAGCACGCAGATGTGAACTGTATCAAGACCACAGTTGACAGCTGAACAGTTTGGATCCCACATGCAAGAGCAATGGACTTTGGGTTTCAAGTGAAAAAGTGGGAAAATTAATATTGTAAAGCCTCATTTGTTAAAACATGAGTGAAGGAAAAATAACCCTTCTTGAAAAGTAATCCAAGAAAAGATTTAGGTTAATTTTCTTTATTGTTTTTTTTTTTTTTTAAAAAAAAAGAGAGGGGCAGATGTTGGAGTCTGAGATGCAGACTGTGTGCCCTTGTTTTTAATATTTAGTTCTAGGATTCAAAGAAACACTGAATTTCATATCATATGAAATTCATGTGCATGTTTTCATGGTGATACATGAAAACAAATGTTAAAGTTAGATAGAAAAAGTATAAATGTAGATTAGAAAGTTTCTTAAATCACTGGGTGAAAAAGTAGTTTAGAGAACAGGAGAGAAGATGGAGGATTTAGGGTGTTGTCTCTTGTCCTTCTTCTTTCTTCTTCATGTTCTTCTCCAAGGGGTTTTTGGGTAGTAGTAAGGGATTGGGTAAAAAATGCCGCAGTGCAGCGCACAGGTGTTGGGTCATTGGGTCACTAAGAGAAATAATTGAGTTGGCATCTGTTAATTGGGTAAATGGACACATAAAAGACCTTGAAGAAGATCTTTGTTGGCCATTTTACCCTTTTCTATCATAGTGCACATAGCTCCTTGTACCTTGTAATATTGATAAGAAAAAATAACCAATGAGACCGAACGAGAAAAAACCAGCCTCCCTCTCATCAATCTTCAGTTCAAAGGGAAAAAAAACCCAAATCCAAAAGTCCATAAATGAGACACACAAACAAGAACCTTTTTGTAGATCTAATACAAGAGATGGCTACAGAATTAGGATGATCTAATTGTTAGATTTGTGGAGGGCTGAAATCAGCTGAGAAATGGCCATGGAAAGGTGAGAGCTTAGCTCCAGAGCAACGTCTGAAATGGAATCATCCCTAAATTTTCAAAACATTAAAATGACCCGAAGGGTGGGTTTTAGATCATCAAATAATTGGAACAGTTTGTATCAGCAGGGAAGGAAAAAGATATACTGAAGTAGTCGGATATAGTCCTTGCACATTCACTTTACCAGTGAATTCAAATAACAACACCAAAGCCTGGCAACCAGAAACCCCCACTGGATACTGGAGTCAAACAAAAAAAAAAAAGACAAATTGTGATTGGAATGATCAGATCAAATTATGTTGGCACAAAAGTCCTGGAGCTAATCCTTACCAATCCTTCAAAAGCTTAAAGAATTCCTGGGATAAAGCAGAAACTGTAAATGACCAATGGGAAGCACCTGATGGAATCTACTGGATATGTGGGGAAAAGGCATCCAGTGAATTACCCTGCAGGTAGAAAGGATCCTGCACTCTGGGAATGATTTGACCCTCCTTTTTGCCACCAAAGTCCGAAAGTAAACTATCAGGAGCACCCCTAGATGAGAGTCTGGGCAGAGAAAAAAGAGAGCTGAATCTTGAGTTTCCAAAAGCAGGAGGGAATGAGAAGTGGGGACAAGATGAGTGGCCTGCAGAGAGGATAATAGCTTGGCAATAGCCCAGCAACTTGGGCTCAAGACAGGAGCTGGGGATACAGGAGCCCAATTTACCTATTCAACCGACTAGGAAGACTTCAAGCCATGGTAGAAATTGTATCCAATCATACCTCTGATGCTCTCGAGTTATCAGCTAAACAGCATTCACTAATGCAAGCATTTGTGTATCAGAACCCAATTGCTTTGGACTACTTGTTAGCAGAAGAACGGGGAGTCTGCAGAAAGTTCAATGAATCTGAATGCTGTGTAGAAAGAGATGACTATGGAGAAACCATAAGAAACCTTGCAGCAGAAATGAAGAAAGTGGCACATGCACCGGTTCAAAAATGGAATTCTATCCTTCAAGCTTCTTGCTGGGATCAATTGTTTGGGGGGAATTGTCTGGGAAAGATTGGTGGACAAAATGAGGATTTTTAATATGATGTAAAATAATGGGGCTATTATTTCTGCCTTGTCTCATCCCATGTTTTATCCGATGAATCCATTCTGTTGTCTAAGGCATGCAAATAGCAGCAATGCCCATTGATCCTGAGTTAGCTTCAATAAAAACTGGCCAATCCAAGGGAATACCCAAAATATCTAAAAGAAGGGAATTGAAAGAAAAGAAAGAGAGCAGAGCTGCTGAAGCTCAGGCCAGATTTAAAGCTCAGACACAACTATTTGACAAGTAGCATGAAGCTACTGCACAGCCAAAATATAGCTCAGGATACAATAGGCACCTGCATTGATGTACAATGAAGCAGCCAAACAAAAGAATCAAATACTAAAATAACCAATCTTATCAAAAATTATTCCTTGTAAATACTGATTATGAAAGAAGTGAACTGTATCAAAATTTATCCTAAAAGCACAAATTAATTAATTCATAAAGAAAGCGGGGGGACTGTGATCCATAGCATGAATAAAATCGGGCTAAAGTTATAATTTTGTCTGACAAGAATCCCAGCATATTTCCAGGAAACCTTCCCTGACGAGATTCTAGTGACATGCAGCAAGGCCAACATGAATATTCATCTGCAAGGGGCATATCTCCAAGAAACCTCTGTCCAATAAGATTAGAATGATATGCACTCATCAATATTCATCTGCAAGAAGTGTATTTCCAAGAAACCTGATGAAATTACAACATATACGCCCAAAACAGCATGAATATTTGTCCGCAAGCAGTGTATTCCAAAGGAGTCCTGAAGAGCCTGAAAACATATCAAAAGCACCTTGGGACAGTTGCAGTTTGTGAAGCATGGTGGGGAAATGCTGCAGAGCGCCTCCTCCCTGTCTGACCTGGTGCTGTTCGCCTGTGTCCTGGGGTGACTTTATGATACTGGTATCCCCCTGTCTTGGTTCTAGAAGACAGGTGTCTGCTAGGGAGAGCAGGAGCCTCCCTTGGGATGAAAGAATGTAGACCCCCTCCCTCTGAATTATTATAATTTTGAAATCAAGGGGCCTTCAGGCAGAGATCTGGGGATAGGAATAACAGTTCTTTACTAGTATAACCAGGCAAACAAACAACAATAACTACAGCATTAACAAGAAAACAGAACCAGGGACCCCGTGCTGAGATGGGATGGAGGAGAGACTTTGTTTTCACAAACCCCCTCGGGCGGGCAGTCCCGGTGCTCCTGCGGGGCTCTGAGGAACACTCGGCTGGAACAGCAGGGATGAGCTGAGATCCTGGGCTGGTGGATGAGGTGGAACAGCAGGGATGAGCTGAGATCCTGGGCTGGTGGATGAGGTGGATCAGCAGGGATGAGCTGAGATCCTGGGCTGGTGGATGAGGTGGATCAGCAGGGATGAGCTGAGATCCTGGGCTGGTGGATGAGGTGGATCAGCAGCTCCACGGCGGTGTCTGGCACTGCCACACGTCCCGGCAGGACAGGGGATGCGAGGCCACCAACGAAGAGGGGAGAAGGACAAGAAGCAGCAGCAGCTCCCTCTGGGTGATGGCGAAATTCCCTTCTCCCCATCGCAGCAGCTCCGCGACCCAGCAAATGAATGTCTTTCCCCGAAGCCACAGAAAGCCAGCCAAAAACTGACCCCACCCTCCTTTCCTGCCCCCTTCCCCCCCTGGGCCCGGCCACTCTTTGTCCTTTATCAATCACCCACTAAATACCCACAGTTAGGTTGTCTCCACAGCTAATGGGTAAAAATTCCACGGGGAGGCCAGAACAAAAAAAAGGACACCTAAACCCCAACAAGAACCAAGCCGGAACAAGAGAAAACTGCCTCTCTCTCATCAATCTCAGTCCAAGGGGGAAAAAGAAGCCAAGCACAAGTGTCCCATCAGGACAGAGGCTCAATCTCCAATCAAAGGGGACTTTGTTCCAGCTTTTCCCTTGGACCAGCGTGCAGCAAGCACACCTGGGCCTCATTCAGGTCTCTGTGTGGGCTGGCAGTCAGCTTCTGTTGCGAATTTAAAGCTTTTCCTCTACTTTCCACAGCAAATAACAGACCTCACCCAGCTGCACCAAACCCCAAATTTCACTCTAAAAATAACCATTTGCATTTTCCTCCATTCAAGCCATGAAGAAAACAAACTTCACTTGCGGGAGCTGGCGGCACGGTGTCCTCCAAGACCGTTGATGAGCAGGACAATATTCCAGGGGAAGAGCGGCAAAGCCAAAGTTCACTGATGCTTAGGAAGCTTTGCAAAACCTTCCCACCTGTGGTGGTTGTTATAGATACATTTTATATTGTTGGCTTTTCGCAAATATTAAAATGAATGTTATGTGTATAAGAATGAGAAATTTTGTTGTATTAATCTAGTTTTCTTTATTTCTGTTATTGATGAAATTTAGAAATAGTAGTATAATACATATATGTTAGGCTATGGCATAGTGTTAAAATAAAAACTGCCTTTGTTTGTATAACCCAAAAACTGAGGAAAAATAGCTAGAGACTCCTGCATTTGTAAACTCTCTTATCCAGATGAAGACAGCAGTGACCAGAACTCTGGGGGGAGGAATTTATTGCATTCCTGGTATCAGAGTATGTAAATCTCAATGGCGCCAAGAAGATTGATCTATTGGGAAGGGGGCAAGAGAAAACTAAACAGAAGAACACCAAAGATCCTAAGAAGAACGTATGAATATGTATGAGAATTTATGGATATGTAGTAGGGTTCTGTTTTTAAGGGACAATCCTTTGTTAGTAAGGTGTGCTCTCTTGGCTGAATGCAGAGACACCCGGCCGTATCTGTATACTTTACTTTATTTTTTTCTCCTAATTGTTTTTTTATTAAACTTTTAAATTCTATAAAAATTATGTGAACTTCGTTTTTCACAATTGGGGGCTCGTCCCGGGATAAACACCTTGCCTCTGAAGAGCACCGAGGGATCCTGAGTGGGAAAAAGCGCGCACCCTGCTGAGTTCAGCGGACCCCGCTCCATTTCCCCTGGTGTGAGTCAGCAGTGGCTGCAGGTAAATACCCCGAGGACAAGAAGGAGAAGAAATAAAGCAAAGAAAAGGGAAAAGGCTCCCTAAACCGCAGTATTTGCTCCGTAATTCTTGTGCACGAAGACCCAAAGAAGAAAACGGATTGTAAGTAATCTTTGGGGGAGCAGAAAGCGGGGGTTGCAAAATATCCCCGGGGTCACTGGGACTGGGTCTCAGGGGAGGGGTGAGCCCCTCGGGAAAGGGAGCCGAGGGTTTTCCTGGCACAATCCACTGGGAAAACGGGATAAAAGCGGGGATCCCCAACACAGTGCTGGATTGAGGGGTACAGCCAAGAGCATCCGGGGTTAACAGTGCTGGATTGAGGGGTACAGTAAAGAAACCTAAAATATCCAAGGCCTTATAATACCCATGGGAAGATATCAGTAACTTGAAAATAAAATGTATTTTATTGTTGTTTAGCTTTGAGTAAAAATGAGTGAGAGTGAGTAAAATAGACATGAGTGAATGTGAGTAAGTAAATGTGTAATTGTTATTTTAAATAGTTGATTTTGGTTTGTTCGGAAGGAAGTGGACTGTATTAGGTTGTTTGTGTTGTGGTGAGGGATTAAGGATTGGTGTGAGGCTATCAGAGAGCTCTTTCTAAAGCCAGATGTGCAAGTAGAATACAGAGTGGTGCTGGTGTTAGTCGCAGTTAAAGGGCAATGGGGGGGCACCCTGTAGTTATAGCTTTTGATTTGTTAAGCCCCAAGACAATTTTTTGGTGAGATTGTGAGTAAGCATTTGTGATAGTGAGCTGTTTTGGTTTTTTTCTGGTTTAAAGTGTAAGATTTCAGGAAGAGCAGAGAAGAGACAAAGAAATAAAAAGAGCGGGTAGAAATGGAGGAAGGAAAATGTTGTTGAATCTATGTTTAATTTTATTTTTTTGAGGGGGAAAAGTTTATTGTGTTGTATGGTATTGTATAATATTGTATTGTTAAGAAAAAGGGTTTTCAGTGCCTGGGAAGAGGTGGGGAAGAAGGTAGTGTTTGGGTTGGTAGAAATAAATTGATTAAAAAAAAAAAAAAAAAAAAAAAAGGACAGAAAACCAGTAAGTCGGGTTTGGGGAAAAACAAAGGCAAAAATAAATTGCTAAAAGAAATACCCCAGGATAGCCCTTTGGGAATTATGTTAGCTAATTGGGATATTACCCCAAGTACAAGGAAAAAGGATAGAGTAAAGATGATTAATTTTTGCATGATCGAATGGGCAAACAAGGAAGTAAGATCTGACCACGTTTGTTGGCCTGGATATGGTTCTTTTGAAACTTGGTTTTGTCAGGCCTTAAACGTGTTTGTAAATTCAAAAGAACCGTTTAATGCAGAGGAGAAAGAATATGCAGCATGCTGGATGGGGGACACAAACTCTGAGAGAGTAAAAATTCTAGAAATATCAGAAATCTCAAAGATAAAACAAGAAGAAAAAAGGAAAGAGAAAAGCTGGGACCCTTTAGAAGTGTGCCCCCCTCCTCTCCTGCTTGGCCCCCGCCTGCTGCAGATGTCCCGCTGGGGGTCCCGCCTGCCCCGGCTGCAGCCGCGTGGCTCGCGGCCGCCCCGCCGGCCCTGCCGGGGGTTCCATCTGCCCCAGCCCCGGCTGCTGTGCCCGCACTGGGCACCCCCGCTGTCCCACCCCCGGACACTTCCCCCGCAGCTGTCCCGGCCGTCCCGGCCCCGGTTCCTTTGCTCGCACTGGGCACCCCCGCTGTCCCACCCCCGGACACTTCTCCCGCAGCTGCCCCGCCCGTCCCAGCCCCGGTTCCTTTGCTCGCACTGGGCACCCCCGCTGTCCCACCCCCGGACACTTCTCCCGCAGCTGTCCCGGCCGTCCCGGCCCCGGTGGCTGTGTCCGTGCCGGCTGCGCTGGGCACCGCTGCTCCTGCCCCAGCAGACACCTGCAGACTGTCCACGCCCCGCTTTGGTTTCTGCCGAGAGACTCCGCTCTCTCGGTGGTTCCGGTACCAGTTCCTGCCTACGGCCCCCCTTGGAGGACTCAGCGGCGGGACGGATCCCTGCCTTCACCATCCCATCAACCTCTGCCATGGACACAGCGGTCCTAAAGAATTTCTCCCTTAACGGAGAGGTACCGTACCAAAATACAGGAAACTTAGTTCAAAAGCGGGTTTCCCCTGACTCCTCCCCAAAACAATACAGAAAGGCTACTAGTTTATTCCCATGACGAGAAGTCCCAGTGGGAGGGGGAAATACAGGATTTGTAAATGCCCCTTTGACTTCCTCAGAAGTCAGAGATTTTAAAAAGGAGCTGAAAGGACTACTAGAAGATCCTATAAGTACAGCAGAGAAACTGGACCAATTTTTAGGTCCCAACATATTTACTTGGGAAGAAATGGAATCAATAATGAAAATTTTATTTTCCCGAGAGGAGAGACAGATGATTAGGGTCGCTGGAATGAAAATATGGGAAAAGGAAAACCAGCAAGGACCACCAGGGGACCAGAAAATGCCAATGGTAGCTCCCAATTGGAATCAAAGTGATGAGGCAGGACGAAGAAATATGAATGATTATCGTAATCTGATAATCAAAGGAATAAAAGAGGCAGCACCTCGAGGGCAAAATGCAAAAAAAGCATTTGAAGGACAACAAGGAAAGGAGGAGACCCCAACTGAATGGTTAGAAAGACTTCGGAGGGATATGAAACAATATTCTGGGATAGATCCTGAGACAATAGCAGGGCAAACCCTTTTAAGAGTTAATTTTGTCACCCATGCCTGGCCAGACATTAGGAAAAAACTGGAAAAAATAGAAAACTGTCATGACAAACCTTTAAATGATTTATTAAAAGAAGCTCAAAAGGTTTATGTAAGATGAGATGAAGAAAAAGCTAAAGAAGAAGCAAAAATCCTGGTAGCAGCTATGCGAGAAATTAGTTTCCAGAGAAATTTGGAGCCTCTAAATACTACCCCTAGGCATCCAGGGTTTAGGGGCAGGGAAAAGGAAAAACACAAAACCTCAGCACAAATAGAATCCCAAGAGCGCTTTAAGAACACCTGTTATCACTGTGGGGTGAAAGGGCACTACAGGAGAGAACGTCCTCACCTATTGAAGGACCAGAAAATTTTCCAAGAAATAGGCCCAGAAGAAGAATAGGGGAGTCATAGGCTCTATTTTCTTGGGGACAAATACCATCTGGAGCCTGTGATAACCTTAAAAGTAGGTCCCCAGGAGGAAGAATTGGAGTTTGTTGTTGACACGGGGGCAGAGAGGACCTGTCTATTACGGATTCCAACAGGTTGTGATGTAAGTAAAGAAACTGTAAAAGTAACAGGGGCAAAAGGAGAATGTTTCACAGTTCCAGTCATCAAAGACGTGGTGATTGAGGGAGAAACTAAAATTTGGATGGGGAATGTTTTATTAATCCCTGGAACAGGTAGCAACTTACTGGGGAGGGATTTACAAGTGAAGCTAGGAATAGGAGTTATACCTGAAGAAGGGAAAATGACTGCCAAAGTTCTAAAATTGAACCTAGAAAATGAAGACAAAATAAACAAGGAAGTTTGGGCTGGGGAGGGAAATAGGGGAGGACTGGATATTGACCCCATAAGGGTCACGATTGAGAGAGAAGAATGCCCCATACGTGTGCATCAGTATCCCATATCCTTAGAAGGAAGAGAAGGTTTAAAACCAGTGATAGAAGGACTAATAAAAGATGGGACATTAGAACCCTGTATGTCCCCTCATAATACCCCTATTCTCCCCATAAAGAAACCTGATGGGAATTACAGATTAGTACAAGACTTACGGGAAGTTAACAAAAGAACTCGGACCCGTTACCCAGTAGTTCCAAATCCTTACACTCTCCTAAGCAAAGTTCCACCCCAGCACCAGTGGTTCAGTGTGGTAGATCTTAAAGATGCTTTTTGGGCTTGTCCATTAGCTGAGGAAAGCCGAAATATCTTTGCCTTTGAATGGGAGGATCCCACTACTGGGAGAAAGCAACAACTGAGATGGACAAAATTACCACAGGGGTTTACTGAATCTCCAAACCTATTTGGGCAAGCTTTAGAAACAGTATTACAAACTTTCCCCACTCCTCCAGGAATACAAATTATCCAATATGTTGATGATCTTTTGTTATCAGGGGAAGCTGAAGGTGAAGTTAAAGAGGCTACTATAAACTTCTGAATTTCCTTGGGGAAAAGGACTAAGAGTATCAAAAGGTAAATTGCAATTTGTAGAATCAGAAGTAAAATACCTCGGACATTTAATAAGCAAGGGTAGCCGAAAGCTAAACCCTGAGAGGATTGCAGGAATTCTATCTCTCCCCCCCACCCCCTCTTCAAAAAGGGAGATTAGGAAATTGCTTGGATTATTGGGGTATTGTAGATTATGGATCAAAGGCTATACACAAGCAGTAAAATTTTTATATGGGAAATTGGTAGAAGGTGAAGAAGTAAAGTGGACCCACGAAGATGATAGCAAATTAGAAGAATTAAAGTTAAAACTAGCCTCAGTATCAGCTTTAAGCTTGCCATCATTAGAAAAACCGTTTTATCTGTATGTGAATGTGGAAAGTGGAGTAGCTCATGGAGTTTTAGCCCAGGAGTGGGGGGGAGTAAAAAAACCAGTAGCATATTTGTCAAAAATGCTGGACCCAGTGAGTCATGGCTGGCCAGTATGTATTCAATCTGTAGCAGCTACTGCAATCCCAGTAGAAGAGAGCCGTAAACTTACTTTTGGAAGCAAACTAATTGTGTACACACCTCATGCAGTCCGAAATGTGCTAAACCAGAAAGCTGAGAAATGGTTATCAGATTCTAGAATGTTAAAATATGAAGCAATCCTAATAGACAGTGATGATTTGACACTAGAAGTAAGTAAAAGTTTAAACCCAGCTCAATTTTTGTATGGAGAACCAAAAAGTGACTTAGCTCATAATTGTTTGGAAATTATCCAATATCAGCCTAAGGTTCGGGAAGATCTTGAAGAACAAGCTCTCTCAGAAGGGGAAATAATATATGTAGATGGCTCTTCCAGGTGTTTACATGGGACAAGGATGTCAGGTTATGCAGCAGTTGATGGGAGAAACATGCAAACTGTCGAGAAAGGAAAATTACCCTCAAATTGGTCAGCTCAAACTTGTGAATTATATGCTCTAAAAAGAGCATTAGAACATTTAGCACATAAAAAGGGAACCATCTACACTGATTCAAGGTATGCCTTTGGAGTGGTACATACTTTTGGAAAAATCTGGGAGGAAAGAGGATTACTAAATTCAATAGGAAAAGGATTGATACATGAAGGACTCATTTTAGAAGTTTTAGAAGCATTAAAACTGCCTGAAGAGATAGCAATAGTACATGTTAGGGGTCACCAAAAAGGAATGACCTCAGAAATAAGAGGAAATAATTTGGCAGATCAAGAAGCTAAAGATGCAGCAGAACATGGGATCAAAAGAGTTCTGTTAATTCTAAGTCCAGACATGGAAAAATTGACAATTCCCAAATTCAGTGAAGCAGAAGAAAAGCAGTTAAACAAGATAGGGGGAAAACAGGATGAGTGTGGAAAATGGAGGCTCCCTGATGGAAGACAGTCACTTAATAAGTCACTTACTAGAAAAATACTAGAAGATATGCATCAAAAAGCTCATTGGGGCACTCAAGCTTTGTGTGATCACTTTTTAAGGAATTATGGGTGTATTGGGATTTTTGGAGTGGCAAAACAAGTAACTGAAAGATGCATAACTTGCCAGAAAGTGAATAAAAAGGTAATGAGACAGACAACATTTGGAGGCCGTGAGTTAGCCCTCCGACCATTTCAAAGTATCCAAGTTGACTTCACTGAACTTCCCCAGGTACAAAGATGGAAATTTTTATTAGTCATAACAGATCATCTAACCCATTGGGTGGAAGCAATTCCTACTGTCAAGGCCACAGCCAATGTGGTATGTAAAACCCTTTTAGAACAAATCATTCCCAGATACGGGATGGTTAATAGAATAGACTCAGACAGAGGAACACATTTCACAGCAAAAGTCTTGCAGCAAATAACTCAAGCCTTAGGAATAAAATGGGAACTACATACCCCATGGCATCCCCAGGTTCAGGTCGGGTAGAAAGAATGAATCAAACTCTGAAGAGAACTTTAACAAAATTAATAATCGAAACACAAATGTCATGGGTAAAATGCCTACCTCTGGCTTTATTGAGGGTTCGAACACAACCTCGATCAGATTTAGTAGTGTCACCCTATGAGATGATGTTTGGGTTACCCTTTCTTACCACCCAACATGAAACTGCTCCCTATGAAGTCGGGGAGACAAGTATCAAAGAATATGTGAAAACAATTGCAAAAACCCTTGAAAATTTGTGGTTAAAAGGGATAATCCCTCAAACCACACCTTTAGACTTTAAAATTCATGATATCCATCCAGGGGAATGGGTATTGGTAAAAACATGGAAAGAACAATCCTTAACTCCACAATGGGAAGGTCCTTTTCAGGTACTGCTGACAACGGAGGCTGCAATCCGGAGCAGGGAACGAGGGTGGATCCACGCCAGCAGAATCAAAGGACCTGTGAAGAAACCTGAGGAGTGGACTGTAACTTCTGAACCAGGTGACACCAAACTGACTCTAAAGCGGGGACTGGGTGGTAATGAACTGGGAAAATCCACATGATCCAAGGAATGTACAGAGAATAGCACCTACCTGGGAAGGAAGGCCAAGCTTATACCAGTGGTTTCAAGTGCTGCCTGGACAAGCTTTAAAACATCTCAGGTACCCACCTTGGGAAGGAATACTCCCACCTCAAACAGGGGGATCCAGACTGTTTCAAATTAAGAAATTCCCAAGTTCTGGCTCTTGCCTGTGACTCATACAAAGAGGAGGGAGAATTACAACTCCCATCAGTGCCATACCATATACCCTGTCTCAAACATCCTAGTACAAGACATGCTAGCTGAATTAAATGTAAGTATTTAAATTGTAAGGAAAATTGGTATTGTAGTACACACAATTGTCTTTCTCTTTGCATGAAATGTAGAGTCCTAAATCGATCCTCTCTCCAGACTGAATTAAGAACAACTGAAATAATAACTTTGCTTTGTGGATGGGAATTATTAGTGCCTGTTGAGTGGGAAATACCTGAGGAACAGTGGGAAATTACAATTAAGAAGTGCCAAAAGCTATTTGCCTGGAAACTGACAAAAAGGAGTTGATAAGGAAATAGAGGGCAAGACCGGGTTGGCCACTGTAGTCGCCACCAAGAAGATACAATACACCTGCTATGGGTAGCAACCCCATAGGCATGGGAGGTGGGAATACAAGCCAAACCAGACCTCTGTTACTCCTTTTTTTGTCACTCATTTTTTGTCTTTTCTCTTTTGGAATACCAGCAAACACATGCCATAAATGCTACCGAAATCTGTATATGCAAAGACACCGAGGTTCCTTTTTTGTCACTCATACCCGTATCAACAGTCACTGTTATAACCCATCCAAACTAGGTCACTGTATGCATAATGGGAAAAAATATTGGGTTACAGAAAATTTGGGAGCAAGTGGTAATAGGTTAGGAAGTGAATGTCCAAAAGGGGAGAGATGGATTTGTTTTATATATATTATTGGGAGCAAAACCTAAGATTTAGTAAAAGAACAACTGATAAGCAAAAAGGCAAAACCAGCACAGCAATCTAATCCTGTGTCAGTTTCACTTCAAGATTTGTGTACAAAACTGGAACAACAATTAGAAAAAGAAATAGATATCTCAAGATTGGGAAAAAAATAGTTTGTGGAGTTGAGAGAGAGAATCAGTAAGGAACTTAACATCACTAACTGTTGGGTATGTGGAGGGGCTTTGACATGAGAAGAATGGCCATGGAAAGGCAGCAGCTTAGGTCCAATTGAACTCCTAAAATGGAACCAGACAATTACAAAGAGAGAAAACCACCCTGAAGGGTGGATTTTAAGCTCAACAGTGATAGGAGAAGAATGTCTCTGGCGCACGGGGAGGAATTTCCTTAATGAAGTAGGAAATACTCCCTGTAAGAGATATAAAGTTAGTAATGGAACTTCCACATGGTGGATCCCAGATGAACCAACTTGGTACTGGGCTCCCAGAAAAACAAAGGAAGGAGATTGCATATATAATAATGAAACTAAACTGTTTCAATGTAAGGATAAAGGCAAGAATCCTTCCTTTAGTATACCTGAAATCTCCAAACTCTGGGAGAACTTAAATCAACAGAAAATTGATTTTTGGAAAGCACCAGATGGCTTATTTTGGATATGTGGAAAAAGAGCATGCCCAAAACTCCCCCCACGATGGAAAGGGAGTTGTACTTTGGGAATTATACAGCCAGGATTTTTTCTTCTGCCAGGACCAAATGGAGACAAACTAGGAGTGCCAGTATATGAGGACCTAAAAAGAAGCAAATGGGAGGAGAATGGAGGATTTCAAAAATGGGGAGATGAGAAATGGCCCCCTGAGTGCATATTGGAAACCTATGGGCCAGCCACCTGGGCACAAGATGGGAGTTGGGGATACTGAACCCCAATTCATATGCTAAGTCGCATCATAAGACTCCAGGCAGTTGTAGAAGTAATAACAAATAAAACTGCTCGAGTAATAGAATTAATATCCACTCAGCAACGTCAAGCCAGAGCTGCAATATATCAGAATAGGTTGGCTTTAGACTATTTGTTAGCTGAAGAAGGGGGTGTTTGTGGGAAATTTAATACATCAGATTATTGTTTAAAAATAGATGAGAACGGGGATGCCGTTCTGGATATAGTCAATGATATCAGAAAAATAGCACATGTACCAGTTCAAAAATGGGACCCAATGCTGAAAAGCAGTTGGTGGGATAATCTATTGGGAATAGAATGGTGGAAAAAGTTAGGCTTCTTCCTTTTGTGTGCTACAACTGGCTTGATATTTCTTCCTTGTTTAATCCCCTGCTTTATTCAGCTAATCACCAGAGTAATTCAGAGTATGCAAGTGATAACAATGCCTATTAATGCAAACTTAACTACATCTAGAGCGGCACAAAAAATTATGGTGTTAAAGAAACAGAACAACATAGAAGATCTTCTTGAAGAAGCAAGATTAATTTGGGAAAAAAATGAGCAAATAATAAAGGCTAGAAGGCAAGAAATATTGCTCAAGCCAAATGATTCATGAAAAGAAAAAGGGGGATTTTGTTATAGATACATTTTATATTGTTGGCTTTTTGCAAATATTAAAATGAATGTTATGTGTATAAGAATGAGAAATTTTGTTGTATTAATCTAGTTTTCTTTATTTCTATTATTGATGAAATTTAGAAATAGTGGTATAATACATATATGTTAGGTTATGCCATAGTATTAAAATAAAAACTGCTTTTGTTTGTATAACCCAAAGACTGAGGAAAAAAAAAATAGCTAGAGAACTCCTGCATTTGTAAACTATCTTATCCAGATGAAGACAGCAGTGACCAGAACTCTGGGGGGAGGAATTTATTGCATTCCTGGTATCAGAGAATGTAAATCTCAATGGCACCAAGAGGATTGATCTATTGGGAAGGGGGCAAGAGAAAATAAAACAGAAGAACACCAAAGATCCTAAGAAGAATGTATGAATATGTATGAGAAATTATGGATATGTAGTAGGGTTCTGTTTTTAAGGGACAATCCTTTGTTAGTAAGGTGTGCTCTCTTAGCTGAATGCAGAGACACCGGCCGTATCTGTATACTTTGCTTATTTTTTTCTCCTAATTGTTTTTTTATTAAACTTTTAAATTCTATAAAAATTATGTGAACCTCATTTTTCACATCCCCCAAGACAGGACCCCCAGGATTTCTAAACTCCTTCTGTGAGAGAAGTTCTGGGAGTGGCTGGATCAAATCCCAGCCCCAGGATTTGTAAAGGTGTCTTGGTTCTAGAAGACAGGTGTCTGCTAGGGAGGGCAGGAGCCTCCCTTGGAACGAAAGAATGTAGACACCCTCCCTCCGAATTATTATAATTTTGAAACCAAGGGGCCTTCAGGCAGAGATCTGGGGATAGGAATAAGAGTTCTTTACTAGTATAACCAGGCACACAAACAACAATAACTACAGCAATAACAAGAAAACAGAACCAGGGACCCCGTGCTGAGAGGGGATGGAGGAGAGGCTTTGTTTTCACAAACCCCCTCGGGCGGGCAGTCCCGGTGCTCCTGCGGGGCTCTGAGGAACACTCGGCTGGAACAGCAGGGATGAGCTGAGATCCTGGGCTGGTGGATGAGGTGGAACAGCAGGGATGAGCTGAGATCCTGGGCTGGTGGATGAGGTGGAACAGCAGGGATGAGCTGAGATCCTGGGCTGGTGGATGAGGTGGAACAGCAGGGATGAGCTGAGATCCTGGGCTGGTGGATGAGGTGGAACAGCAGGGATGAGCTGAGATCCTGGGCTGGTGGATGAGGTGGAACAGCAGCTCCACGGCGGTGCCTGGCACTGCCACATGTCCCGGCAGGACAGGGGGTGCGAGGCCACCAACAAAGAGGGAAGAAGGAGAAGAAGCAGCAGCTCCGTCTGGGTGATGGCGAAATTCCCTTCTCCCCACCGCAGCAGCTCCGCAACCCAGCACACGAATGTCTTTCCCCGAAGCCAAAGAAAGCCAGCCAAAAGCTGTCCCCACTCTCCTTTCCTGCCCCCTTCCCCCCCTGGGCCCGGCCACTCTTTGTCCTTTATCAATCACCCACTAAATACCCACAGTTAGGTTGTCTCCGCAGCTCATGGGTAAAAATTCCACGGGGAGGCCAGAACAAAAAAAAGGACACCTAACCCCCAACAAGAACCAAGTCCGAACAAGAGAAAACTGCCTCTCTCTCATCAATTTCAGTCCAAGGGGGAAAAAGAAGCCAAGCACAAGTGTCCCATCAGGACAGAGGCTCAATCTCCAATCAAAGGGGACTTTGTTCCAGCTTTTCCCTTGGAGCAGCGTGCAGCAAGCACACCTGGGCCTCCTTCAGGTCTCTGTGTGGGCTGGCAGTCAGCTTCTGTTGGGAATTTAAAGCTTTTCCTCTACTTTCCACAGCAAATAACAGACCTCACCCAGCTGCACCAACCCCCAAATTTCACTCTAAAAATAACCATTTGCATTTTCCTCCATTCCAGCCCTGAAGAAAACAAACTTCACTTGCGGGAGCTGGCGGCACGGTGTCCTCCAAGACCGTTGATGAGCAGGACAATATTCCAGGGGAAGAGCGGCAAAGCCAAAGTTCACTGGTGCTTAGGAAGCTTTGTAAAACCTTCCCACCTGTGGTGGTGTTGCACCCTCCTGAGCTCCTGGAGCCCTCCCTCAGCTCAGGCGCAGTTTGGACAGGAAGGGGATGGTTCAGTTTGTGCCATGTGGGGACAGGAGGAGGGAAGACTTTGCACACACTGTCACCAGGGCAGGGCTGTTTTCCTTTATGGTGCCACGCGGTAGCACGTAATCTTTGATTTCATGGGAGTGAGGGAGGTGCTGAAGGGAAACAATTCCCTGTGCTAAGGACATCTTCCACTCACACAGCAAGGCAAGGGAAGGGGAAAGTGCAATCTCTCTTTCCTGGAAGGTGTTCAGCTTTTAACAAACTAGTTTTGCTGAAGATGAGCCTAGGCAGTGGTGAGTTAGAGCATTTGATCAAACTCCCAGAGTATCCTCACAGCTGTTTGGACACAATTTCTCTTTTTTTTTTCATTGTGAATGCTTTCTCCTGCCCCGCTGCCTCCTGCTTGGAGTTGTACGCGCAGCAGAGTCCCAGAGTTTTCTCAGCAGGCCTGTGCAGCGAGTTCTGAGCCAACGTGTGGCTCTGCTGCCATCCCAAATCTGCGCTTTCCTTGCCCAGCCTGAGCGCAAGTGGGGCATGTGCTGGGCGTGGCTGGAGATTTTCATCACCAAAATCCTCCAGCGTCATGGCATTTCCATCTGCCCATTGCTTTGGAGAGCACAAATCACAAACCACCCATCTCAGCTGATAAATGTCATTGCTTGCAGATTGCTGCAGCCGCACAGCTGAGCTACAAATACACATGAATCAATTTCAGTTGAAAAATGGCATTTATTACAAATTGCTACACCTGCGCCGACAATACACAACTATCAAAATCTCAATAAAGTTTAAAAAAAGTAATTTATTATATTAGCACAACAATGCCTCGTAAAAATATACAAATACCAACTTCAGTTAGCAAAAACTTATAGGTAAACTCTACAAGTCACTATAGACAAAAATCAATGAGGTGTTTAACAACTTAATTTATTACAGATTGCTACAAGCTTACAGCCCATATAAAACTAAATACCTTTATCTATACATATATAACAATCTACAGATGGAAATACAGATTAAATAATACATATTTCATACAATATATATACATATAGATCTATAAAACAAAACTATTTAAAAAGATACAAATGCCAGTGTCCCAATCTAAACATCCATACAACTGCATAAGAATAAATCAGCCGCCCCATCTTCAAAGCTTCTCCCGCAGTGTTTTCCTCCCATGCAGAGCAGCTCTCCTGGACAGGGACAGCAGATGGGACATCTGGGAGGCAAAGGGAACAGCGAGTCAGTCCTGGGACCTTTCCCTTGGCAGCAGCTGCACTTCCAGCAGGGAAGCGAAAATCTCCGAGCCTCCCCAGGAGGGTTGGGAAGAACAAGCAGGCCGAGCGGGCCAGCGTGTGGCGAGCGCAGGCGCGGCGGGACTGTCCCGCATCTCCCGGCAGCCCGGCACAGCTCCCGGGCCCTGCCGGCACAGCTGCCTTGCCCAAGGACAGCCCCTGTGCCGGCCGGGGCAGCAGCGCTGAGCAGCCCCAGCACGGGCAGGGGCCGCTCCTGCCCGGCCGGGCAGCGCCCACGGACAAAGCCCACGCCACCCTCAGCCCTGCCCGGCCTCACCAGCCCTGGGGCCTCACCCAGGCTCTCGTGTGGCCCCAGCACATCCCTGCTCACTGCTCTTGCTCCAGGCCTTCAGCTTCTCCCTGCTGCCTCCTGGCAGTGTCTGGATGTCCTCAAGCTCTTCAGCACAGCTGTGGTGGCAAAAGTGGAGGCTCTGGAATTGGTTGCAAGGCCTGGCAGAGCTGCAGTCCCTGAGCTCTGTGTGCTCCCTCCTGGCCCCCTCCATCCCCTCAGCCCCGCCGTCCTCTCGGCAAACCCCCAGCCCCCTCTTCAGTTTCTTCGGCCTCTCCCAGGCCTCTCACTCCGCTCAGTCCCTTCTGAGCCGTTGTGTCCCCTCAGAGCCGGCACAGCCCTCAGCCCGTGCCTCTGTCACCTCAGTGCCACCATCGCCCTCTGCTCCCCCACAGCCCTCAGTGCCCCCAACACCTCAAGGTTTCCATCGTCCCTTCAGCATCAGCGCCTCCTCAGCCCCCTCAGTCTCACCGTCCTTCAGCAGCTCCTCACAGGACAGTGCCTGGGGCCACCGGCAGCTCCCACCGCTCCAGGGACAGCCAGGGCTGCAACTGCTGCTCCGCCTGGCCCGGCCCCAGCTCGGACCCAGCACAGGGGGACACAAGGGGCACAGCGGGAAAAACAAGAGATGAAAAAGGCAGCCAAGGGGGAAAGAGGCAAAAATGCAGCCTAGGCCTACACACCTCAATCTATGCACCTATATATCTATATAGCTCTAACTAAAGAACTATGCACATATAGAAATGAAACTTTGTGTGCATAGAAATGTTACTCTCTACATATAGAAATGTAAATTTGAAAATCTATAAATCTAACTGTATACATAGAAAAAAAATCCTATTGCATCCGTAACTAACTATACATACAAACTATACAGATGTAGAAATAGATACACGTAGGAATACAACTTTATCAATCTATACTTGTAAACTATATGGATAAATAAATAAAGATAAAAATCTCTAAATAAATCTATAAACAGAGGGATGCCACCTGCCCGATGGTCACAGGCTCTCCCTCTGATCCTTCTTCCCACGCAGGGCAGCCCTTCGGGCAAGGTAGATCAGATGGATATCTGGGAAGGAAAGGCAACTCTCAGTCAATGCTGGCCTCCGTGTAGCTTTCCCTTTGCAAGTAAACTGTCCTGCTAGCAAAGGCTGTAAAACATGGCCTGAAAGGCACACTCTCACTTGAGAATTTGAAGCCTGCTCCATAAAGAACAGGGATCCTCCCAAGTTTTCCAGTCTTGTGAAGTTTTGAAGTACGCCAATCAATTCACAACACTCCCAGTGCAAATGGCACCCAGGAGAGCTTGAAACACAGACAGTCCCAGCTCCCACAAAGAAGCCCAGCCTTGTTCTTTCTCTGGGCTGACACAGAGACGTCAGTCCTTACTGCAGTGGCTGAAGCTGAAGGCTGCCGTGAGCTGTGAACCAATTGGGACACGCAGCTTGGTGACACAACTGCCACCAGCTCAGCTTTATTCCCGGCTCTCTTGCCACAGCAGAGGACTCGGTGTCAGAGCCTCTGGAAAAGCATGGAGGGACAGGGCTCGGGGAGCTTGTGCCAGCGCAGGATTTGAACTAAAGGCACCAGGAAGCACCAACCCTGCTTGAGACAAGAACTCAACTCTTCTCATCTCCCTTCCTGTCAGAGGCAGGCTCAGAGCAGCTGTCTCCCATCTCTCTAAAGCAGGCTGGGCTCACTCCTTACCAAGCTCCTCGGGCTCCTGGCAAACGTTCACACAGCTCCCACAAGCAGGCAAAGCTCCCTCTGCTGCAGCCTTGTTCACAGCCTCCCCTCCTGAAGAGCCACGGGCAACGCTAGGATTGACCTGAAAAGAAAAACACAAAGAAGGAAACATAAAGATCAACCAATAGATTCTGCAGGGATACAATCAGAGCCTGCCAGATTTCCTTCTGTGCACCAACAAATTGCTTTTGAAAACTGGTATATACGCGGGAGTTTGCAGAAGACAAAGGCTCATCGCACTTGGCAATAAGATATGGGCAGTTCCAAAAAATCCCCCTCCCCACCTCCAGTCTGCCCTTCCTCAAGAATAAATCTACCCATGCAATGGGTCTGCATATTAAATGAAAGAAGAGAAATTCTTTGGCAAAGTTGTAGAAGAAGATGCAAAAAGGCCTGTGCCAATGCAGAAACTGAACACTCCAGGCCAGTCTGGGAAGAGACAAGACTTAAGAAAAAAGGGATTCCAAAGTCCAAGAGGGAATCTGTCAAACACAAGGACTAATGGGCCCTGATTGAAATGCTCTTCAACACAGGAGGAGCCCCTGGGCTTCAAGGAGTCCTTAACCATTTCATGTCCAGCACCAACCTTGTCCTTCTCACCAATCACACAAGTCATGGGGCCTCAAAACCAAGACATCTGCCCCCTGAAGACTCCACGGCTCACACACTTCATCCCTTCTTCCTAACAAGGAGCTCTGGGCCCCAGAGGCCTTCAACAGTCCAAAACACTGACTTCTCCAACACGCTCCAAGAGCTGTCAAGGCTGACAAGGCTGTTGAGCGTGGGGATGACACTCAAGCCATGGAGTGGGTGCTAAGGATGGAGTCCTGCTAGCTCCTGGCACAGGGATGTGCTCTTCCCACCACAGCCCTAAGCACAAGAGTCTCCTGCAGGCTGCAGCTTTGCAGGGACTGTCTGGCAACACACATCTCTTCTTTCCACAAGGTGACTGAGCTCAGCCCCTTTCATCCCTGTCCAATGGAATTACCTGAGCAGAGGGAGACCTTTCAGGCACAGATGGTGAAAGCATCTCCTCCAGTGTCTCCAGAACAAGGTCCAGATCCAGTGGTGGCAATTCCTCTTCCCCAGGAGTACTCCATACCCAGCTTGGGGCTCTCCATGCTGCATAACCAGCACTGCCAGCTGGAGCACTGGGGACTGAAGTGCCCGGGGCGGCTGCAAGAATCCAAAAACATCGGTGAGACTCCAAAATGAGGCTTTGGGACGCAGAGCTTTATTGCTGCCTTGGATCAAACATCACAGGAAGCGCACAGCAACCTCAACTCCAGAAAGGTATTAAAAACTTCCCAGGGAATTGGAAGAGTGAGCTCTTCCCCTTCAGAAGTATTATCCTAATGGACGTGTACATAGATTAAAGTATTGCTTGTGAAACTGATCTAGACATGTACACAGACATAATCACCTTTAATCACAGCCTTTTGCATCTTCCCAGCAGCTTTGGCATTTGGCTGCTTGAGTTTCTCATCACAAGAGACCACAGAAAGTGCATTCACCCAGGAAGAGGCCAGAGGTGCTGACACACATGCTAAACTTAAACTGCGAGTTTATTCTAAGGAGCAACCATGGAGGTGAGGCCATGGTCTGCAGCTGCAACTGTTCTGGGGACTCCCAGCGTGCACTGAAATTTCATAGCATTATTTGTGGGAGAGACTGTTGGAAATGGAAAATCTGCAGCCTTAGAAAAAGCCTGGATTGATGGAGTGATGAAAGTACACAGACATTAGGTAGAGTAATTCTAAACCTATGTTCTTACAATTGCAAGTAAGAATATGCCTAGAGTAAGTAAGAAATTATATGAAGTAAAATAGTTGGAGGTATCAAGTGTAATAGTGTGATTTATAAAGTAAGTTAGAGATCTAGAAACTATAACAGAAGTGTGTGTGAATACGTGACCTGTTAGCTTGTTGGTTAAAAGACAGATGCAGTGTGGAAAAATCAAGTAAAGGTGATAGCTTAATAAGTGAAAACAAACTTCGTGCCAACTGTCTACTGGACTAAAAAGTTATATATTGCCATGTGGAGAAGGAACTTGTAACTTCCTCAAGCTGTGGTTGACTTGTTGCCTGTAAATCTCACACCTCAGGACTGATATCTTATTGGGCTACTTAAGCAATAAATCATCCCAAAGCACGGTGGTCCCATCCCTTGTATTTCATCTCAACAAAAGACAATCTGTAAACTCTGCAATATCCTATCAGAGTCCTAGTTTGGCTTCATCCAAAGAAAAATGGGAGTTCACCTGACACCGACCAGTTGTGGAGAAATGTTCTTTGCCTCACCCTTTGACCTCTACACAGAGGCTGCCTGGAAAATGGCCAGAGCATCCTCCAAATCTGCAGCAAGGACAGGAAAAGCAGACAGAGATTCTTTTGATATTCATGATCCTCCTTCCTAGTACCCTCGACACCTGATTCTGACAATCAAATGTACACATGACAGAGCACCATGGCAAAATACTTCAGTCACTTTTTGTGATCTTTCTGAAAAGCCAGGGGAGAAACACATTGCGTACCTGATGGGATGTTGGCTGGCAAGTGCTGCTCTGGAGAAGTGCAGCTGCTGCTCTCTGGAGAGGCCGCAGAAGTGCTTTGATGGTGCGCAGGAAATGCTGGAGTGATGAGCTCTGGCTGGAATTGAAATTTGCGTGTGCCTGGCTTGCCTGATGAAACCCCAAGTGCAGGTGGAGCAAAGAATTTCTTGGCACGTGCTGGGGAAGCTTCACGCCCTTGAGGATCTGGACTTGTCCTGGAAGGGCCTGCAGGTAGCTCTGAATCCTCAGGGGAGGCAGCACTGCGCTTCTGGCATGAAGGAGCTGTGCAGCAGGGAGGGAAGAAGAAAGGAAGCAAAGGGAAGGCTGGGTCACTACTGGTCCTCAGGTGTGTTTCCCTTGGCAGCAACTGTACTTGTCCCAAGGGAGACAGAAGCTCCCATCCTCCCAAGCAGGGGGAGAAGGAGAAAATTCCCTTCTCATGTTCTGAAGCTTTGCAACAACCAATTCCTTGTCTACTGAGCTCTCCCGTACTTATTCATCTGTCTGGGAAAAGTGTCCCGCTGCCATTCCTCGACAGGAGGCAACTGCCAGGAACTCAGCTGCCAGCTCTTCTCCCTTCTGCTCCAAAGGCACACAAAAACTTTAGAATCACAGCCTTCCCTATCTCCCCAGCAGCTTTTAGATTTGGCTGCTTGAGTTTCTCAACACAGAAGGCCATAGTACGTGCATTCACCCAAGCAGAGCCCAGATCTTCAGGCACACACTGAGAAATTCAACTATGAGTTTATTCTGAAAGCAACCTTGTAGGTGAAGCCATGTTCTGCAGCTGCAGCTCTTCTGAGGCACACAGAGTTCATTTCAATGGCACGGCCCGATTTGCAGGCCAGTCAGTCTGAAACATCTGCAATATCCTATCACCGTCCTAGTTGGACTTCATTCCAAGAAACAGGGGAGTTCACCTAACACTGACCACTTGTCTGTCGGGCAATATTTTTCACCCAGCCCTTGCACCTCAGCAGACAGGCTGTCTGGAAAATGCCCAGAACAACCTCCACATCTGCAGGAAGGACAGGAAGAGCAGAGAATACTTTGGCATTCACAGTCTCACTTCCTAGTACACTTAACACTGTCTTCTACGTGATTCTCACTTGAGATCTACTCATGACAGAGGACTCAGGGAAAACACTTGAAAGGCTCAGTTGCCAGGACCTATTGGAAAAGGAAGGGTAGAAACTCTTTCCCTACCTGATGGCTCGCAGGCTGGGCTGTGCTGCTGAGAAGATGAGCAGCTGTTGCTGTGTCCAAGGGGCCTGCAAGCAGCTTCAGGGTGGATTGGAGTGAGGTGAACCATGAGCTCAGGATGGCGTTTCAGGTCCAGGCGAACCAGTGGAACCGTGAGCTTGCGGAGATTAAATCTCTGGATGAGCTCTCTTGATGGTTCCACTGGTGAAGCCCCAACAAGTCCAGAGGTGGCACAGACTTTCTTGGCAGCTGCTGGGGAAGCCTCACTCTCCTGAGCACCTGCACTTCTCTTGGAAGGGCCTGGAGGCAGCTCTGAATCCTCAGGTGAGGCAGCATCGCGCTTCTGGCGCAAGGGAGCTGTGCAGCAGGGAGGGAAGAAGAAAGGAAGCAAAGGGAAGGCTGGGTCAATACTGGTCCTCAGGTGTGTTTCCCTTGGCAGCAACTGTGCTTTTGTCAGGGAAGACAAAAGCTCAGCTCCTCCCAAAACAGGGTGAGAAAGAAAAATATCACCACATGTCTTGGGGGATTTGATGCCTATAGAACTTAAGTCAAACTTACAAGCTGCTTCTATAGGTTGAGTTATAAGATATCAATATAACCTAATATATCCGTATCAACAGATATCAAAGGAACCTGAATCATAACTTAATGTATCTATTTAACTTGATATAGACGTCTTTCTATGCATTGTAGTGTCTAGTATATGGTTAACTAGTTGCTCAGAGCTGGAGACCCGCGAAAAAAAAAAGAAAATCTCACCAGGTGGTCAGTTTCAGAGATAGGGAAGTATAGTACTAATGAAAAATTAGCAAACATCAAGCCAATTAGCCACAAGATAAAGAAATTAGACTGGTTAGGACCAGACAGACCTAGGAACACCGTAGCTGTGCATGCTCTGAAGACAAAGTTGAAAAGTTCAGATGCAAAGACGACTTTGGAAGCCTTCATCAAAGACCCCCAACGACCCCCAAACTGGGGAGGCGCAAGCACAGTGAAAAAGAACTATCTATAGTCATGAGATTATACTATGTAAATTAATTCCAGAGTATATAATATACTGTGTCTATTAGTTCCATATGTTATAATGACATAGTAACACCAAGCAATAACTAAATATACTACAGCAATTGACAAAGGTGGATGAATTAGGAGGAGAAATCCTCCTCACCTCCAGCACTGAAATAAACAACTCTACACACACGGCTCTATGGGATTTTATTCCCTTTGCAACAACCAGCTCCCTGTCTACTGAGCTCTCCCCTATCCGTTCAACCCTTGGCAGGAGGCAGCTGCCAGAAACCCAAATGCAGCCCGGCACAGCTCCCGGGCCCAGGAGCTCGGGGCGGTCGCGGTGAAATCTGCTGTTTCTATAGTGCAGCCAGCCCCCAGCATCGCCCGGCACAGCCGCCACAGCCCGGGCCGGCACTTGGTGGAAGCCGCAGCGGCCGAAGTGGCACAGGAAGCTGCAGAACTTCAGAGCTGCGTGGCTCTGAAAGTGTGTGGGGCTGGCCCCTGGTCGCCGCCCAGGCTGAGCAGCTCCCGCTCGAAGAGGGAGCGGTCGATGAGCAGCCCCTGGGTCTCGACCAATACGCCCAAGCCCTCGGCTCACCCGCACTCCCGGAGACCGCCCCGAGCGTCCCAGGGCCGCCCAACGAGCAGCGCCAGCCACGGTGCAGGGCCGGGCCGGCTGCCGGCCGAGCGGGCCAGCGTGTGGCGAGCGCAGGCACGGCGGGACTGTCCCACAGCCCCCGGCAGCCCGGCACAGCTCCCGGGCCCTGCCGGCACAGCAGCCTTGCCCAGCACGGGCAGGGGCCGCTCCTGCCCGGCCGGGCAGCGCCCACGGACAAAGCCCACGCCTCCCTCCGCGCCCGCAGCTCCCACCCCGTCTCACCGGCTCTGGGCGGCTGCCCGGTGGGGAAGGCAGGCAGCGACCGGTCCGTGGAGGGCCGCTGGAGGCGGCTGGGCTGGCGGCTACGCACCTCCAGCCCCGCGGCCAGTCTCTGCCTGTTGGCCCTGGTCCGGCGTTTGATGTGGAGCAGGAGCTCGGGGCGATCGCGGCGGAAGTTTGGGTTCATAAAGTGGAGCAAAGCCCCGGCATCGCCCGGCACAGCTGAGCCAAGCCATGACGGCACCTTTTGGAAGCCATACAGATTGAGCTGGCGCACGAAACTGCCAAAGTGCGTGGCTTTGAAGCAGTCCGGGGCCGCCCCCGCCCCCTGGCCGCCCCCTCCGTGGGTGCCGCCCGGGCTGAGCAGCTCCCGCTCGAAGAGGAAGCGGTCGATGAGCAAGCCCTGGGCCTGGCTGTCCCAGCGCACGGAGCGGACGCGGGGGCTGTTCACCAGGCCCCACAGCTTGGCGGGGAAGGTGCTGGCATTGATTCCGGCGGGCAGCGGCAGCTCCTCCATGGCCCCGATCTGTCTCCGACTGTCGCCGCAACGGCCGCGGCGCAACGGCCTGAGGGGGGCGCTGCGTTCGGCCCCGCGCGCGCCCGGCGCGGCCCCGGCGCGGGCCGGACTCGGCGAGGACGAGCGGGGCCTGAGGGGAGATAAGGCCAGGGAAGAGGAGGTGAAAAATGCATGGGGGAAATTATAAATGACATAGGAATTCCACTCATTGACAAAGATTGTTACTGGAATAAATGGAATTGATTTTTGCTAACTAAATTGGAACTGTTATTCAAGTTATTTTTAGAAACAACTGTCAGGAAAATTAATCCACAAACGCCAGAGGTTTATGTCCAAAAAGGAGACAGAGGAGTCCTTTTTTCTTTATTCAAATAATGAGAGAGGTCATGGGGAATTCCCCTGGGGTCTCTCAAATTTTTGGAGGGTGCAGCCTCCTTTTTATCCTAATTCCCGGCCGCTTGTCCCTTCTCTCTTTCCCCACAGGCTGAGGTACTTGACAGGTACAGACTGCCCGGAACACCTGATACCTGCGATACCTTCCCCCCCACCCACAATGCATAATCCCTTCTTAATTCTTTACTTCTATGGAATTCATAGTGTTCTTTCAGTGTCTCTTTGATCTTTTAGTGGAATCCATCCCATTGTTTCTGTTGTCTCTCACTGATAGCTGCTTCTTATCTGTCTCGTTAGGGACTTTTGGATTAGGTTCTTTTTCCCTTTGAACTGAAGATTGAGAGAGGGAGGCAGTTTTCTCTTGTTCGGTCTCAGTTGTTTATTTTTTTCTTATCAGCATGACAAGGTACAAGGAGCTATGTGCACTATGATAGAAAAGGGTAAAATGGCTAACAAAGATCCTCTTTTAAATGGGTAAAAGGTAAAAGTCTTTTTAAAGACATGCTCATGAATTTCATGTCATATGAAATTCAGTGTTTCTTTGAATCTTAGAACTAAGTATTAGAAACAAGGGCACACACTCTGTATCTCAGACTCCAAAAAGTCCTAAGTTTTATTACATACCCACCAATTCACTTTGTCTGCTTCCATTCTACTACTGCTTGCAGTGTTCCATACTTCTGGATCTGATTCATTTTCAGAACCTTCCCACTTAATGCACCAAGGGGTATCTGCCATATATTGGAATTTCTGAAGCACGCTCACTGACCATGCACGGTCCCAATCTTCAACCCGATCTTTTCTTTCCTGTCTTTCATACTTCAGTTTTGACACTGGAATCTTTTCTTTAATAACCTTTGCTATCTTTTCATAACACGATCCATAATTCCCTAATTTCCCATACCAGCCTAGTTTTGGTTCATCCTTTCCTCCATTTTCATGACAATCCCATAGAGATGAATACTTTGGCTTCACAGCATTTTCAAACACTGTCTTCTTTTGGTACTTGTAGTCTATTTGCAATACACAGCTCACATTTTCGCTTTTGTTCTTTGGTATTTCAGGTAATTTTGATGTTATAATTCCCCAGCTTATTGGGTCTCCTGCTGCCTTTGGTATTGGCAGACAGGCAGTTATTTTGCTGGTGTTTTGCATGTTGGCAAAATCTTTAATTAATCCAATCACCACATTTTCTGCCTGGATAGTATTAGAAACTTTTATCACTTGTGTTTCTGGCTGCACCCCCACATCCCTCTTCATTCTAAAATGAAGAGTTGTCAGCTGATCCTTTTGCATTTCACATCTCAAGGTAACATTGATTCCAACTGATGGCACTAAAGGCCATAAAATAATCACCATTACAGTCACTAGCAACCTAGACATTTGAAACAATCAAACCCGCTTTATCTGCAGCTCTGTTGGCCCTACAGTTTGCGCAGTGCACAGTGCAGGGGAAACCTTCTTCACTCTGGTGTAATGTATGCAGGGATCCAGTCCAGCTCCTTTGACTGCTGTCAAGGTAGTTAACAGTACCTGATAGGGTCCATTCCACCTTTCTTTTAATGCTTCTTCCTTCCAGCTTTTACCGTACACTTCATCTCCCGGGGGGATATCATGAACTGGATTCTCAAGAGTCAGCGGCCTATTCCACACAAGGGTGCTCCAAAGTCGAGCTAGAGCTTTTCCAAGAGACAGAACATAATTCTACACCTCTTGCTTCCCTGTAACATGTACATTTGGATTAGGTTCAGGGGATTCCTATGGTTTCCCATACAATATCTCATAAGGACTGACTGACATCCCGCTTCTAGGCTTTATCCGAATCCTCAGCAGTGCTATTGGTAAAGCTTGTGGACACTGCAATTTAGCTTCTTGGCATATTTTGCTGATTTGCCTCTTCAAGGTCTGATTCATCCTCTCTACCTGTCCACTGGATTGGGGTCTCCATGGTGTATGGAGATCCCAAGCTATTCCCAGCAAACCTACTCACCTCCCTCACTTCTGTGGCTATGAAATGTGGGCCCTTATCTGATGATATTCCTAGAGGCACCCCAAATCTTGGAATGATTTCTTGCAGTAACCACTTGACTGTCTCCTTTGCTTGATTTGTGCAACAGGGAAGAGCTTCTGGTCATCCTGAAAATGTGTTAACCCTTACCAATAGATATTTGTATCCTCGAGTTCTTGGTAATTCTACAAAATCTTCTTGCCAATAATCTGGTTCTACTCTTACCCAAATTCTTCCTAATTGTACCTGTCGTGTAGCCACTGGATTGTTCTTCAAGCAAATTTCACATTTTGACATTGCCGATTTTGCCATTGTTAACATCTGTACTGAAATTAAATTTAGTTTGAACAATTTCACCAATGCCTCTGCACCCTAATGACATTCATTATGTTTAATTTGTAGAACTTCTCTCATTATCAAGGGGGGTACCTCTACTTGTCCTTGTGTAGTCACCTACCACCCTTCTGAATTCTTCTGTGCATTCAGTGAGCGTCTCAATTTCTCATCCTCTATTGAATATTTTGGTTCTGGAGGTAAATTGAATTGAGATACATTAGTTTTTAAAGGTGAGCTTTGCAGTGCATGATTGCTACTTGCTCAGGCTTTTGTACTGCTTTTATTAATTGCAGGACTGCATCTTGATGTTTAATGTGTGTGCCTTGAGAAGACAGCAGTCCTCTTTCTTTCCACAGTGCTCCATGTACATGCACCACTCCAAAAGCATATTTTGAATCAGTCCAGATATTTACTTTCTTCCCTTCACTCAGCTCTAATGCCCTGGTTAAAGCAGCCAGTTCTGCTCGTTGGGCAGATGTGTTTGCTGGCAAGGCTTTGCCTCCACCACTGCACCTGTTGTTGTTACTGCATATCCAGGGTATCTGGTCCTGTTCTCCACAAAACTGCTTCCACCTGTAAACAGCTCCCAGTCTGCCTGTTCCAGTGGGACATCTTTCAGCTTTAGCTGAACAGGTGTGTTCTATCACTTCCACACAATCGTGTTCCAATGGGCCTTCTTCAGTTGTGGTACCTAGGAACAAAGCTGGATTCAAGAGGTCAGTTGTCTTTAGTGTGACATCCTGCTCAGTCAGGATTACCTGGAATTTCATCATCCTGCTTGGAGATAGCCAATGGCCCCCCTTTTGTTCTAAAACAGTGGTCACCATGCGTGGCACATAGACATCTATGTGTCTACCCATCGTGAGTTTCCTAGTTTCTTGTGTCAGCATCACGGTGGCTGCAACTGCCCACAGGCATGAAGGCCATCCAGCACTCACGTGGTCAAGTTGTTTGGAGAAGTAGCTTACCAGCCTTTTCCAGCTTCCCAAACCTTGGGTCAGCACTCCCAGTGCTGGGTGTGATCTTTCATGCACAAACAGCTGAAAATCTTTGGATAGGTCAGGCAGTCCTAATGCTGGAGCTGTTGTCAATGCCTCCTTCAGTTTGAGGAAGGTCTCCTTCTGTGGTTTGCCCCAGGTAAATGGCTGTGTCTTGTGGGCTTCATTCAGGGGTTTTGCAATTAGTCCATAGTCCATGATCCACAGGCAGCACCATCCAGCCATCCCGAGGAAGACTCGCAGCTCATGCAGGTTCTGGGGTTCTGGAATAGCACAAATAGCTTGAATATGATCAGTACCCAGCTTACATTGCCCTTGTGAGATTTCACATCTCAGGTAAATCACAGTCTGCTGGGCAATTTGTGCCTTCTCTGTAGACACCTTATATCCTCCCATTCCCAGCTGATTTAAAATTTCAATTGTTACCTTTATGCAGGTTGTCTTTTCCTCTGTAGCTATCAGTATATCATCAACATACTGTCACAGCAGGTATTGCTCCCTCAGAACTTGCCCATTCTCGGTCCAAATCTCCAGCTCTTTAACCAGCTGGCTTCCAAATAGGGTTGGACTGTTCTTGTATCCTTGTGGGAGTCGTGTCCAGGTGAGCTGGGTTTTCCTTCCATTTTCTGGATTTTCCCATTTAAAGGGAAACAGTTTCCTACTTTCTTTGTCAAGGGGTATGCAGAAAAAGGCATCTTTTAAATCAATTACAGTAAACCATTTCTATTTCTCTTTCACGGATGTCAACAATGTGTAAGGATTAGCTACCACTGGGTACATATCTTTAGTTATTCCATTTATTGCTCTCAAATCCTGTACTAGTCTGTACTCACAATTTGGTTTCTTTACTGGAAATACTATTTCCAGTGTATTAGATTCTGATTCACATTCTTCTAGAATTTGGTACATCAAACATTTATCAATAATCTTTACTATTCTTTGCCGTGCTTCTGTCTTTATAGAATACTCTTTAACCTGCACAGCTTTTGCTCCTTCTTTTAATTCCACATGTACTGGTTGTGCCAATTTAGATTTTCCTGGTATGTCTGTTTCCCATACAGAGGGAATTACTGCATCCTCTACTTCCCAAGGGATGGTAAGGACTAGTTTTTCTTTTATCATTAACATTTGTCCTGTCTTTGATTCAGGTATTTTCATTAAAAGTTTTCTGTTCTCAAAAGTTATCACTGCATCAAGTTTTGCTAATAAATCTCGTCCTACAAAGTGGAATTGGGCAGTCAGGCATATATAAAAATTCATATGTTGAAACTTTGTTTCCAAAACAGAAATCCAGGGGTTGCAGGAATGTCCAATTCTCCTCCTTCCCTGTGGCTCTAACTATTGTTGCTGATTTGTCTCCAATTAGCCCTTTTAGATCATTTAGCACAGAATATGTAGCCCCTGTATCCACCAGAAATTTTACTTCTTTATCTCCCAATTGTATAGTTAATAAAGGCTCTTGTGTTGGCTTTTGTTCCAATTCTAGTCAGCTGCTGTACTCCCCCAGCCCCATTAATTCCAAAGTGTCTTGATTCTGGTTGAACTGATTGCCCTGGTTAAACCCATTCGGGCATTCATTTTTCCAGTGCCCCTCTTGTCTACAATAAGCACATTGATTTAACCCTAATCTTGGCAAAACCCATCTCCCTTGTCCTCTGCCAAGTCTGCCCCTCCCCCGTCCACGACCACCTCTGCCACGTCCTCTGAAACCTGGATTCTCTCTTCCTTGTATCACTGCCAAAAGATTTTGCTGCTGTTTTTTACTAGATTCTTTTTCCCTCTTATTGTATACTTTCCAAGCCACTTCAAGTAATTTATTCAAATTCTTTACGTTCTCTCCTTCTAACTTCTGCAATTTTCTCCTAATATCATTTTGCGACTGCCTAAGAAAAATGAACGCAAGCTCAACTTTCCATTGTTCTGTTTCTAGTTGAAGATCTGTATACTTTCTCGCTGCCTTCTTAAGCCTTTCCAAAAATGCAGCAGGAGATTCTTTCTTTTTCTGTCTTACCTCATACAATTTAGACCAATTCATAGCCTTAGGTATAGCATTCCCAACCCCTGTCTGGAGCCACTCTTGATATCTCTTCAGCCTCCGCATGTCCCCAAAGGCATTGGGATCCCACCCTGGATCCTTGGTCAGAAAGTTCTCATCTAAAGTCCCCGTCACCACCCCAGTTCTGAGATCTTCTCTCACCTTCTCCTTGGCTGCTCTAAGCACCATCTCTTTCTCAGCAGAGTCCATTCAATTATCCAATATTACTTGTATATCTTCTCAATCTGCATTCTGAGTTTTCATAATCATTTTTACCACCCCTGCCACTTGATCAGGATTTTCTCATTAAGTTCCAGCTGATTGTTTCCAAATTATCAAGTCTGCAGTGGAAAAAGGAACTTTGACAAACACCAGCCCCTCTACTCCTACCCCTTGTCTCAAGGGGGCAATCACAGTCTGCCTTTGTCTGCCCAAATCTTTTCCCGTTCTACCCAGAACCGGAGCAAGCTTTGACCGAGTCCGATGGGACCCCGGTGTCACTGATTTATTATCATCACCCCCGCTACTGCTATCCTCCTCCCCAGCATTTTTCACATTTCCTTGTATCACAGTTAGATCTTGATCATCTCCTGCAGAAGAAGGATCAGGTGAAGGCAGAAGCAGAAGAATAAAGAGGGAAAAGTGAAGTAGGATTAGGCGAGATAGGGTTAGATGAAATAGGATTAGGTGAAGTGAGGGCAGACAAAACAGAATCAGGTTATTTTGGTTCTGCTGAAACCACTTGTAAATCAACATCCATCTCTTTCCCCTGATGCAAACTTTCTTTTAATGCCAAGTGCTCTAAACAACTTTTCCTTTTACACAGACCTCACATTTATCACTCACACATGCTTTAACTGCCATCAATCCACACTCAGCCTGCCATTCTGGCTTGTCTCTCAAATAGAAAAACAAATCTACATACGGAACTTCATCCCATTTTCCCTCTTGCTTACAGAAAACATCAACTGTAAAATGGTGTTATACTGCAAAGATCCATTTCTCGGCCACTTTTCCCCACTGTCCAGGTCATATCCTGGTCACCATGTATTACAATAATCAATCAACTTTACGTAAATCTTGCCCAAAGTTACCCTGTTTCCAATGTGCCAATAAGCACCCCAAAGGAGAAGTACGTGCTATAGGGGCATTGCCACCTCAAATCCCTTTAAGCTTCTCCATGTTACAGTTACAATACACCACACACCACTGATGATGAACCTGCAACGCTTTCACTTCTGTTGTCTGACAGACGGCGCCTGGGCAATACCAGGAATTCCTCCAGCCCAACCGTGCGGAGATTTCGCTGTGTCTTATTGGCAGGCACCAGACCAGACTGAAAAGCACCTTACCTCTCTCAGAGGGACATTGTGAGCAGAGGAGACGGTCACGGCCGGATGGGCTCCCCGAGAATCCCTCGGTGCCGGCTGGAGCGTGATCGGGTCATGAACTCGCTCAGCAGCACTCACAGGGTCCCATCTGGGTCACCAAAATGTCAGCGTTCAGGAACACACATAATCACAGATTGATTATATACAGGTGCTTTATTGAAGCGTGTGGGAACTAGGGGTATCAGCAACCTAAATCTAGCTCCATTGTCTTTGTCCAAAGTGCACATATTTCTACAATTTCAGCTGTAGCAGTAATCACTAGAACAACCTTATCAATATTGCTTCATTAACTTTATCGATATTGCTTCATGAGAGTTAGCTCATCCTTGTACGAACATGTACAAATCTTATCTCTGGGTGGGTATCTTGGAGACCCCAAGCACAAGTTCCTGTTACCGTAAACATTTCAGCTTGCTAGACCATCCCTAATACCAAACATTCTTGTGGCCTAATTCTACATGATTTTCAGAAATATTATTCAGAGACATTTAACCCCACAGTAACAGAAGGACCAAGGATCCACTGTGACTCCACGGAGTGTCATGGAACCGTGGAGACCATTGTGACACTCCAGGGCCTCATGGAACCATTCTGACACCAAGCTGGGTGGGAGTGTGGATGTGCTGGAGGGCAGGAGGGCTCTGCACAGGGACCTGGACAGGCTGGATCCAGGGCCCAAAGCCAACAAGGTGAGGTTTAACAAGACCAAGTGCCGGCTCCTGCACTTTGGCCACAACAAGGCCTGCAGTGCTCCAGGCTGGGGCCAGAGTGGCTGGACAGCGGCCAGGCAGAAAGGGAGCTGGGGCACTGATGGACAGCAGGCTGGACATGAGCCAGCAGTGTGCCCAGGTGGCCAAGAAGGCCAATGGCCCCTGGCCTGGATCAGGAATGGTGTGGCCAGCAGCAGCTGGGCAGGGATTCTTCCCCTGTGCTGGGCACTGCTGAGGCCACACCTCGAGTGCTGTGTCCAGTCCTGGGCCCCCAATTGAGGAAGGCCATGGAGGGGCTGGAGCATGTCCAGAGAAGGGCAACAAGGCTGCTGAGGGGTCTGGAGCACAAGTCCTGTCAGGAGTGGCTGAGTGTGGTGGGTTTTAGCTCTGGCTAAAATCACCAGAGTACTTCCTTCTGTCTTACTGTGAGATATGGATTAGGAGAAGGGCAAAACAGGCTTAAAACTTAAAAGGAATAAAGAAACTTTAGGATCAGATCTACAAGAATAAGAAACAAGAATAAAACCTCCAGTAACCTTTCCTCCCCCCACACCCAACATTTCCTTTCCCAAGTGACACGGCAGATACAAAACCTGGGACGTTAAAGCAGTGCCAACTATATAATAGTCTTTCCATCAGTCTGTGCAGGGAGAGGAGTTTTCTCTTGTCATGCCATGGAGAGTTCTCCACAAGAAACATTTTTCTCGTCAGTTTTCATTTCTATGAATGGCAGTCACCTGGGCACAAACTCTGCCCTCTCCTCCCATTTTCACACCACTCAGAGGTGTGTTCATGGGCCATGAGCTAAGGGGTATTATATTAAGGATGAGTTATTCAAAGGCAAAGGTTCTCTTCATCTCTGAGAATAGAGGTTTTCTTCTTCTCTCCGTGGGGGCAAAGGGTCTTCATCAGCTCTCATCTCCCTCTCTCTCTGTTCAAGCTCTCATGGGATCACAGCTACTCCACCATCTGCTTGGCTTCATCAATGGATACCTTTGCCCAGATCTACAGCTTGAATACTTCAATCCCCCAATACTCTTTCATGAATTAAAGGAGTTATTTTTCAGAACATTATTATTCATCTCCATGGCCCTACCAAAAGACTATTTCAGCTTATTAGAGCATCTCCTCATTCTCCTTCCATCTGAGGCTTGATTACTTCTTTTACTGACCTTGATGTTTCATGCTGTATTTTTACGTGTCTCTTGGTTCTTTTCTTTTGCTGGAGAGAGGATTAAAGTCTGCAGGTCTCCTCTGTGTAGTGGAAGGGTTAAATCTGTCCCAAGCCATGGCAGGCAGTGGTGGTGTGGGATTTCAGGTGTGGCTGGTGCCAGCTCTCAGGAGCTGTCTGTGCGGGCCGGGGGGCAGGGGGGGTGTTGGCGAGTGTCATCAGCCGTGGCCTGGCCCAGCCTGGGGGCCGGGGGCTCCCCTGGGAAGGGCTTTGGCCACCCCGCTGGAACGGGACCCGGAGGGCTTCCCGGGAAAGCCAGCACCGCAGCAGAGCCTGGCCTGGCCTGGGGGGGATCCCGCAGTCTCCATCTCCCCCCGGGAGCAGCTGGGCTCCGGCCCAGCCCCCCCCAGGCCGCACAGGCCACGGGGGAGCGGGGCCAGCCACACCAGAGCTCTGCTGCCTTTCAAGGCTGCAAAGAAAGAGACCAGTTCCTGGGCTTGGGTTTTTAAAAGGTGCCATTCACAAAGGTGAAGTTACTTTGCAGTGGTGCAGAATGCTGTCAGTTGTCAGAACTGGCCAGCTATTGGCTTAATCTCAAGCACAGAAGGAACTCCCCACAGCCTCTCTCAGAGGAATCACTTCTGTGGCTGTTTCCCACTTCTTTCCCTAAATGCTCATCTACCACACCCTTTGACCATAAGATAATTCTCATCACTCACAGCTCTCAAGGCCTTATTTAAAACCAAGAGTGTTTCTCCAGTATCAACCAAAAATTCTACTTTTATTAATTTTTTTCCCAGTTTCATTTTTATAACCAGGGGGTCTTCTGGGGTGGACTCCCCAGGCCCCTTCAGTCTTCTTGTGGATGTGTGACTGCAACCACCCCTCCTTTCCCTTCTTTCTTTTGGCCATCTCGCTTCCACTTTGGACACTCATTTTTCCAGTGGCCAAATTCTCCACAGTTCGCACATTGGTCTCTACCCAGTCGAGACGGGCCTCGTTTGGGTGGTCCTTGTCCATCCCTTCCTTTCCCTTTTCCTTCCTCCTGTACCACTGCTACTAGCTTCTTCATTTCCTGCTTATATCCCTCTTCTCAATTGCTGAAAACTCTCCATGCCTCTTCCAATAAGGCTTCTAAGTTTCACCCATCTGCCCCCCAAAGCTTTTGGAGTTTGCTCCTCATGTCCCCCATGGATTGTTCCAGAAATAGATTAACTAGCTGCTGTATTCCTACTTCAGAGCCCGGCTCCAGTGGTGTGTGTCTGTGCATCGCGTCCTTCCAAGGATCTGGGAATTCCGAGGGAGATTCCGAGGGACCTTGTTTGATTGCATATAAGGCTGCCCAGTTCATGGTTTTAGGTCCAGCCCTCTCCACTCCCTTCACTGTCCACTCCTGGGAGCTTTCTGACTTTCTCCTTCCACTCAACTGATTTGGATCCCATTGTGGGTCCTGGAGAGGAAAGTATTCTTTTACATCCATTTGTAATGTTTTCTAATGGTCCTTTGCCAGGTCCCCTGCTGGTTTTAGAACCAATTGTTTCTCAGTTTTGGTTAATGCATCTAATAACAATTGTGTGTCACTTCAGTCTGGGTTATGTTGTTTGACTATATATCGTAAACATTTGGCAGTGTTTACTGGGTCACTTTGATAATTCTTGGTGACCTTTTCTCACACCTCTGTGTCGGGAGGAGAAAAGGGTTCCTTAACTACCATTGTCCCTTCTGGTCCTATTGCTCCCCACAAGGGTGCCTGTAGTACCTGCTTTCTGCTCCGGGATGCAATCGGGCTACCTGGGGGTGTTGGGGCTGATGCCCCCTTAAAGCTGTCGGAAGGAGGTGGAGGGGAAATGCAGCTTCCAGGTGTGGAGGGGTCAGAGGGGCAAATGGAGCTTCCAAGTGCACCTCTTCCTCCTCCTGCCTCCTAAAGGGAGGGCTGATTAAATTAGTACAGTTCTGTTCTTGCTGGGCTGCTGCTGGATAGGCCTTACTCAGCCTGATGCACCTCTGGCCGAGGCTGCAGCTCCAACAGCACCGTTTGAGCTTCCCTTTGTTGGCCTGATTTTCTTTCTCAAGGGCCAACACCAAAGGATCAGAGGGAGCTTTGATCCCACAGTCCCTCTGCCATTCAGGGTTATTCCAGAGGGAGAAAAACATATCACAGGCCAAAAGCTCATCCCACTTCCCCTGGTGTCTAAGGAAAAGCATGAACTGCAGCAGGGTGTTGTACTCTGCTGTGCTACTGGGGGCCACCTTGCACCATCATCCAGGCGATCCAACGGCCACCAGTGAGAACAATATTTTATTGAACTCTTTTTGTTCTCAGTGCCCCCAGTGCTTGCAATTTCTTTCTAATGTGATAAGACACATCCCAGTGGGCCTGCACTATATACGTTCAGTTTGAATTGCCATGTTTCGTACGTCAGGTAAGTTGAGAAGCCCTCTTCCTTCACCGGTTGGTTTTGCTTATGCTTTAATCATACTTAATTACTGGCAAATGACATATAGAAATTGCATTTTTTTGCTAAATTGTATTCTTTTACTGAATTGTATTCTTTATGCCAAATTACTGTTCAATTCACTAAATTGGACATCTTTGCTCTCTCCTGCCCTCTTTATCTTCTCCTTCTTGTCTTATCCCATTTCCACCTAAATTTTTCCTCACAATTTCTCACAGTCTTTTCCCACTCTTCTTTGTGCACAACCCAAGTCTGAGGCACAAAATGGGTCCTTCCACACACAGGCTTTAAGATCTCAGGCTCACGACCAACCTGTCCTCGTTCACACTGCAAGCACCCCCTCGTCTGTTGGGCAGAAGAGCAGTGCCAGCGTGGTGCACAAACCTTACACTGGAATAATACCCACGCAAAATGTTGTCCCTGTTGTGAGTGAAACACCCCAATACCACAAATACACATGTTGTAGTTTAGGTTTGCCAATTTCCTTTCCCGGCCAATGCACCAAATAAATGTTGTGGTTTTAAAGCATTTGCTAAAAAATCACTAGAAAACTTATTCAGTTTTTGCTGTGAGATATGGATTAGAAGAAGAGCAAAACAGGATTAAATCTTAAAAGGAATAAAGAAAGCTTATTAACAAAACTACAAGAATAAGAAACCAGTATAAAACTTCCACAAACCCTTTTTTCCCTACTACCCAACTGTTCTCTTTGTGCACATGACAACATAGAGACAAAATCTTGGTGGTTAAAACAGTCCCAACTTTTCTATAGTCTTTTCAGCAGTCTTTGTAGAGAAAAAGATGTTTTCTTCTGCTAATCTATAGAGTTTTTCACAAGAAAACCATTTTCTCATGGCTTTCTATTTCTCTAATGCCAGCTGCCCAGAAAACTCTGCCATCACTTCTCTCCTCTAATTTCACAGCAATCCAAGGTGTGTTATGGGCCAATGAGTCACGGAGTGTCATTTTAAGGGTGAGTTATTCAAAAGGAAAAGTTCTCTTCATCTGTTTCTGTGAGCATCTCTGGAAACAGAAGTTTTCTTTTTGCCTCTTAAGGGCCAAAAAAAAAAAAGGGGGTGTGTGGAAGTTTTTTGCGGGTTTCTTATTCTTGTAGTTTTGTTAAACTTTCTTTATTCCTTTTAAGTTTTAAGCCTTTTTTGCTCTTCTTCTAATCTTCAACAACTATCACTTCTCTTTTTCTGTTTCAGCATCTCATGGGATCACAATTACTTCATCATTTGCTTAAATCCACACTTTGAAATACTCTATTCCCCCCAAAATACTCTGTCATGAATTAAAGAAGTTTTTTCAGAACATTATTGTCCATCTCCATAGCTTTAACAAAATAATATTTCCGCTTATTAAGGCATCTCCTTATTTCTCTCCCCATCTGAAGCTTAATTCCTTTCTTTTCTGTCTTTGATAGTTTATGTTGTTTCTTTACATGTTGATCTCTCTCTCTCTCTTTCTTTCTGGAAAAAAGCATTAATTAGCAAGTCTCATCTGGGTAGTGAAAAGGGTTAAAATCTTTCCCAGGCCTTGTGGATGGTCCCGTGATCTCTGCCAGAGCAGCAGCTGGGGCTGTCTGTGATGGAAGACTTTTTCCATGGCTGCTCTGGAGAGTGTGGCCATTATCTCAGCACGCTGCAGGTCGATATCTTTCCCTCCCCTTACTCAGCAGTCTCTGGTGAAACTCAGCAGCGGCAGAAACTGCAGCTGAGCCAGGAACTGGCCTGGCCCGCCAGCCCCACTGTGCAAGGCTCAGTGAACCCTCTGAGAAAGGGCTTCTGACACTTCACAGTCTCCATCCTTCCCGGGACCCGCACAACTCCGGCCAGCCCCGCTCCCCTCCCGTGGCCTTGTCCAGCCTGGGGGGAGGAGGCTGAACCGGAGCCCTGTTACCTCTTCAAAGCTGGAAACCAAAGAGAACAAGAAATTCCAGGGCTTAGGTTTTAAGGTGTTGTTCAAAAGTTGATCTCACTTTTCAATGGTCAAAACTACAGTCAGTTCTTAGAAATGGCCAGTCATTGGCCATTGGAGAGAAAAAACTCCCATCAGCCTCTAGCACCTTTAACCTCCTTAGGTGTTTCCCTTTGTTTCTTAAATGCCAATCCATCACAACACACCATTCCTGGCATCCCTTCTGTCCCTTCTGGGATTTCAGATCTTTAGGAGAGGGCTGTTCCCAATCCAAAGCTGTGATCTTTCCAGCAGAAGTTGGATAAACTCCCTCTGATAACACCCGCTCATTCCCTCTATCTGTCCAGTGGTGGCCTGGGTTTACAAACTCCCAAGGGTCCAGGCCAAACCCCAGGGGCAGAGGTAGTCCTTTAATTTGCCTTGCCAGGCTTGTAGCGTTCTTTCAGCCCTTCCACTACTTGTTATGACTAATAAGATTGAACATCCAGTGTATCCAACAAAGAAAGCGAAGGAAAGTTACCAGTGTGCTGGGATTATAACTTTTGACACAAGAGAGGAGTATTGCTACAGAAATACACACAAATCACTAAAAGCTCTGCAAAAGTACACAATGACTGCTAAAAATCTTACACAATGAAGGGGAAAAAAATCAAAGCTACACTCTTAACATCATGAACTACACTTCTAAATGTCCTGACCATGTCTCAGCCACTGTCTCAGTCACTCACACAAAACCAAAAGTCTGGACATAACACACTTCACCAAAGAGCAGCATTAACACAGGGGTTCGTTCCAGCCACCCCCAGAATTGCCAGTGGCCAATCCCTTTGGTCAATGAACCCCCCTTTGCCGGCCCCAGCCGGTACCCTCCTGCCGGCCGCGCAATCAGCCCAAGCGGTCCCTGCACCGCTCACTGACCCATGGTCACTTGCAAGCCCACCTTACCCCAGCAGGGACGAGGCTACGCGCAGGGACGTCTCCCTGGGGCTCAGCAGCAGCCCTTTAGTCCAGACCCCCCGAGGCTGGATTATAATACAAACCGTTTGATCCACGGGCAGCAGGTTCCTCGTCTACCCCTGCGGTGAGCGCACCAGTTGAGGAGTACCCCGAGAAGATCCCGGGGTGCGCCTTGGGGAGTCTATCCCCCGTGTGCTCCCACAGGGGGATAGAGAGGACTCCTGCCTGCCTCCCCAAAACTGACACATGGAAAGACTCTAAAACTGCAGTAGTTTTAAAGTAGCTTTGATTATTTATTATTGACAGGTGCCCGGGCACACGGGGGATTGATCCTCCAAAGACGTGTGCAAATGTCACAAGGTGTACATTCTCTATTTATCCCCCAAGTTATTACATATGCATAGGATTGAAAAATGTGCTTCATGCATATTCATTTCTTGGCTCCTCCCATCCCCATTCCATATGGTAATGAGCTCCACACCCCTCTGGACATGCACAGTTCACTCTGGTGGTCACTGAGGTGTCTTCATGGATGAAGGCTTGGAACTGTCCAAACCCCTGGGTCAGCTCTGTCCAGCTCTGGAGCCTGAGGGCCTCTTTCATCTCAGTGTTTTTTCTTTCCTAGGGCACTATGTTAAAATACATGGTACAGCCACTATGAAGTGGAGTAAACAATTCTGATTAGGACCTTTTTGTTGAGTCATGATCCTTATCAATCACATCTATATGTATATAAATACTTCTGCTTTGCTGTTCTTCATGTTGAGGGACAAAGTTGTGCAAAGGTTCAATTCCACATGTATAATCCTTTACACACAAATCACTGACAAAGTCTGGAGCTGGGATTGGATCCAGCCACTCCCAGAACTCCTCTCACAGAAGGAGTTTAGAAATCCTGGGGGTCCTGGCTTGGGGGATCTTGGGGTGTAATTGGGGTGTTGGGGGTCCTTTCTGCACCTGGTGACCCAACAAGAGCTTCTCTAATAACCTTTGCGTGAAGCTCCCACTGTGTCCATGACAGGAGCCCCTGGCAGTGTCGGTGACATCCCGGCTCTTTGGCAGCCTGGGGACTGCTGGGATGTCACCCTGGAGCCCCTGGCAGTGTCTGTGACATCTCGGCTCTTTGGCAGCCTGGGCACTGCTGGGATGTCACCCTGGAGCCCCTGGCAGTGTCGGTGACCTCACTGTTCTTTAGCAGCACAGGGATGTCATCACTGGACTCCTGTCACTGCCTGTGACAAACTGGCTCCTTGGCAGCGTGGAGACACCTCTGTTGTCACCCTGGAGCCCTGGGACTGTCACCTCACGAGCCTTAGGAAGATGAAGGAGCCCTGGGATGTCACCAAGGAGCCCCTGGGACTGCACGTGAGCTCACAGCTCTTCAGCAGCCTGGAAAGCCTGGGATCTGTTCATTCCTGCTCTGCTGAGGATGGATCCTCAGCAACTTGGAGGGAGGTTCCCTGATGAGTTTTGGTTCTCCAGAGGCTTGTTCAGTCTTCAGCTCTTCAGTCCAGGAATTCAGTCCCAGAAACTCATTAAGATTTCAAACCTCTCTAACAAGACAAGCCCCTGGGAATAATTTAATGTTACGTCTTCAGTTCTTCTGTAGTTAATTATACAGATTTCAGAAGAGTTTTCAAAGATAATATACTATATTTTTAAATCGTGCAGGGTTTTTTTTTGCCCTATTTAATTTTGTTTTCCTGTTTATAGATTGATATCAGCAATCTCCAGTTGATATTGATCCTGAGCACCTCCTAAATCACTCTGAACAGATCTGAAAATCAATTCCCTTGATGGCTGACAATCCATCAGACTTTGTCCCTAAAGCCCCCCATCTCAGGGCTGGGGTCTCATCCCAGCCCTGGCCCCCAGAGCAGCTGAGGAATGGAGCCACATCCAGGGGTGTCCCCAGGGCTCAGGACTGGGGCCAGCTCAGTTCAATCTCTTTATTGCTGCTCTGGAGCAGGGCACCCAGGGCCCCCTCAGGCAGCTGCCAGGGGAGCCCAAGCTGGGTGGGAGTGTGGCTGTGCTGGAGGGCAGGAAGCTCTGCAGAGGGATCTGGGCAGGCTGGAGCCATGGGCCCAGGACAATTGGATGAGGTTCAGCAAGGCCAAGGGCCGCGTCCTGCCCTGGCCTCACAACCACCCCAAATCCCTGGCCGTGCCCTGGCCCTGATCCCCACAGCCTGTCCTGTTCCCTTCATCCCTGCATTGCCAGGGACTCTGTGGGACACGGGAGCTCTGCTGTGCCTATGGAGGGAGCTCCAAGTGCCACCACTGCACTGGGAACCACAACTCATTGGCTTTGTGTCCTTTGGGGCTCAGGAACTGGGGACACTCAGAGGCACAGCAAGTTTCTCTTCATGGCCAACAGAAAAAATGGAAACATGATCCAATTTGAAAAACGTCAAAACTCTTCCCTCAGCAATGTGAGACAACCCAGCAGCATCTGATATGCCCACTATCCACCAGGGATATCCATACAGGAACATTTTTAGATAAAGACAAAGATAATTTTAAGAGCCATGAACACAATTACAGTGTTTCATGATGAGTTATTTGAAGTTCTTAAAGACTGGGCAACTCTCTGAAGCTCCAAGTGTGAAGCCACTCAGCTGAGAGCCATTGGAATGCCCAGAGTGCAGCTTGAGGAGAAAGTCTGGGAGCAATGGGAAGGACATAGATGCAGCTGCTCTCATTAAGAGATGTCCTTAGACACGGCCATTTAAACAGGAGAGGTGTAAACTCGTGAATGAGGAAGGACATGAAATAAGAGACATAATATTGGTGACACAATCACAGGGGAAGATCAGTATTCCTTTTCCTGACATCGTACAATTCCAGGAAATTCCTGGTCTCTCTTTGTTGGAAAACATTGATATTTTTTAAAAGTACTGACCCAGCTGATGAGATGTGCTCGTGCACCTCGCAAGCTGCAGGTCCCCTACAGCCCTGGAGGGCTCCTGTCCCATCTGCTCTGCTCCAGTCTAAAACAGGGACCAGCATTGTCCCAGGATCATCAGAGAGCTGAATGGGAAAGGATCTCAGCAAGTCTGCAGCCCAAGGTGTCAGCAACAGGCCCAGAGCAGGTGGTTCAAGGCTTGATTTGGTCTGGATTGGCAAATGGCAAAGAACAGGGAGGGGGCAGCATGTCAGCACCTGGCTGAGCCCATGGGTGTTGGGGAAGGTGAAACAGGGAAACCTTATGAATGTGATGGTTTAACAAAAGATTCTGGAAATATGAAGGCTAGAATCAAAGTAGCAATGAAAGCCTGCTTTGAGTCATAGGATACTGAGTACTGGTTAAACAAAGAACAATAGCTTAGCCAGCTAGAGGAGAATCCTTGTTGATAAAACAATGTCCTTCTGCTGATAAAGAATGCAAAGGTCAAGAAGCAAGGAAAGAACTTGTAAGGTTTTGTAGAATCTAAAATGCAACACTGTATGTTAATATAGGGAAGCGCATAGGCTGAATGTAAATTCTTTAGTGGGTGTGTCTCATGGTGATTGGTTGCTAAGAATTAGAATATTCACGATAGAAAAAGATATATTGAATTGTAACAAGAATTTTGCTCTCTTTACTCTGACCTCTTCGCTCTTTTCTCTTAACTCTTACCCCTTTACCCCTCTCCCCCATTCCTAACTCTCAGCCCCCTCTCCCTGCTCCTACCCCTCTCGTCTTCCCTGCTCTCTCCCTCTGCCTTTTCCCTCTTCCCCCTGCTGCTCTCTTACTCCCTCCCTCCCCCATCCAACCTCTCCTCCCCTGCTCTACCTGTTCTCTCTCCCCTCCCCCGGACCACGTGGACGCCGAGGCTGGTGGCGGACACGGGTCTCCCCTCCTTTTACTCTTATAATAAATTGCTTATACTTGAACAGCTTGACCCTGGAGAAGTCTCTCACCGCAAGCAAGAATTTATATACTCCAATAGACCATGCTGGCTAGGACTTGATAATGTCTCACTTCAGTACAGCAAACCTTTTGGAGAACTGTGTTCAGCTAGTCTTATAATGGATGTCGCTTTCCTGGGGAAAATACAGAATGGTTCACTTTAGCCAAGATAAGACCTGTAGTGCCCCTGTGCTCTGCTCTGAAACTAGCTGGCAGCATCACCCAGAGCTTTCTTGGCTTTGGCATTTTTGATTAAGTTGTTCAGAGATGGTCCAGTAAATTGTTTAATGATTCATTTTCAGGTGAAAGAACAGTGTGATTTGCATGTGGAACCAAAAACCTCTTCCTTTGTTTACCCGCCCAAAGACATTGATAATACAGTAGTTTTATAGTTAAAAAAGGGCACTAAATGTTCCATGGAGTCTCAGTGTATTCAGTATTTATGACTCTATGATGTGCTGGATCCCCTGGACCCCACTTATTCTAGATGTGCTCAATTTGAGCTGATTTCAGCAGTCTTCATCATGAGTGGCTTGATGCTCTTTGCTTCCCAAGATTCTCTTGAAATAAGAGTTAGAACATCCCATATTCTGGATCTCGCAGCACCTTCTCAATGTGGTGAAGACTTGTCCATACTTATCCTGTTCCTGCAGAAGTGCTGTGCTGACACTGGGAAGTGTCTGTGTCCTCATGGCTTCTTAAGGAAAGAAGAGATCCTAACCTTGCAAGTGGGTATTAGAACATGTTGGCTGGGACCCAAGTTTCTGAAAATATTTGGGCACTCTGAGCTCACTTTAGTGCATGTTAAGCACCTCAGTGGCTTTATGGAGCACACCTGCCCTGACTGGGCAAGGGCTGTGGAGGATGTGCTTGGTGGTCTCCTCACTCCATGCTCAGAGCTGTAACTACTGGAGGACACTGCCTTGTTTCTGCTGGGGAAATGAATCGCCACAAGTGTAAAATACAAATGATGGGGGTTGCCTTAACTTCACCTTGGATAAGATGGATTTTTGTATTTTGCACTGTCACAGTGCTGCCATATGCTCAGGTCCTGGTTTGAGCTGAATTGGTGCCCAAAGGCAGCTGTGCTGCCCTGCCCCAGGTGACAGGGAACACCTGAGCTCCTTGCTCAGTGGCTCAAGGGCAGCAAAGCAGCATTGGAAGACACTGGAAAATTCAGAGCTGAGCTTTGGGCTGGTGGAGGGTCTGGATTGGAAACCACAGGAGAAGCAGCTAAGAGCACTTGGTTTGCTCAGCTGGAGAAGGGAAGACTCCCTGGGGGCTGCAGCTCCTCCTGAGGGGCAGCTCTGATCTCTGCTCCCTGGCACAGGGACGGCACCCAGGGAACAACTGGAGCTGGCCAGGGGAGGTCAGGTTCTACAGTATTTAAACTCAGATGATTAAATTCCAAGTTAAGATGGCTAAATGTATTGGGATCCTTTAGCACTAAATCACAGTGGTATTGTTTAGATGCTGAATAGATAAACCGAAAACCACTCATTTAGTAAAATTTTAGAAATTCTTTTAGGTGTCTGACTTTTAATACCTTTTGACAAATGCTTATAAAGTGATTTTTCCAGTGATTTATAAATTTCTCTTTTGCTTTAAATAAAGCAGAACTAGGTATTTGATGTATAGAATCCTCATAATTGTTATTGGAATTTTTCTTTGAATGAGGATTTTGGCATGGATGATACTTTACAAAACAGTCCCAGGTCTGGATCTCATTCATCACAGATCTTGAAAATAAATATTCCTTGCCTTTCAGATAGGGCTGTAGAATTTTTCAAAGGATGAATTAGAGCTATAAAGTGTATATACATTTAAATATAGGTTCTTTTAAATATGCAGAGCTTCCATAAGGATCAGATTTGTGCACATTGCATTAATTTTAAGTGAAAATCTAAAATCTATTACAGGCAATGCATTTTAGAGTAACAGAAGTTCCAGACTGATTTTGGTTGGAAGGGACCTTACATTCCATCCAGTGCCAACCCTGCCAGGGGTAGGGACACCTTCCACTGTCCCAGGCTGCTCCAAGCCCTGTCCAGCCTGGCCTGGGACACTTCCAGGGATCCAGGGGCAGCTACAGTTTCTCTGGACAACCTGTGCCAAGGCCTCACCTTTATATTATGCTAGTTCTAAATATACCAGAATTTGCCAAATAAACTGATTTCCTTAAATTAATTCTGCTCAGATCAGGCATGAATGGAAACCAAAGTTACTTTGGTATAGATATTTTTTTTTGTAGCTGGCAGATGTGTGTCCTTGCAGAGTTTGCAGCAGGGTGCTCACCACATACACTGCTCCCCCCCCACCCCCCTTCCACCTGGGGCTGGCCCTGAGTTGGGCTTTGGGCAAAGGGGAAGCACAAGGACAAGGGTGTGATCTGATCTCCATGCCTCCAGTCCTGAGAAGGTGTTTATGAGCTATGTTCTGTTCTGCTGCACCTCACAGCTACTCCTGGTAAGCTGAGTGAAGCTCAGACACACATCTTGTCATGTTCAGGGCTTGTCACTGGGCTGGAGCGTGGTCACTGCAGCCAGAGTTTGCTTTAGACGCGGCGCTGGGATTATAAAGTGCAATATTGGGTTGTATTAAAGTAACTGAGCTACTAATTTTGCTAATATTAGCAAAGCCTGGCAGATCTGACATGGAGCCTTTATATTTACACCATCTTTTGCCTTGAGCCTGACCTAAATGCCAGGCATTTAGGGACAAGAAATTAAATAAGTCTTATCTCTGTTCAGACCAAATTCCTGCCCTGTGCTGAGAGCACCATTCGCTGTGGTGTTGTCTTTGCCTGACACTGTCATAAATTGCATTTATTAATGGCAGATTATATGAACTGTAGCCAAGTCTCTATCAGCACTTAGGCCACATACCAGATGAACAATTGGCTGCAAGTCTGTGCTCTAATAAAATTGCACATGAGCCTTGAACTCCACGTTGTGGTTTAAACACTAAGAAATTAGCTGATTCCTCAGTGGTGTAAAATGGGCACTCATTGAAGCCCAAGCAAGGCTGCTGTGGGACATCTGCTGAGAATCCCACCCTTGGCTCTCCATGGGACTGTCCTGGCTCCTGCCCCAGCTCCCAATATCCCTCCAGGATGAGGATGAGCAGAGCTGGGGCTGCCCAGAGCAGTGCATGTGCCTCACACTTTGTTCCTTGGGATGAGTTTCTCTTTGCATCTGGCCCTTTGCCGCCAGTTGCACTCCAGGACATTGCCTGCTGCTGGGAAGAGATTCCCTGCTCAGGACATGCCGGAGTTCCCAGGGATTGTGCTCCTAAATTGAAGCAAAGTGACAACACATGTCTGTCATGTTTGCTAGTGGGGCTGGAGCAGCTGACTTGGCCACCAAAGTCAGGGAGAGCAATGCAGTTTTTCGTAAGGTTTTTTTTTTTACCAAGTCTTTGAAATCTTTTTTGACATCTGCTCTTTATTACACAACAATATAGCTGTCCTTTTAGGAAAAGAGACACTTTTCATTACTCATTTCTAAGTTACCAGATACATTCCAAGTACCTACAATAACTGTGAGGGCTTTGCTTTCAGGTGATTTAGCAGTACAGCTCAGTCCAACTTCAACGCTGTTTCCTGTTCCATGTCTGCCTTTACCTTGGTCACAACTGAAACCAGATTTTTGTCAGAGGGTCAGGGTTTGGTTTTTATGAAAGAAATAGTTTGTCTGAATGAGTGACATGAAACTCTGGGAGGAAATCTGAACCTCACAGTCCCTCACATCCCACCTTCATCAGCAGAAGCAAGTTCTTTGTTCTTTGTAGGGACAACATAATTGCTTTTCCTTTTCCCATCCCAGGGATCACACTGAACTTTCTTCTTTTACATCCAAGTCAAAAGCTCTGTGAACTTTGTGGGATTTTAAATCAAAAGTAATATGTTAAGGCAGAGGGATGGAGCATTGCAAAGTTGACTTCTTTTTCCCCTTTCATGTCAAATTGCATTCTCCCTGTATTTTTGTTTCTGGAACAGCAGTGCAGGGCTGGGGCTGCTCTCCGGGAGCAGGATGCTGTGAAGGGCAATAGCTGTAAGGGCAGTAGGCACCTGTCCTGCCCTGAGTCTCCAGTAATTACTGCAACACCATCAGTATGTCCACACCAGGGAAAACTAACCAGGCACCTATTTTTGATTTTTGCTGTGCTTAACTCCAAAGTTATGTCTGCATTGAAATGATTTTAAAGACTGTGACACATCTGCAGTTTGAAGGGACAGTAAAGCCACTGTTGCACTCTGAGAAATAAATCCACAGTCTGAGTTGTTGATGTCATTTAACTAATTTTCAGCTCATTGTGATGATGATATCATAGAACATTTACTTTTTTTTTCCTCCCCAAAATAAAATGGTGCCATTCAGCTTCTGGAGAAAAGAACTGTCAAAGGTTCTGTTTGGCAGTCATGGAGGGAGAGGTGGGGGAAAGAAAGGTATGTCCTGGAGAGATGCTCTGGTGAGTTCTAGCATTTAAACAAGCTTCTTTTGGTACACAGACTGGGATATTTTCAATACGGAATGGCTCCATGAAATGGTTTTCCAGGCCTTATGCTGGCCAGAAAGCTGTTGAAGTCCATCACAGTTCAGCCTCCATAAGAAAGCGGCATCAGTGCCTGTGTCAGGTGAAACATATAATTCAAAAAGTAAACCTGTGTTTAGAGAAGCCAAAAGCCTAATGTAAACAAGGCCATAAAGCTTCTCCAGTCCTTCTGAGCGAGTGTGGCAGAGCTGTTTTGTTTACAGCAGTGCCATGGCACAGCAACAGCTGCAGGAGAAGGCTCAGGACAGCCTTGGAGTGGAGCAGGGCTGCAGGAAGCTGAGAGAAGCCCCTGCTCCAGAACGGAGGGACTTGTTCCAAAAGCAAAGATGGTGACTTTAAAAGCTTCCCACTGTGCTCCAAGTTTGCCTCTGAAGACTAAGAGGTGACCTCAGAAATCATGGGAAATATTTGGGAAAAGGTTTTAAGCAATTTGGTTGTGAATAGGCCCAAATCTCCAGTGGGAAAAGAGCCTCCCCAATAAGCTGGGTGTCTTGGGCTTAGTTCTTCATAGAATAAAGACTACTAATTAAGTGCAATTTTATTTATTCTAAAAGAGTAAAAACAGTCAATATTTTCCAGACTCCTAAAACTACTTTGAAAAATATAGAACTACTCTGGAAAAAGAGAAGAAATATTTTAGGATTTCTTTCTATTAAAAAAATACTCCTAACACTAGCAAAATGAAAAATAAACATAGTGGCTGCTGGTCTTGGGAGCCCTGTGACTGACTGCTGCCTGCCCAACCCTGGCTGTGTCCAGACAAGGAGCTTTGTCAGTGCTGGTGGTACCAGCCAGACACCAGAGCTGAAGCCCAAAGGTGTTGTTTAAGCCCTTCCGTGGCAGGAGGGGCCCACCTTCAGGCATGGCCGGACACCAGGGCCAGCAGCTGCAGGGACAGGAGGTCCTGTTCTGGATGGTGGTTGCCCCTCCACAGCAATGAGCTGGTAATGAAGCCGGGGCAGGGACGTTCGGTACTGGCTTGTGGATGGCCGATAACAAGTACAGCTCTTTCCAGCTGAAGTCTTTGGCTGGATTTGTGAAGCTGCAGAGGCACTCCTGTTGAGAGAAGAGGTGTCAGAGGCCCCAGCTGCTGCTGGCACACAGGGACCCTCCTGCACAGCAGGGCCCAGAGCTGCCAAGGCTCCCCAGCACGGCTGCAGCTGCTGGCACAGCTTGGCCCAGCTGGAGAGCTGCCCCTCGAGGCCTCAGTGAGCAGGGGATGGCTCTGGGCAGGGTCCCAGGTCAGCAGCAGGCCCCAGAGCGCCTCTGCCTTTCAAGGCCAATCTCTTCCCCTTTCTTCTTCCTCCCTACCTTGCTTTGCCTCTGCCTGCTGCTCCTGGGGCTGCTCTTGGCCAGGCAGCCTCAGTGGCAGCCAGCACTGGCTGCAGCACAAGTGTGTTCCCCAGGACAAGGCCCCGCAGTGAAGAGGCCAAAGAATGCCCTGGGCAGCAGCAGAAATCTCGGCAGAGTTATTTGGGAAACCACTGACTACCCACAAGTCCACAGTAGCCTCACTGAGAAGGCTTCCTGTCTACAAAAGACTTTCAAAAGAAGCTGTTTGAGGGAAAGAGGAACAAAGCACTCACCATTTTCTCTTCCAGGTATACCATATTCCAAAACAGCATGAAATGAAGACAAGCTCCAAACAAAGCACGCCTGCTGTTATCGCTAGCCAACAGCATGTTCCCTGACAGAAAGTCCTTCCACTGCCCTTCTGGGAATCAGGAACACGTGTTGTGGTGCCGGCTGCATCTGTGGGAGCAATGGGCAGTGAGAGCCCGTGCTGTGCTCCGCTGCTGAGCTGGCAGCATGCTGGGTATGGCCTGGACGTTCTCTGTTTGCCCCAGAGCTGGGGCCTGCAGGCACCTTGCTGCCCCTCGGCACAGGCTGTGCCACCCAACAAAGCCCAGAAGGCCGGGTGCAGAGCCCGGGGGCAGCACAGCTGCTTGGGCAGTGGCTCCTTCCAGGGACTCAGGCCAAAGCCATCCCTGAGCAGCCACTGCCACCCCTGACCCTCCCTGCCCTGTGACAGCTCCCCCAGCCCAAGGGGACAGAGCCAGGCCCTGTCAGGAGCCTGTGCAGGCCCTGCCCAGTTGGGAGCCAGGGCTGGCTGTGGCCCTGGGCTCGCGGCAGGGCTCCCACTCGGAGCTGCTCCTGTGCCTTGGGCCTCTGGGCGCTCAGGGCCAGCTCTGGGAGCAGCTGCAGCAGGAGGGATGTTGGTGCAGAATTCCCAGTTCCCAGGGGCTTTGAATGAGCTCCAGAGTCCTTGGAGCTGAGGTGCCTCAAGCTTTGGCTCCTTCTGGGTCATGCAAGTGCCGGCCCTGGGGGGAGAGCTGCTGCCACACGGCCCCGCCGAGGGCTGAGCCCAGCACAGCAATTACCTCCTGTGTCTGGGCCTCTGCCTGCGATTGCCTCTCTTCCTGAATCAGGAGTTGCCTGGGAGCCACTGCTTCCTCCAGGAAGTGCTTCCTTGTGCACAGCCTTTTGCTTCATCCCTTGAAAAAAGGAAGAGGCACAGGTAGATCAGATGGAAGAATACTACATTCAGTACGGTGGCATTTCCAGAAGGCTGAACTTGTCAAAGTCATAGATAAAGTTCAGGAGAACACCTCTGATTTTGGGGTAGGACCAGGCCCCTCCTTCCTCCAAAGAGCCACAAAGTCATGAGCGGATCGCGCAGGCCGAGGGCACACACGTGCACGGCTCTGTCCTGGCACCTGCAGCGATGCCGCCCTGGCCGAGCTCTGGCCTCTGAGCTGGCAGCTCTCCCAGGGGGAAAGGCCTTGACCTACCCTCACCATCTCCCAGAGCCTCAGTCCTGGATTTGGGATGGGAAGCCGGATCACCTTCACCAAGAGGTTTGGCTGCAGGGAAAGGTAAGACAGAGGAGCTCCCGTGGCTCTGTAGGAGATCCT